>NC_133541.1:81525017-81828047 GCF_048773025.1 Camelus bactrianus
GAAGAAGCTAGAGGGTTTAGGGCCCCTCCTGGGGCAAGTTTCTTGAGGAAACTCCACACAGAGCCCAGGAGAGAAAGGGATCTTTGAGGATGAGAGTGATAGGGAGGCTTCTTGGAGCAGAGAGTTAGCAGAGAAAGTTCAAAGGGGGGGGGGTGTTGAGTTAGGAAGGAGATGTTAGGTTAGGAGGAGTCGTGATGGGAGCGGGGAGGTCAGTAGCGCTGGCCCGAGGGAAGGAATGCGGGGAGGTGAGCCTGGACAGGTCTTCCAAGCCGGTTGTGATGGACCTTCACTGATAACACCAGGGATGTGGGATGTTACTGGCAGAGGGGAGTCACTGAAGTCTTTTCATAGAAATAGGATAAAGACGTTTCTGATTTAGAAGTATCAACATGACCACGATGTTCTGGATGAATGTGGGGTAGGAGGAAAATGTGGATGATAGTTTTAGGATCACATGGCAAAACTGGACCAAGAAAATGAGACCTACCCTAACATCTCCTGTAACTGGGGAATAGGGTCCATCTGGAGAGCTTATTCGTCATCCGGAGCACCACGGTTTCCCTCTGCAAATCAGAACCCCAGTTATGAAGGGCTGGGATTTGACAGGGAATTCATCATGTGAAAAAACAGCTCCATGTGATTTTATCTCCAGGCCACTTGGCTGGTGCTCCCCAGCAATGTTCCGCTGATCAGATGTGACATTGCATGTGAGGCTGTCAAAGCAAAAACTGCACCAAAGTTAAACAGGCAAAGAAAACTTTATTCAAGGCTATCAAAATCTGATAGTCTGAACTCACGTCCGCTGAAATGAAAGGTGCGAGGGAAATACTAGAGCGCTTTAGGGGAGAGACTGATCCTTGGGATGTGTCATTCCCGAGTTTGCAAATGTTTTTCTCTGTGATTAGCCACCTGTGTTTGCTGATCATTGCCCACCAATTAGCAAATTCTGCTTCTACCTTCCCACAGAGGCTGGCAAATAGGGGCCCTATCTTTCTGGCTGATTACATTTCAAAGGGATGACTCCTAGTCCATGGGAAAGACATTCTGGGGTTGTAAAACTGGCAGGAGGCTGGAAGAAGATTCATATCTCAATGGAGCAGGGAAAGAATTGACAATGACAAGTTTTCTGAAATAAATGATCTAAGAAAACAGAGGTCAGAGCAGAGTCAGAAAGAATTCCATCTAAAGTTAAGTCATGTTGACGGGAACCTTAAGGCCACCTTGGTCAAGGGCAAGGTGGTCCTTTTCCTCCCCCTCCTCCTCCTCCATCTCCTCCACAACCACCACCACCACTTTGCTACTATTACTACCATCACTGTTCCCTTTAGGTGGCTTTTACCTGGTAGAGAATGAAAAGGAAGAATCAATCTTAGGTATATTAGGAAAGAAAAATCAACATGACTTCCTAACTTAATGTTGGGAATTGGAGACGGGGATACAGAAGAGTGAGCAATCCAGATCTCACCCTAGACACGGAGAATGAAGAGGCATTGGAAGAAACGGAATTTCCAGTTGGCAGGCAGACTGGTGATGCTAAGTGAATTGATAAAACGTAACTCTCACTTTCCTTTGGTAAAAGCAATGCCCTGCATTCAGCAAGGGTAGCTGATGAGAGACAGGGAGGCAGCAGGACTGGGGAAGTCTCCTCTGGGGTGTGGTCCTCTCAGACACAATACTGCAGAGCAGCCTGGATGGTGCATTTGTGAGTGGTTCCCTGTGTTAGCTTCACCTGAGACACACACACACACACACACACACAGGCGTCTTGTATATACACTGAAGTATTTCAAAGTAAATTACAGGCATTTTAGCAGCTGAGTTTTAGGGAAACTGAGGACTTTCATTTAGCCCAAGTTGTATGAAAACTGTAACAGAAACTCGAGTGAAAAGTGAGGGGCTCAGGGCTTTTAGAGGCAGCCTGGGCAGTGATTTCTGAAGGGAAACCCTGGGAGTGGATAAGATTTCACGGTCACTGGGGATGTATGACGTTAACACATCTTCCTCTTTTTCAAGGGAGTAAGTGTAAAGGGGGAAGAATGGAGGTCTGAGGATTCCTAGTGCTCCTAAGTGGGAGTGAATGGCCCCATGTTGCCTGCTGCAGCCGGGTCCATGATGCAAAGAACTGTAAAAGGTACAGCCAACTTGCTCGTGGAACACCAGGCAGAGAAGAGCATTAGTCAGGTGTTCTGGGGGAGTCGGATGCAGGATTTCAGAGTGAGTGGTACAAAAAGAAGCCAGGAAAGCGAGTGACTTTTCCAGTAAGTCTGGCTTTGAAAGAAAGTAAGATGTAAGGAGAGAGCAGGAAGGTCACAGGATTAAGTTATGGGGAGGTATGCTATTCATGTGTTTTACTTGTTTTCCAGTTACTTTTTTTAGCGATCAGAAATGAGTGAACAATCAGAAAAAAATGGTTCTACCCAAGAGAGACATGCAGGTCAAAGTTCTCCTGAGAAAAACAGTCACCTCGGGCAGAAGCAACTGGTAAGGCATGTGGATACTGTGATTCCATGGTATCTGAGGGGCTCCCAACTTGCGGATCTCTGGGATGCTCTGGATTTGGGTGGGAAGATGGACCTAGACGGGACTGCCCCAGAAGGATCTCTGTTCCCTTGTGCCGACTGGGTATCCCCTCCTCTTAACGCTGCGCATCACTAGACTGCTCTCACCTCACGTATCTCCTCTGAGCTTCGCTGCCCGCAGCGTCCTGTGCAATAAAATCCTGCCCTTGCAGTAGAATGTGTGTAGAGAATGTGGTCAAGTATTTGTATTCAACAAACCCTTGTGTTTTTTCCAATTACATGCTAGCCATGGTTTTAAAACTTGGCCTATGTTACTCGCCTAACCCTTATCACAAGATACTGTTTTAACCTATTTTGCAAGAGGAGAAACAGGGGCTTTGAAGAAATGGGAAGTGACTCAAGGCACACCAGTAACATGTGGCTGAGCCAAGATCTGAGCACAGGCATAGACATTCTTAAACTCTTGTTTTGCTACTGAGAATAATAATACATGGTACTAAGTTCTACTTACTGCACATCTGTACCTAAATACAGGATTGCTTCATAAGGTTAAGTTTGTAAAACAAAGCCATACATGCACAACAAAATGACAGTTTAAAGAAACATACGTGATATTATTTTAGCCTGACTAGACTATAGTTATACTAAATGAGCTGCAGAAAAACCTGAGATTCTGCCACTAATGTGTTAACATTGAAATTCATACACTGAAAGTTTCCCTTTTGCTTCCGAATGTAGTATTTCATGTACATGTTAGCCTAAGTATTTGGGGGCCACTCAGATTATTTTCTTCTAAAATCCTTCAAAGGAGCATTCCTTTCCCTCATGACAGAAGTGCTGCATGTTCAAAATCAGTTATTAGGATTGATTGAAGCATCCTTATTACTTGTATTTTCGATTAGGACCCATTTAATTTCTAATTATCTCCAACCAGAGACTTTTGAAAATTTCTAAATACACTCTAGAATGTCCTTCCAGCAAGATTTTCTACTTCCAGTCTGGCTTTGACTGAGAATGGCTCCTTCAGGTGGCTTCCTTCTGCGTCGGAGCCCTGATGGGGTCCAC
The DNA here is from genome assembly GCF_048773025.1 of Camelus bactrianus. Lineage (NCBI taxonomy): Eukaryota > Metazoa > Chordata > Mammalia > Artiodactyla > Camelidae > Camelus > Camelus bactrianus. The sequence continues at coordinate 81,528,602 of NC_133541.1, forward strand.
ACTCCCTGGGAGTGAGTTCTGAGACACGGCCTAGAGCACTGAAGGGGAGGGCTGTGTGTACTTTGTGTTTTGAGACACAACCTGGGTGGAAGGGCTTTTACCCCCTTCTCCTTATCCATAAAATGCTAATTCTGACTTTCATCCTCAGCAGATTTGAGAAGCCAAGTGTTGTTTTGAAAGTATAAAAGGAATTCTTTGTTTCTCCCTTGATTATTTAAATATATTTTTTAACATTTTTTATTGATTTATAATCATTTTACAATGTTGTGTCAAATTACAGTGTTCAGCACAATTTTTCAGTTATTCATGGACATATACACACTCATTGTCACATTTCTTTCTCTGTGAGTTATCATAACATTTTGTGTATATTTCCCTGTGCTATACAGTGTAGTCTATTCTACAATTTTGAAATCCCAGTCTATCCCTTCCCACCCTCCACCTCCCTGGTAACCACAAGTCTGTCTTCTCTGTCTGTGAGTCTATTTCTGTCCTTTATTTACGCTTTGTTTTTGTTTGTTTGTTTGTTTTTGTTTTTGTTTTTTAGATTCCACATATGAGCGATCTCATATGGTATTTTTCTTTCTCTTTATGGCTTACTTCACTTAGAATGACATTCTCCAGGAGCATCCATGTTGCTGCAAATGGCTTTATGTTGTCAGTTTTTATGGCTGAGTAGTATTCCATTGTATAAATACACCACAGCTTCTTTATCCAGTCACCTGCTGATGGACATTTAGGCTGTTTCCATGTTTTGGCTATTGTAAATAGTGCTGCTATGAACATTGGGGTGCAGGTGTCATCCTGAAGTAGATTTCCTTCTGGATACAAGCCCAGGAGCGGGATTCCTGGGTCATATGGTAAGTCTATTCCTAGTCTTTTGAGGAATCTCCACACTGTTTTCCATAGTGGCTGCACCAAACTGCATTCCCACCAGCAGTGTAGGAGGGTTCCCCTTTCTCCACAGCCTCTCCAGCATATGTCATTTGTGGATTTTTGAATGACGGCCATTCTGGCTGGTGTGAGGTGATACCTCATTGTAGTTTTCATTTGCATTTCTCTGATAATTAGTGATATGGAGCATTTTTTCATGTGCTTTTTGATCATTTGTATGTCTTCCTTGGAGAATTGCTTGTTTAGGTCTTCTGCCCATTTTTGGATTGGGTTGTTTATTTTTTTTCTTATTGAGTCGTATGAGCTGCTTATATATTCTGGAGATCAAGCCTTTGTCGGTTTCACTTGCAAAAATTTTCTCCCATTCCGTAGGTTTTCTTCTTGTTTTATTTCTGGTTTCCTTTGCTGTGCAGAAGCTTGTAAGTTTCATTAGGTCCCATTTGTTTATTCTTGCTTTTATTTCTTCTAGGAGAAAATTTTTTAAATGTATGTCAGATAATGTTTTGCCTATGTTTTCCTCTAGGAGGTTTATTGTATCTTGTCTTATGTTTAAGTCTTTAATCCATTTTGAGTTGATTTTTGTATATGGTGTAAGGGAGTGTTCTAGCTTCACTGTTTTACATGCTGCTGTCCAGTTTTCCCAACACCATTTGCTGAAGAGACTGTCTTTATTCCAATGTATATTCTTGCCTCCTTTGTCGAAGATGAGTTGACCAAAAGTTTGTGGGTTCATTTCTGGGCTCTCTATTCTGTTCCATTGGTCTATATGTCTGTTTTGGTACCAATACCATGCTGTCTTGATGACTGTAGCTCTATAGTATTGTCTGAAGTCTGGGAGAGTTATTCCTCCAGCCTCTTTCTTTCTCTTCAGTAATGCTTTGGCAATTCTAGGTCTTTGATGGTTCCATATGAATTCTATTATGATTTGTTCTAGTTCTGTGAAATATGTCCTGGGTAATTGGATAGGGATTGCATTAAATCTGTAGATTGCCTTGGGCAGTGTGACCATTTTAACAATATTGATTCTTCCAATCCAAGAGCATGGAATATCTTTCCATTTTTTAAAGTCTTCTTTAATTTCCTTCATCAATGGTTTATAGTTTTCTGTGTATAATTCTTTCACCTCCTTGGTTAGATTTATTCCCAGATATTTTATTACTTTGGGTGCTATTTTAAAGGGGATTGTTTCTTTACTTTCTTCTTCTGTTGATTTATCGTTAGTGTAAAGAAATGCAACTGACTTTTGAACGTTAATTTTGTAACCTGCTACCTTGCTGAATTCTTCAATCAGCTCTAGTAGCTTTTGTGTGGACCTTTTAGGGTTTTCTATATATAGTAACATGTCATCAGCATATAATGACACTTTTACCTCTTCTTTTCCAATTTGGATCCCTTTTATTTCTTTCTCTTGCCTGACTGCTGTGGCTAGGACTTTCAGGACTATGTTGAATAGGAGTGGTGATAGTGGGCATCCTTGTCTTGTCCCAGATTTTAGTGGGAAGCTTTTGAGTTTTTCCACCGTTGAGTACTATGCTGGCTGTAGGTTTGTCATATATAGCTTTTATGATGTTGAGATATGTTCCCTCTATACCCACTTTGGCGAGAGTTTTTATCATAAATGGGTGTTGAATTTTATCAAATGCTTTTTCTGCATCGATTGAGATGATCATGTGGTTTTTGTCCTTTCTCTTGTTGATGTGATGTATTACACTGATGGATTTGCGTATGTTGAACCAGCCTTGTGTCCCTGGGATGAACCCCACTTGGTCATGATGTATAATCTTTTTTATGTGTTGTTGGATTCTATTTGCTAAAATTTTGGTGAGGATTTTGGCGTCTATGTTCATCAGTGATATTGGCCTATAATTCTCTTTTTTTGTAGTGTCTTTGCCTGGTTTTGGTATCAGGGTGATGGTGGCTTCATAGAATGAGTTTGGGAGTATTCCCTCCTTTTCAATCGTCTGGAAGAGTTTGAGAAGGACTGGTATGAGTTCTCCTTTGTATGTTTGGTAGAATTCCCCGGTGAAGCCGTCCGGTCCTGGACTTTTATTTGTAGGGAGGTTTTTAATTGCTATTTCTATTTCCTTTCTAGTGATCGGATTGTTCAAGTGTTCAGATTCTTCTTGATTCAGTTTTGGTGGACAGTATGTTTCCAGAAACTTGTCCATCTCCTCTAGGTTATCCAGTTTGGTTCCATATAGTTTTTCATAATATTCTCGTATGATATTCTGTATTTCTATTTGGTTTGTTGTCATTTCTCCATTTTCCTTTCTTATTTTGCTAATTTGTGCTCTCTCTCTTTTCTTCTTTGTGAGTTTGGCCAGAGGTTTGTCGATTTTATTTACTTTTTCAAAAAACCAGCTTTCGGTTTGGTTGATTTTTTCTATGGTCTTGTTAATCTCTATTGTATTTAATTCCTCTCTGATCTTTATTATTTCCTTCCTTCTGCTGCTTTTTGTTCTTCTTTTTCTAATTCATTCAGGTGGTGGGTTAAATTGTTTCTTTGAGATTGTTCTTCATTTTTGAGGAAGGCCTGTATCGCTATAAACTTCCCTCTTAGCACTGCCTTTGCTGTGTCCCATAGGTTTTGAGTGGTTGTGCTTTCATTGTCATTTGTCTCAAGGTATTTTTTAATTTCAGCTTTGATTTCCTCATTGATCCATTGTTTTTTCAATAACATGTTGTTTAATCTCCATGCTTTCCTTTTTTTCTCCTTTGTTTCTCTGTTGTTGATTTCCAGTTTCATGGCATTGTGGTCAGTAAAGATGCTTGAGATAATTTCTATCTTCTTAAAATTGTTGAGGTTTCTTTTGTGCCCAAGTACATGATCGATCCTGGAAAATGTTCCATGTGCACTTGAAAAGAATGTATATCCTATTTTTGGCGGGTGTAATGCTCTGAAAATATCCACCAAATCTAGTTTTTCTATTGTAGTATTTAATTTCTCTGTTGCCTTGTTTATTTTCTGTCTGGAAGATCTGTCTAGTGATGTTAATGCAGTGTTAAAATCTCCAACTATGATTGTATTCCCATCAATATCCCCCTTTATCTCTGTTAGTAATTCTTGTATGTACTTAGGTGCTCCTATATTGGGTGCATATATATTAACGAGTGTAATATCCTCATCTTGTATCACTCCTTTAATCATTATAAAATGTCCTTCTTTATCTTTCTTTATGGCCTTTGTTTTAAAAGTCTATTTTGTCTGAAATCAGTACTGCAACACCTGCTTTTTTGGCTTTTCCATTTGCATGGGATATCCTTTTCCATCCTTTCACTCTCAATCTATATGTGTCCTTCTCCCTAAAGTGGGTCTCTTGTATGCAGCATATTGAAGGTTCTTGCTTTATTATCCAGTCTGCCACTCTGTGTCTTTTGACTGGAGCATTTAGTCCATTAACATTTACAGTAATTAATGATAGATGTGTGTTTATTGCCATTTTGAACTTATCTTTGCAGTTGAATTGGTGTATCCTCTTTGTTCCTTTCTTCTTCCTTTTGTGGTTTGGTAATTTTCCTTTGTATTATCATGGATTTTATTTAATTTTTGTGACTCCTTTGTAAATTTTTGGCTTGTGGTTACCCTTTTTTGTAAATCTGTCAACCCATTACTATAACTGTTTTTATTAAACTGATAGTAACATGATCTCAAACCCATCCTACTCTTAAAAAAATTTAAAAAAGAAAGAAAAAAATATTCTGTATTTCCCTGCCTCCCTCTCCCACTCTCAGTGATTTGTATGTCTTCTTTTATAATTTCATGTTTACTTTATTTGTAATTCATGAGTTATCACCTTTCCAGTTGTGTGTTTCTCATTTCTGTAGCATCTTGCTGCTTTTCTATTTAGAATAGCCCTTTCAATATTTCTTTTAGCATGGGTTTAGTGTTGCTAAACTCCTGCAGCTTTTTTTTGTCTGTGAAACTCTTTATTTCTCCTTCTATCCTCAAGGATAGCCTTGCTGGATAAAGGATCCTAGGCTGCATCTTTTTTTCATTCAGGGCTTTGAATATATCTTGCCACTCCCTTCTGGCCTGTAGCGTTTGTGTAGAGAAATCAGCTGAGAGCCTTATGGGGGTTCCCTTGTAACTTACTCTTTGCTTTTCTCTTGCTGCCTTTAGAATCATTTCTTTATCCTTGACTCTGGCCATCTTGATTATGATATGTCTTGGTGTGGGTCTATTTGGGTTCTTCCTGTTTCGGACCCTCTGAGCTTCCTGTACTTGGATATCTGATTCCTTCTTTAAGTTTGGGAAGTTTTCAGTCATGATTTCTTCAAAAACCTTTTCAATCCCCTTTGATCTTTCTTCTCCTTCTGGGACCCCTATTATGCGAAGATTGGGACGCTTTATATTATCCCATAGGTCCCTTATGCTATTTTCATTATTTTTTATTTGCTTCTCTTGTAGTTCTTCTGAATGGGTGCTTTCTATTGCCCTGTCTTCTAGATCACTAATTCGTTCCTCTGCATTATCTAGTCGGCTTTGCACAGCTATTAGATCATTCCTCATCTCTGTCAATGAGTTTACCCATTCTACTTGGCTCTTCTTTATAGCTTCAATTTCATTTTTGACATATTTTATATCTCTAAACACTATCTCTTTTAATTCCTTCAGCAATTCGATCACTCCTTTTTTGAAATCTTGATCTAGTAGGCTATCAATGTCTATTTCGTTGATCTTTCTTTCAGGGGATTTCTCTTGTTCTTTTAATTGGGAAAGGTTTTTCTGCTTCTTCATCTTGCTCATACCTCTTTGGCACTGTGGTTTATGGAGTATCAGTTGTTTATTTTGGTCCTTAAGGATTTTATCTATCTGATGCCTATTTAGGAATAGAACTTAGGAAAAAAAGAAAAAAAAATAAGAGAGAGAGAGAAAGAATTTTAAAAGAAGGGAGAAAGAGGGTTTGAAAACAGTGTATAATGAGTAGTAGAAGAGTGAGTTGAAGCAGAGTATTAATCGGGTTGAGACGTCCTTTTAAAACCTTTACAAAAAAGGGGGGGGGAGATGAATAGATGTATTTGAAACCTGTGTCTAATCAATAGCAGGACATCAAAACCCAAGAGAAATAGAAATGAATTAAGAAGTAAAGATTAAGAGAGTAATAGAAAATAGAACAGGTAAAAACAGATTTAAAAAAAAAAAAAGCGGGGGGGTTGTCGGTGTTCTCCTGGAGTCTGTGTGCTTTTAATATGAAGTCTTTCTGTCTTCGTCCTGTTTTGGAAGCTCAGCTTGCTGTTTTCAGAGGCCCTCCGTTGGCGCCCTCTTCTGTGCTGCTCCCAGCACCGGTCGGCAAGCTGATCACGCCTCCTCCTAACACTGGGTCAGGTGCAGCTCTCTGCTGTGGGCGGGCGGGTCGCTGCCCCTCTGGATGCCCCAGTCAGATGTTGCAGACTGGTCAGGTAGGAGGGCGGGTCGTGCCCCCTCCCAGCACCTCGGTCAGGGGCTATGTTCCTGCCCGAAAGGCGGGGGGCCATTCTCGCTCTACCTGCGCCACCGCCAGTAGCTCCGCTGCTCTGTGTGGCTGCGTGCTCCGCCCTGGTCGGCGCTCCGTGGGTGGGCTCGGGGAAGACCGAGGGACAGCCCTGTCCCTGCTCCGAGCCAAAACCCAGCTCCTTGTTTGTCTTTGTGGAGCAAGTTCTCTGAGGGACCAGGATGGAAGGATCCTATCTGCCCCGGGCTGCAGGCCAGTCTCAGTCTGGCCTTTGAGGCTGCTGAGCCCTTCGGTGCGGATGCAGGTTTCGCCCCCGCCCCCGCCTGGGTGCTCAGCGCGGAGGATATGGCGGCTGTGCCTGAGCCCCGCCTCTCTTCCCCCGAAAACTTTCGCGGGTTTTCAGAGATGGGGGTGTGCACCCTTCCCCCGAGAGCACATCAACCTTGCTGTTTTATGGAGGGCCCAGGTTGTTCTGCCCTGTGCACCCACAGCCACGGCGCGCAGCCCCTTGCGTTCCCCCGGGGCTGCCTCCGTGCAGCCACTTCCATCCTCCTCCTGGCTTGTGCAGCCTGGCCCTGCCCGCCGCTGCCGGCCCGCGTCTCAGGCTGGGTGTCGGGGGGACGCTCTGTGCCCCTTTAACTTAGTTCTGTTAGTCAAGGGCTGCGCTGTACAGATCCGAGCCTCGGAGGCTCCCCCTCCGTCCCGCTGGCCTCTCAGTTGGAGAGGGGAGACGCAGCGAGCGAGCGCCAGTCCTCCTTTGCCGCTCCCTCCCCGCGGGACCCGTCCCGCGCTGCTTTGCCTTTTGTTCTTTCTTTTTTCCTTTTCTCCTACCAGATTTTTGGCGTCTTTATCTTTTGAAGAGGGCGATGTTCTGTCGGAGTTCCACAGGTGCTCTGGTTGGCTGAGTGGGTCTGTAGATGTGGGTCTTGGTGTATCTGTGGGAGAGGGTGACCTGCGAGCGTCCTTCTACTCCGCCATCTTCTCCGTCTCTCTATTTAAATATTTTTATCATACAACTTTTACACTATGTATTTGTTTATTGAGAAAGAATGACCTAATTTGAAAAATTTACATCATCCTTTGAAACTTAGTCAGATGAAACTGTTTATTTCTCTAGGTAAAACAACTAAACTTTCATGCCATTATGGTAACTGCTACAGAAACATCGTTTAAAAAAATTTTTTTAATTGAGGTGTAATTGATTTACAATGTTAGTTTCTGGTGTAGAGCAAAGTGATTCAGTTAGACATATACATATATATATATACATATATTTTCAGATTCTTTTCCATTATATGTTATTATAAGAAATTGAATATAGTTCCCTGTGCTATATAGTAGGTCCTTGTTTATTTTATATATATTAGTGTCAGAAACTTAATTTTGATACAATGTATAACAGATAAAACTATCTGGTTCTTACTACTAATACATTTTATTTGTCTCATAGCAGCAGATAGAGCGGCAGTTAAAATGTTTGGCGTTTCAAAACCCGGGACCACAGGTAGCGGACTTTAATCCTGAAACAAGGGAGCAGAAAAAGAAAGCGCGGATGTCAAAGATGAATGAGTATTTTTCTGTAAAATGCAAGTAAGATCATGATTTATACTTGATCTGTGGGATTATGAAATGCATGAATTCTCCTTGACAAAGCTAAGTAATTAAAAGATGCCTCCTTTTTTATGATTTTAAAATATATTTTATAAAGTACAGTATCACCCCATCACATCGGGAAGTTAGCAATTTCAAGAAATAGACTATACTCCCAAACTAGGCATCAATTTCGTGAAAACAGGCTTCAGAAGTCCTTGCACTAGAGTAACAGTGTAGTAGGAAAGATGATTAAAAGTAAGAAAGATGTATCATTAAAAGGAGAAATAATATCACCGTGGGAAAGAATTTGAGTATCAAACGGCCACAGAAGTATCATAAATTCCATTATAGCTAGCACATCAGAGGCATAAATTAAGAAAACCATAAAGGAAAAGGCTGATACTTTTGACTACATTAAAATTAAGAATTTATGCCCATTGCAAGACACTCTAAAAATAATGAGAGAAATATCACAAGGTAGAGGTTATTTACAATCTAAAAGATCAGTGTGTAAAATATATGCAAGTCAATAAGAAAAAGATGGACATCCTAAGAGAAAAATGAACCAAACAGGCATTTCATAGAGGAAAAGGCTAAGGCACATTCAGGATACTGAACCTCACTGGTACAGTTTGGCGAGTGCCCCGCTGCTCAGATAGGCAAAAAGTTTAGTCTTCTGACAGCACTGTTGATGAAGGTATGGGATGTGAATTGAATGTAAAATAGTGCAATCACTATTTTAAAACAGCTTGGCATTACCTGTGTACCTTGTGACCCAACATCCTCACTCCTGGGTGTATATCCTGGCAGAACTCTTACACATGTGCAATAGGACATGTCTGAGAAATTCATAGCATCTCTGCAATAGCAAAGAAAGTAATAATCATCCACAAGGCCATCCATGATGGAAAAGATGCGTAGCTTGTGCATCCGTGCCGTGGAATACATATAGAAGTGAAGACACTTGACTCCTTCTACCTGCACCACCATGGATGGATCTGAAATCCTGATGTCAAATTTACAAATCAAATTACAGGAGGGAAAAGGCAATGCACTTGGAGATACATACACGTATGGCATAATTAACAGTAAAACAAGGAGATGAATTTTATAACATTCAGGTGTGTGGTTCCCCTCAGAGGGCCAGGTTGAGGGATGCAGTGGGTGGGGCATGAGGAGGGCGTCAAAGGCACAACACTCCTTTATTAAGCTGGGCAATGGGCACGAGGAAGTGTGTTTTATTCTTCTTTATCTGTGCGTGGATGGTCTGTACACTTTATGCACATATGATAGCTCGGAATTTTATAAAAGATAGCATCGGATGGGCAGGAAACTGTACGATCTGTGTCTGGATGTCTGAGCAAGGCAGGGAGTGTTTGGGTGAAGGCACAGGGAGGAGGAGGGGTCTGAGCTGACCTCTCTGTTGGCTGTGTGACCACCCACTCCTGTCATTCCAGTAAGAAATTATGCGTCTCCTTGTCTGCTGACACCTGCATTTCCTGGTGGGTGTGGGAGCTCTCCTTCCTTAGAGGAAATGCTTCAAATGTAAATCCTCGTTGGAAAAGGCATTCTTGCTCAAGTGAGATAATCAGGCAAGTCTACATAATGATCCTAACCATCCCCATTTTATGAGGAGAGGGAAGGGGATGGAGCAGCATTGCTTAACAGGAAGGGAAGGAGGTGTCATGCCTGCTTGGGAGCCAAGAATGTAGAAAGTCCTGATTTCACAGCCCTTTTGACTCCACTGGTAGTAATGGACACAGGCTGTACAGAGGTAGTTTTGTTGTGCTAAGGGTTTCAAGCAGCTTGGTTTTGAATGATTCATTTCAAATTAGTTTGGTTTTGAGAGGGTGGCATAATTCTGGTGAAAGCGTTTTGCTTCCTGGCTGTGTTAGAGAGGCTGGCGGAGGACCAGGTGTAGACACTGGGGCTCTCCCCTGGGACAGAGCATCTGGCTTCACTCAGATCTTACGACAGACCCTACCCCCACAGTCACCTGCTTTCTCCCTCCACACTGGGTGCAACAAGGAATCAGAAAGCAACTGAAGCCGTGGCATCTGGAGACTCTTAGCAAAGGAGCTTTCAGTTTGTTTTTTTGTTTTGTTTTTGTTTTTAACAGCATTGGCATACTAACTGACAGTTCTAATGTCTGTCTTGAGTCATTCAAAATGTAATTGTATTCACTGTAGTACTTCTTCTTAGGGCAGAAAAAAAAGAAGGTAATTTATTAGGGGAGATGCCATCAAGAGTGGTTATATTTTTAAGTAAAAATTTGTTGAAGGAAGCTTTTGATAGTTTTTCATCAGCTCTTCCTCAAAATCTGTGTAGGTGGGCTATTACCTGCTCCAGCAAGCCAGAAAAACGCAGCGTTACTCTGAGTGGCAGGCCTGGCTGCGCTGGCCACTGGTGGCACACTGCGTGACTTTCCGAGGGCATCGCTGCCGTACACAATTCTGAAGGGTGGCTGGGGCCTCCCCGGCTGCTGCTTGCTCGGGGTAAAGGCAGCCTATGTCTGAAGACTGCCGCGCGAGAGTTTATTCTGGATGTTGAGGAATTCGCACATCCGCGCGGTGACATGCTTTGTCTTGGCAGAGTGATGAAGAAGTATGACAGAAGCGGCAGGCTTATCTGCAACGACGCGGATCTGTGCGACTGCCTGGAGAAGAACTGCCTGGGCTGCTTCTACCCCTGCCCCAAGTGCAACTCCACCAAGTGCGGGCCCGAGTGCCGCTGCGGCCGCCGCTGGGTCTACGACGCCATCGTCTCCGAGTCCGGGGAGGTCGTCAGCGCCCTGCCTTTCCCCGTCCCCGACTAGGCGCTGCCCTCCGGCCCGCCCGGGCCTTCTCTGCGTTTAAGCCAACCTCCTCCTCTTGGGGGAGTTTTAGGGCTTGGGGAAAATGTTAAAACAACAACAACAACAACAACAACAACAACAACAACAACCAGACATCCTTAAAACTCGCTTTCTCCGAAGCCGTAGCGCGGTGTGCGATGCGCGGCCACCCTCTGACCTTCCGGCTGTGACTCCTCACAGCCCTTGCCCTGTAACCCGGGGGATCAGCAGCCGATGGACGGCAGCGCAGCACCTCCATCTCTCCTCGGCTCTCAGAATAAAAAGTCCTCTCCTCTTTGCTGATACCTTAGGAAGTGTAGCTGGAGGATTTTCAGCATTCTGCAGCTGGGAGCTTACCTTGACACAGAACACAGAATCGTGAATTTTTAATGTCTAGTTACACCCCTAGAATCTCACACAGCCTCAGTTCTAAATCAGAATTGCTATTTGAATTAAGAAAAACCTCAGAACCTTGGGACTTAGTACTGTATACCCACAGTCTCATTTTCTATTGTTAATATTTTAATAATATTGAAATTTGGTATTACTTGGTGATATTTTTATTAAAAATTTGTACTTGTAAAATGGAAAAATTAGGACTTGAATATCCTTTTTTAATTGAAGTATAGTCAGTTTACATTGTGTTAATTCCTGGTGTACAATATAGTGATTCAGATATATATATACACACACATTCCTTTTCATATTCTTTTTCACTGTAGGTTATTACAAGGTGTTGAATATAATTCCCTGTGCTGTACAGTAGGACCTTGCTATTTATCTATTTTATATATAGTAGTTAGGACTTGAATATTTTAAAAGCCAGTGATTTACTTTTTTTTAAATTTCAGGATGAGTATTTCAGGTTTTTTTTTTTTTTCAAAAGGAGGAAACTTAAGTTATGATATAAAACCATGTTGTTATATGTTTGCTAACTGAGTGTATTGATACACAGTTGACTAGATACATGATGTGGTTTTCTCAATCCTCTTATACTGTAGGAGGTTTATAGAAAACCACCCAGAAGTCCTGTTTTATTGTAGCTTCGGTGTCCCACGTCCAGGGTTTCTGATTCATTAGGTCTGGGGCGGCGCTCAAGAATTTGCATTTCCCAGGGGGTGTTGTTGCTGCTGGTGTGGGGACTTGAAAGATCATCATTTCACTTACGACTACACAGTCCTGGGTGCCAGGGAAGGTTCCTGATAATTCTAGACTTGTTACTTGACAGTATGTTTTGGGACTGAAGTAACAAAAATCCTGCAAGTCATCCTACAGTATTCCTGTATGTGTAGCAAGAGAACTGACTCTGTTTTCCACAGAATTTACTGGGTTTTCCAGACTCGACTTTGAGCTACGTGCTTCCAATTCACTGCCTTTCACCATCACAGCCCTGTGAGCAGGATACGAAATCACAGCACCCAGGTCAGATCCTCTGAAATACGCACCAGGAATGTGCAGCCCTGAGACCAGGCAAAAGGAATGGGCTCCTTTTTTGGTTTCTATTACGTTTTGCTTTGAGAATAACTGTTATTTTGTAAATGACTGACCAAATGAGTTGTTTCATTACTTATTTATTTTAGAATCATATAATTGTAAAGTTGAAAAAGAAATCTTACAGGTTGTCTAACTAGTGAATTAGTCAGTAAATAGTAAACAAGAGGCTGCTTTGTGCCAGGGACAGAGGAGGGGGCTGTGAGCAAAACCCTGCTGGTCCCTGTCTTCAGGGGGTTTTGTTTATACACTAAAAACAGACTTGTTGTTGTTTAGTTTTGTTTTTTTAATGAGGAAATTGAGACCTAATGAGATCAAATGACTTGGTTAAGGACACACAGAAGCACTGACATTCTTGGTGTTTTGAACCCTAAGACGAGGTCGGTTTTCTTCCCGTGGCACCAAGTATGTTCCTCATTGACCTGATTGTGAAACTTGTCTAGGTGCTTTTAATAATCTGCATTCCTGAGCCCCGTCCCAAACTTGAGGAATCAGAACCTCTAAGGTGAGGTGTGGGAAGCCATACTTTTAAACAAGCACCCCACGTAGGCCTCCATAATCAGGTAAACTTGAGAACACTGCCTTATAGTTGTCTTATTTTCATATGAAAAAATAATCAGACAAATTAATGTTAAAGTGTCTTTCCCTTTTGTTGCCTCTTGTCCTAGAGTCTTAAAACATTAGACGAGAAAATCTGGTTTAAAATGATCTGGTTTTAAAAGTGTTGGCAAATTACATCAGTAACTTTTCCAGGTAAAGCAAAAAAATATAATAAAGTTAAAAATTGTGTATTTATTAAGCAGACACCTCATACTGCTTTGCTGGAAGCCTAGCAAAACCTCTGACAAAGTTTTTTTTAAAGATCAGTTTATTTCATCTTGATCTAATGCCAATTCAGTGCCCTTTTTAAAAGCCTCCTGATTATTGCAAAAATAAATTTATGTGAATTGTCAGAAACTTATTTTGCAAATGTCTAATGTTATCACAAAGTAAACATAGCTCTTTAGTTTGAAGTAAATTCAGATTAATAAGGAATATAGCTGTACTATCTGATTATATTAACTAAGGAAATCGTTCTGTCAGTGTAATAGGATTTTTTTTCTCCTTCTTCCTGGCTATCTTGCAATGCTGACAGTGTGTCTTCATGAATAAATGTAGAAATTGTCAGGAAAGCTATTTCACAGAAGGTCATTCAAATAAAAACTGTTATTTCCTGAAGGATTTAAACATGTCACCCTGTACTTATTTACGCAAGGATTTACACGTGGAATGCCAAGTCATGTCAATTTGCAGAATACTTTATCTGAGTCTAGTTTGTAAGAGAAAGAGTATGCAAACAGCGTCTGGGACAATCCTTCTGCACCTCCAGCCCCACTCCCCAGCACAGTATCCTAAATCCATTACAGGTATGAATCTTGGGATGCTAATTCACAGAAGAATCATGTACGCTCTCCTTTATATATTTATTTGCTTTTCCTGGAAAGTGAGCAATGCCAACTTGGGTGTGTTATGGCTACCACAGATTGTAGTTCTAAAGTACTCAGAAACGTAAATGCTTATGTGAGCAAGGCTGCAGTGTTTGGCCATGCAGGCTGTTGGCTGCACACATCCGTTCATGTGGATGACACTGCCAAGGATGCCCCCGGGAGCAAGCAAAGTGGCCCTGTGAGCAGGTGCCATCGATGTGTGGATTCTTGATTGTCTAGTATTATTGACACTTAGCAATTGCTAGGCACTGAGTGCTTTACGTTAGCCTATGTCTTGCATAAAGTAATTAAAAGAAAATGCCTACGTCTTGCTTTTTTCCCTTTTACTGTTTCTTTTCCCTTCATTCTCTGTAGTGTCTGAAACGGCAGAATACATTTTTCAGGTTACTTCGGACAGTGGGCCATACATATCATGTAGCCTTAGCAGTGTTCATACTTTGTTTCTTTTTCATAACCTATATTTTAATCCTTGATTTAGAATATTCTTTTTCATATTCACCAATTTCCTAAAGTTCTGCTTTTTCCATAGTATTTTTCTTCACTGTATGGAAGGGAAACAACCTTCTTACCATCACTATCCATATCTAACAAGCAGTTTATTTTGTGTTTATAGTTTGTAGTTTCAGCCAAATTTCCCCCCTCACTTTGTATGGTTCTTTTTAAATTGGCCAATGCTTAGGTCAGATATAATAAATTCCAAACAATCAGGGCTTGAGTTTGTTTTTCCTCTGAGAGTGAATTCAGTAGTCCTGAATGCTTAGCAGATACACTACTTAGTGACCATTTATTCATTCATTTATTCATCAGGTACCTCCTATTTGCCAGATACTTTACTATGTGACAAAGATACAATGGGTAAGAAAAAACTAGTTTTTTTTAAACCTGAGCTATATGAAATAGAAAGAAAATCCAGGCCACTTACCAGCGCATCATTCCTTGTGTCCAAGTTCCCTATGCAGTCTTCCTTCCCCTTGCTATTTTTCAGAGCCATCTTGTGTTTGTTTTATTTATCATGTTTTGCCTATTAACCTGTACATACTGAGAGAAATAGGAAAAAGTACGTGTAACTCATCTTTGTGGAAGTGGAAGTCCCTGGTTGGGCTTTGATAGCGGGGTGATGCCAGTCTCACAGGAATGGGGGCTACTAGCTCTTTTTTTTTTTTCTTCTCTGGAAGGCTTTGTTTCAGATGACTTTTGGTTCCCAAATATTTCTTAAATATTTGCTAGAACCTAAACAGTGAAGGCATTTGGGCCTGAGGTTGGTTTGTTGGTTGGTTGGTTTTTATAGGAAGGTGTTTAATAATACATGGATTTGTAAAAATAGTTCTGTTCTGTTTTATGCTATTCTAATGTCAATTTTGGAAAGTTGTATTTTTCTAGGAGTTATCCATTGAATATAAATTTTCCAATTTGTTAACATAAAGATGTTCAAAATAAACTCTTATTGTCATTTTTAACTACAAAGTATTTCCCCCAGATTTTAGTTATAGACTATTTAAAGGATAGTGTCCTTTCAAGAAATGCCTTCCCTAAGTATGTCATAGCTGGATTCTCTTGTTTATAAACAGCATACCCTAACTAATGCAGGGATCGTGCAGAAAACGGAAAGACACAAGTATTTAGGGGCAGCAAATTTTTTCAAACAAAACTTCCACAAGAAATGTGTCCCTTCTCTTTTCCCAAGTTACACCTGAGGCCTGACTTAAGAGGTCTGAGCCAGAGGCCCTCCTGCTTTTGGTCAGCACACCTGTAACCAATACGCTCCCTGAAACAGGAGATATTAAGTGCTGATAAAACTCACAGGATGTTTGCACCGAAATAGAATACAGATTACCTAGCTTTGGGGAGTTGCTACAAACTGGCCTCAGAGAGAAAAGGGGAAGGGGGCGCGGGAGGGAGGACTGGGGGGTATGCTGCTCCTCTGAACTGCTGGACATTCAGAATCCCTTTCTAGCTTTGAAATTTTCCCTAATGTACTTGGCATCAGAGTAGCATTAAGTTATATGATTTATATGATTTTTGCATATATTCTTGGAAGATGAGCTTCGTTTGCATTTTACAATTCTTAATGCACTTTCCTAAAAGCTTTGTAAGAAAAGAAAGTTATATGCATGGTTTTGGCTCCCTCTGCTGGCCATTCATATGTACTTTAAGTTTTACATAGAGAACAAAACCAAGACGTCATTGAAACAGATTTGGGTTTTTTCCCCGCCAAAGTTTATTTCAATTTTTCAATTTAATTTAATGCTTCCAAATTTGACAGCCTTTAAAGTTTGGCAAATACATTTTTATTCTGGCACTTTTTTTTTGCTTTAAGATCATAACTGAAAACAAAGGATACATTTAGCACAAAGTTTAGGAAGTACTTCAGATAAAATGTGTGACTCCCTCTGTGTCTTTCTCAAGCTGTCTGCGAGGAAGGTACCCAGTTATGCAGACTCATGTTGTTGCCTGTTCCCGTTGCAATGCCTCCAGTGGTCCGAAAGCTCCTCAGCCGGTCCCCACGGCAGCCATTTAAACTTTTAAACTCGTCACCTCTTTTTTTTTTTAGTTGAAATACAGTCAATTACAATGTGTCAGTTTCTGGTGTACAGCATCATGTCTCAGTCATGCATATACATACGTATATTTGTTTTCATATTCTTTTTCCTTAAAGGTTCTTACAAGATATTGAATATAGCCTCTCCATCTTCTCAGCAATGTTTCCTCTTTCTTAGAAAGAAGTCATCCAACACAGATAACTTTGACATTACCTCCCCTGCCCCAAATCTTCATAAAAATCTCTATCCCTTTGTTGCCTCAATTCCTCTCAGTTCAGTGAAACAAGTTTCTCTCCTGTCAAAGACCCGTCTACTGGAGTGACCTCGATCCCATTTTCCCTGATTCTTCAGAAGCCCCACTGTATTAATTGTTATTATTTCTCCTCCTTCTATCCCATATCTTTGAATTCTTAGTCTTTATTGGCTTTTCATGATCAGCATGTAGGCAAGTTTATGGTAGCTAAGACTTTTCAGCTGCAAACAGTTTGGGCTAATTTAAGCCAAAAAAGAGCCTACCACCAGCAAGGAAACGTACAAGAGCCCACCTGGGGCAGGACAGGTGTCCGGGCAGCTCTGTGGAGCTGGGGAGCAATGCACAGTGGACAGTGTCCTCTGGAACAGTTGTCAGGAGCTCAGCTGAGCTGGGAGAAGGTGCTGAGTTGTCAGGTGGCCCAGCAGCTGATGAAAGAAAGAGCCAAAAAGGAAAGAGTTAAGCCTTTAACCCCTGCGATCATATAGTGTAAGCAGGTGTCTAAAGCCAGACAGCATGACTCACCTGTTCCCCTTTCCCCACGGTGGAGGGTCAGGTGGATCATCGTGGGGCTCATCTTCCTGTCTGTCAACCAGCGCTGCACAAAAGAGCTCCTGCAGTTGTATGGACCCTCGGATGGGGGCAGGGTGAGTGGGTGAGGGCTGGGGGGTGGACGAGGACTGGGTATTGAGTCCGAATGGGGAAAGATGTCTTCAAGATTCCCTTCTCCTGAGAGGGCGACCTCAGTGGAGGTCTGCCCGAGGCCTCGGATAGAGAGACCAAGGGTAGAAGGCACCAGGCTAGGGGTGCAGTGCCGTGAAGCACCCGGGTCAGAGGCCTGAGCCCTGGACCGCAGCCCCCCTCGGAGACTGCAGTGCGCTGGCTGTGCACCAGAGCGGGGAGGGCGGCCTCCCCACGAGGTCTCCAGGAGAGCTCTTGTAATTGCCTGGATCAGGCCTGAAAAGTCACACACAGATTTTGTGAACCCGGAGCTGGACTCATCATTACAAGGGTGAATCAGCTTTAACCATCGATTTGTCCTGGTGTCAGTCACCCACGTTCTAAAGTCCCTGCGGAAAGTGTTGAATGGTCTTATGGGACGTCAGAACCCACCCACTTGAGCAGTCCAAGACAGCAGAGTGGGAGACGGGGATTGGCTCTAGTAAAATCAGGGGCTGTTGCAAAAAATGTGGAATAGAAGTGAGCAGGTCGGCTCAACACCCACACATCACCCACGCTCAAGTCGCTCCCTCCTTAGGAAAACCAAAGCAAAACCTACTGTAGGAAAGGTCCCCCTTTGACCCCATGTCTACTGACCCTTCCCCTTATCTGAACAGCCAAGTGTCTAGAAATAATACCTAACACTCACTGTGTCCTTTTCTCTGTCATTTATTCTGTTCTCAACTCACTGTGATCTAGCATCGGCTACCCAACCCTCCAGTCAGCCCAAACTGCCCTTCCCAGATCCGCAAGGACTGACAGCATCATGGCTGAAGCTTAAGGGACCTTTGCATCTTCTTTTTGTTTGATCTCCTCTTGGTATTTGACTCTGCTGGCCACGCTCTGCTTTTTGAAACTGTCTCCACCCTTGTTTTGGACCCCTCCTTCCTCGCTGACTTTTTTTCCCAGTCTCTTTAGTGGCTTTTTTGTTATTGTTTCATTGCAAAGGTTCTGTCTTCACCCACTCGCATGCTCCTCGTTAG
Source organism: Camelus bactrianus (assembly GCF_048773025.1). Classification (NCBI taxonomy): domain Eukaryota; kingdom Metazoa; phylum Chordata; class Mammalia; order Artiodactyla; family Camelidae; genus Camelus; species Camelus bactrianus. The sequence continues at coordinate 81,546,825 of NC_133541.1, forward strand.
AGTCGGAGGTTCTCTCAGCAGCGCAGTGGTTTGGAGCGCTGGTCTTGAGTGAGCACGTGAGGTTCACATCCCGGCTCTTCCCAACACTCACTGAGCCACTGCGGGAAGCCACTCGGATTCTCATTGTGAGTTTCCGTATCTTATCCCTTTTTTTTTTTCTCAATAATTCAATTTGCAGTTATGTTGAGCCTGTTTGTCTCAGTGTATTCATGCATCAGTTAGGAAATGATGTGCTTTTGGTCCTCAGTTTCTTTCTTCGGTTTTGCCATGCCTTTTACATCTAACTTTGTTGTTTCATCAAGTTGTCTTTGAGTTCTTGTTCCACTGAATTTATTTTCTTTTAAGTTCTATCTTGAGCATTCACCTGGCATTTTCCTCTGTGTCTTAGGTTTTGTTTTATTCCAGATTGAGCTTTTCGTCTGCTTCTTGTATGCTGTCTACCTCTCTGTCAAGTATTTTTCCGTAGGATGGGTGTGCAGTTGCCCTGCCCTTCCTCCTCACCCATGTTTAGCGTGGACAGCTCTGCTCAGACCTCTGCTGTCTCTGCTGTGGCGCCCAATCTCCTTAGCTCCTTTGTCTGTTACCGTGAGATCTGTTTTCCCTTCCAGGATGCCAGCTAGATTGCTCAGAATTGCATTCTACCTACTTTTTCTCTTCTTTTTTACAAAAGCTTAAGGAGCAGCTGGGGCTGAGGGGAGCATTTGTTGGTGGATTTAATTTAATTTTCACTTTCTCAACTCTGAGATTTCCTTAACTGTCCTGTGTCTGGATTCACTCCCCTTGGTGGGGTACGTCCAGTCTCTGAGGGGGGCCACCCCAGGCTTCAGGTCAGCCCTACATTCATTGTGGGGCCCCAGACCCTCTGATCCCTCCTGAGCCCTGGTTGTTCACCTTCCTATTTCCCTAGTTGGTTACTGGGGAAGGACGGGGTTCCCGGGGGTTTCAGCCAGTGTTAACACTGAGGCGGGGAGGTTGAGGAAAGGCTAGTTTCACTGTGGCTCTGATGGAACCTTTTCCACTGGCTTTTTGCCTCGGGATATCTTTTCTTATTTCCTCTTCCGATTTCCAGCTCTGCATTCATCATTTGGGATATTAGATCTAGCTTTGTGGGGTGTTTTGCATTAGTGCTCTACTTTTCCCCTCCCCCAAAGGCACCAAAAGACCGACTCCTGGCGTTTCCTCCACCTCCCACGGAGGCCGGCATCTGCCTTCACAGACCTGTATTCTCCAGGATGTCCCGCGACTTCCCCTTGGCTGACTAGTCCCCTCCCTTCCTGCTCCCCCCGCAAACTGGGGGTGTAAGGAGAACTCTCCAGGCTTGGTGGACACTGTCTTTCCCTAGCACTGTTCCGGCAGTTTGGGGCTCACCTTTGGGACCCAGCTTAGCTGAGGCAGACACTCTTTCTGTTCTTGGCTTTTCCAAGCGTGTGATTACACGATGCTACTTCCCATGTTTGTTTGCTGTCAACGGGTGGGTTTCCTTTTCTGTTGCCTCTTTGTGGTGTTTACTATTTTTATTTCCTTTACTAGTCATGGGGTAAAAGGGAACCTGGAATTGCACCTCTGTGGGCATGTCTCTGTGGGAAGCACCATCTAATTCTTTTCCAACGATGCTCACCGGTGAAAATTACTGAAGAAACCACCCGATCTTTCACGCATCCTATGTGTAAATGTCAGTTCTGTTAATGGCACAGGCCTTTGAGAGGTTGAAGGGAGGAAACTAGATACAAATTAGAATGGAGGGGTGATAATCTGAGATGGTTTTCGACTTTACATTTGACAATACACTACAAAGTATCTAGTCACATATCACAATGTATATTTTTCCTACATTTTAATAAAAGTTTCCCTTGTTACCCTCCCCCACCCTCCACTCAGTTAAGGGTGAGTGAACATAAATACTGTTTTGAACGGGCAGATGTGGCCTGCAGCCTTCATACTATTCCTTTGTTTGTTTGTTTCCCTAAGCTTTTTGCTTTCTTTCCACATCCCAGCCTTGCATGCAAACACTCAGACAATAGTTTATGTACACGCTTCCTTGTTTCCTAATGTATCTCACATTAAATGGGAACATTTGCTTAACCAACTCATAGATAAAACTATGCGATTTTAAAACTTCATTCCCCTGAGAATCTGGGGAGAAAATGTGGAACGAAAATTGCATGTTCACCATCTAGAAGGGGGTTCTTCAGTTACACCGCAATTGATTCGCTCACACTTATGAGGCAAGCGCCAACTACAGAGCTAAAAAAGGACTAGAAATTGTGACTGAGTCCCAGTGTGCAGGGGGTGGGGGGAGGTGGGAAGCAGGAAAACTGGGCCACGGGCTTCTGCAAGCGGATGTGACACAGCAGTCGGATGTGACTTTTGTGTTTGCTGGTCGTCTGGGGATAGAGGACAGACAGCAGGCGCTCTAGCCCTCTGCCCTCATGTGACACTAGACTCCCTTTGGGAGTTCACCTGAGAAACTCAAGATGAGCTGTGGCACTACAGACATTCACAGTGCGAAGGGCCTGGGCCAGATGCTTAGCTAACCTATTGCCAGAAACATCTGGATAGGTAAGAAAGTGACCGTGCCCCTCAATTTGACAATGTGTGGCAAGAGCTGACTTTAGAAGGTCATTTCGGCTTGACTGGGTTCCTGGGGCTCAGATGCTGTTCTCGTGGGTGAGCGGGTGTTACCCTTCCTCCAAAGATAATCATATGCATTTGTGGCTGGAATGTTCAGGAATGGATTTGGGCAAGGTTCCTTGGTGTACCCAGGGTTTACTTAAGCGTTGGAGGAAACTTCTGGGAAAAAAAAGGTCCAGACCTTGGCTCTACTTCATTGAGTGTGGAAGATATAAATCATGCTGGTTGGGAGAGGGAGGGTGCGGATTGAGGCTATTCTGCAGGATACTGCCGTGGCGCTCTCGAGAGGGAACCCGTCAAAAAGGTGGGCTCCAAGCAGGATAAAGCTTACACCTAGTTCCAAGGGCACAGAGGAGGGCTGTCCCCAGCCTCACTCTAACCTCTGCTCTGATAGATTTTGGTAAAACAACTAGGCATATGTGAATTGAAAAAGTTTCAATAAAGAGCTCAGACACTCAGGGCTCAGGCAACTCATGTTGAGGTTCCACTCAATGAGTAAAACTGTCCCCAAGCTATGTACCTCCCCCGATGTGCTCACCTCACTGCATCCTTGGCTTCAGTGCATTGCGTGACTTTCCCATAAAGTGACTTCTGGGAACTCTGAACTGTTTCCATCGTCTTAAAGCCCCTACTATTTGCTGCTACCCTTGGAGGGACAGGGGTAGAGGAGGAGACATTGGAGGTGGGAGGGGGCTGTGGGCAGGGATTGGGCTGTGGGCTCTCTCCTTCAGCTCCAGGACTCAGTTCTTACTTTGCTCGACTCATGGAAGCTCTGAATATTCCGGTAGCTGCCTAAAGGCACCAGGTGACACACCCCAGGAAAACAGGGGAGGTTTGAGCCATAGGACAACTTTTATCCAATGAAAGACAGCCAATTGGAAAGAGTCTGCAGACAAAATCTTCCCCATTCCCCACAGCCACCTCTTGGCTATTGCAAGAAGCAGGAACCTGAAATAGTCTCTCTGAGAAATCAGCCAGGTTTTGAAGCTGTAACCAGCTGGAGAACATGCCACTTTGTATTTGCTTTCCTCCTTCCTCCCTTCCCTTTGCCCTCACTCCTACTTCCTGACAATTACAGCCCCCCAATGAACCCTCAGCATGTAACTCAGGTTGTTTTCTAGAGAACCCAGTCTAACACAGAATATTAAAAAAAAAAAAAGGTGGATTTAGTAGAAGTTTGCAATAAAGGCAAGGGTATGGAAGAAACTTTGGGGTATTCATGTTTAGTAGCCATAGAGATCAGGGGCAGGAGATCTGGGCTTTGGATCCATCAGAAAGTTGGATTCACAGGTTTAGGGGTTAGGAGTGAAGCGTGGTTAAAGAGGCACACCCTCAGGAGGTACCTCTCCTGCTTTCTAGCAGGTGGCGACAGGTAGACGACAATAAGGACTTTTCCATGGTTATGTATGCCTGCACTCCAGAGACTACAGAAATATTTTGGCTGAGGGTCTCCTTTAAGGGGTGAAATTATTCACTGCATCAAGCTTTTATAGGAACAAGTAGTAAGAAGTGACCACCCCATCAGTGAAAATGGAGAGAAATAGAGTGAGAGCTCTCTGCATCCACGGACACTCTGGCTAAAACCTTGGAAGTCTGTGCTTTGTTCTTTAAGGGAAGGTAGCGTGATTCTTGTACGTATATATCAGCCTGTTTCATTCTCACCTCAGCCCAGGGGAGCAGACATTATTCTCACCTCCATTTTGCAGATCAGGAATAGGAAACTTGGTGAGGGAAAGTGCTTTGCTTCAGGTCACACAGATTCAGGGCTCAAACCACCTGGATGCTCTTTTGCTCAAAAGCCCAGGTATGGTTTTGAAGGAAACTGAGGGAAGAGGTAAACATCACTGGAGATTCAAAATAGTTTTAGCTGGTTAGTGGGCTCTCCTTCAGGCAATGCATCAAGACAAAAGGGAAATGATTCTAATGTTGAGTGGACTGGGGCCCTATTAAAACTGTGCTGGGTAAGGTAATCTGTGTTTGTATCAGAGACCTATAATTTATGTAGATTCACAGACATCTTTTTCAGATACTGTATAAATTGGGAAATGTGTGGAGTGTTGTGGAACCAAATGTATTTGTATGTGTTCAACACACTGTATAATTGACTCAATTATCCATGTGGGGATTATTCACTTTTAACTTGCAATCTGGCTTCTCCTTTCAGTTAGGATGTTTCTGGGCTGCTCTAGGAATGCCAACTAATTTAAATAATAATTTAAGTAAAACATAATTAGGTAGGAAAATTAAGTCTAATCTTTTCTCAGCTCCTGAAGATTCTACAGTTGCAATGTAAGCTCTAATTCATCTTCTATCTTTTCATTCTCCAATGCCAGTTTACTACCAAGGATTTTACTGCTTTCCATAGATTATTGCAATAGTTCCCTATCTGGCTGTCCTGCTTACAACTTTACCATCCAATAATCATTCTGCTGACAGTAATCTTAAAAAAACAAACAAAAATCCCCCAAAAACCTAGCTCTCATCACAAAAACTCCTTTACTTGAAAACATTTAATGGCTCCCCACTTCTCATCAGATTAAGTGCACATGCCACACACTCTATCATATAAAGTCTTAATGCCACCTGCCCCGGGAAGATTCCTGACCCTAACGTCGGAGGCTGTGTCACTGTTTCCAACTCCGAATCCCCTTAATGCACCACATGTTTTTGTCTAAGGAAGACTAACGTTATTCCTGAACCCACGTCGTCTCTCTGCTCTCTTGTGAGATTCTTAATTGAAGTCTCTGCTGCAATTCGTCTCTCCTGCTGTGCAGTAACTAGCTCAGTGCTGGGCCCCAAAGACAGGCACCACGGGTACTTGTCCATCTGAACTGCTGGCAAACCCAGAGGGCCGGAATGTCAGTCTTTTGTATCCCGCATGTCTAGCACAGAGCCTGGCACACAGCAGGCGCTCGGAGAACAGAACTTAACTAATAAATGTCCACGGCACAGGCTCCGCGTGGAGCATTGCAGAGCTCCAGGGATGCAGATACAGGGGGCCTGGGGGCTCAGGGCTCCTTCGGAGATCGCTTTCCAGACACTGCAGGCAATGCTTAAACTTTTTCATTTCCCCCAAAGAAAATGTATGTGTATGCATACACATGCCTAAAAACGTTTATACACACACATTGCATACATAATACATAAAAAGTCCACACTCCAGATCCAGGGATGTGCGTACGTATAAGTAAGTTGCTATGAGCACAGCCTTCACTCGGAGCCCCCAGAGCGGCGGGGAGGACGGCGGGGACGCCCCTCGGCCCCTCCAGGCCCGCAGCGCGGGCGCGGGCGCGGGCGCGGCGCGGCTTGGGCCTTCCGGCTTTCCGTCCGCCGCGGCCGCCATTGGCTAGGCTCCCGGCAGCTGACCGGCGGCGGCGGCGCGAGGGAGCGCCGAGGATGGCGGCGTCGGCGGTGCTGATCCTGCGGGAGAGCCCCAGGTAGCCCCGGTTGGCACCGGCAGGGCGGGCCCAAGGATGCCCCTGCGGTCTGTCGCCGCGGCCGGGGGGCGGGGCCCGGGTCGGAGGGGCGGGGCCCCAGGGGTGGGCGCGGGGCTGCGGGAACGTAAGCGCGGGCCTGCACTGCGGGCGCCTCCGCCGCACCGTGGTTCACGCCCGCGGGCTCACAGTGTGCCTGGCGGCTGAGGTCGGCACGACGGTGTGTGTGGTCGGTGTCACGTTCGCAGAGGGTGGGATCAGAAGTACCCAAGCCGCCTGGGGGAGGAGGGTAGCACTGAAGTCACGTGGAAAGATAGTCCTTTACGTGTTCGGTTCTCTTTCAGTCTTTCTGATGAGAAAGACTCATTGGTGCGGGTTGGTCTTTAATACGTAACACGTGTTACTGTCCCTTTTCAATCAAAGTAGAATAGGCCTCAGGCCAGGGGTTACTGCTGGTTACAGTACCCAGCCAGAATCTGGCCACATTGCTTTTGTTTTCATTTTACTTGTTTTTAGTTCATTTATTTATTTAGTTCATTACTGCTCACGGTAGGTAAAGTCGGCTGTCCATGATGGTGATATAAAATTCTCTTAAAATTACTTAAGTAACAATGACTCTATTTAATGAAAAATAAAGAGTAGCGCAGTTGGTGTGTGGATGCAGAAAAAGTGCGGAAGTGTGTGGGCAAATTATTGAGGTTGGAAAGTAACTTTTTTGTGCCTGAATTGGACAGGAATCATTTTGAAGAAGAGAGTTGTCGTTTTAAAGTTTTTACTTCTTTGATTCCTTGAGTTGTGCCAGCCAGGTCCTTTCCTCACACCCGTGTCCTGGGTAACACACACCGCATCAGTAAACCCTGCCCAGTATGGTGCAGTAGAATTGTTCTTAACCACATAATTTACAGTTGATTATTACGACTGAAGCAGCGTTTTAAAACAACATTGTGCTTAGTGACCGCACTGATATTGTGTGTAGTATTTTTTATTCAATTATCTGCCATGCAGCAAACTTTTCTATTTTTGGTGTAATTGTCACTCCTCCCCCCCACCCCCCCACCCCCACCCCACCCCGTTTTCAGAGTTCCATTTTGAGTTAAGTGGAAACTTAAACACCCACTCCTAAAATAATACCATTCCTCACAGAGTGCAAGCTTCCCCTACTAGTTTGCTTTGCCTAGAAGAAGGAGAAAAATTGCCAAATAGATCTTTTCAACAGAAGTACTTTCCGGAGGCATCTTCTGGAAATGTCCTTTCTTTGCTGGCCGTCTTCTGTTTTTCTTTATTTCACTCAAACTTGACTTACAGCAATTAGAGTTGTTGAAATGAAAACTTACAGACAACTGTATTTACAGTTGCCCTTGGAAACCTCATTTTAAAACTTTCCTTTGTGAATTTATTTAGCATGAAAAAAGCAGTGTCGCTGATAAATGAAATAGATATAGGAAGATTTCCACGACTGCTCACCCGAATTCTTCAGAAACTTCACCTGAAGGTTTGTATGCTTGCATTTTTATAGCTTGTAATATGTTCCTGTGATTCCATGGAAACTGTGTTTCTACTTGAAGAACTTTTTGCAAAGTATCGTTCTCTAGCATGCCCTCGGGAATGCTGGGTCTGGAGAAAATTTGATAATGTCCCATGGTCACAAGATTGGAAAATTCTGTCTTCATTAAAATTAATTGTTTTTATCATGGAACTTTTCAGGGTATATTTTATGGTAGTATTTATAGTAAGGATTTATGGGTGAATATTGTGTGCAAATTTTTCCAAATGTATTTGACTATGGAACTGTTTTATCATAGTATATATTTGGAGACTAAGGGTCTGTGGAATATGCTTTGGGAAAATTCTGATATCATGATTTCATTCTTCCCCTTAAAAATAATTCTGTGGGTTTGTTATCAACCAGTATGCAATTTTTCACTTACTCTTTCTCTTCCACTTTTATTTTAAGGCAGTGGTTATCTTGGACATATTCGTGCTTAATAATTCACTCCTTGGTCACCAATCTTAATTAACTTCATCAGGTTATAAAAATTAAATTCCATTCAACACATGTTTATGGAGAACCTACTAACTGCTCTATCTGGTGCCAAGCATCATCATTAAACGAGAACCCAGACTCTTTCCTCTTCTTTTTCCTGGCCAGAGGCCAGTCCTAGGGCTCTGCCTTTCTGCCCTGAAATATCTCTCAAATCCATGTTTTCTTGATAATCCTGGTTTAGATCCTTATTATCGCTCCTGTGGACTGCAGTTACCTTCAAACTGGTACCTCTGCTTATAGTCGTCTCCCTTTCTGTCACTTCTCCATAATGCTCTTCCATTTATCTTTCCGAATATTTTTTCCTGAAAAAAAAAAAAAAAGAGATGGTCATATCTTTACAGTGTTCATAACCATCAGTAAGTTTCCGTTGCTCATGGGAAAAAGTTCATATTCCTTAACATTGTATTATAATGACATTATCATATAGGTACAACCTGTATTCCCCCCACTTTGCAAGTGCTTCAGTCACCCTAGACCATGCTCTTTTACTAGAATGTACCATGAACTTTTTCAGCTGTGTGTCTGTGTATGTGTACTCTTTCCCTTACCTGTAATATCTTCTCTTTTTTGGTGAATAAACTATTCATCTTTCAGGGGCTTTACAGTCCCACTCTCAGCAGTTCGTTCTCTCTTCTGTGCGTCTGAAAGGCTTAGCTCACTCTCACCTGACTTTAGTACTGCATCGTAAGTGTTTGTTTCATGATTACAGGGTCTTTCTCTGACCTTGGCAACGTTACATGTTGTCTTACTCGTGTTCTATTTCCCGTACCTAATACATTGGTACTTAGAGTTGGCACTCAGTAGCTCTTCTTGGAGTTCATTTTTCCCTTACCATGGGAAACACAAAGTGAACGTAGGTTCTCTCAATTCTTGCCTGTAAGGAATTTGTGTTGTATCAGGAGAAACAGAGGGACGAGGATAACAGTAGCAGCTACATTCTGTGGTGTGTGCTGTTCACAGCTCGCTCCCTCTGTGACTGGCGCTGTTCTAATGGCTTTGTAGTAGTAAGTCATCTGGTCCTCACCGCAACCTTAGGGAGTAGATACTGTTGTCATCTGTCCTTATTTTATCCATGAGGAAACCGAGTTAGAGACCAGTTGAGTAATTTGCTGCATAGCTCGCTAGTAAGACAGCCTAGTTTCAGAGTCCGTCCCTTTGACCTATAACAGTAAACCTCAGGAAAGAGTATGAAACGGTGTATAAATCATTCCAAAAGTGTATGATGTAGACATTCAATACAGACGTTCTTTGTTTCCCTGACTTGGTTGCTGCCTTCTTAAACACATACAAAACGATACAAGACAAAAAATATTTATGTACATCTTTGGTCTTCAGACTGAGGGAGGATGGAATTTCTGCAGGAAACTTGTGCCTGTGCATATATGTTTACAGCATATGCTTTTCAAATATATAGAAGAAATTAACATTCACTTTCCATTTAAAATTTAAGTTTCTTGGACACTTGCTACCTAATTTTATAAACGTGGGTCTTGATTTTCTCCCATTGAGAGGGTAAAAATTAATATATCTCCTTTACTTTCTCTTTAACTCCCAGATATGTGTGAGTTGCTTTTGGTACAGAGTTAAACTGCTGCTGTTCAGAAGCAAATACAGTGACTTAAACTTTTAATACCTATCTGTTCAGGGTCATTGTTGGAGCACAATGTTGAATATCTGTTTGGAACTTCGTTTTATAGCTGGTATTCTCCATTTCCTGTTCTACTCACATATTTTAAGCTCCAACTGATCTTAAGGAGGCACGTCTGATGTGTCAGTGGATGGGGAAGATGAATGTTCCCTTGTCTCCCTTCATGCCGAACCACTTTGTTAATATAATGCCCTTGAAGATCTGGAGAATGTCCCTTTTTTTGCCTTTTTTTTTTAATCTCACTTTCTTGTATATATTAGGGACACTAAAGTTTATTTTTCTGTGTGCTCAGTCACTGTTTTGTCAAAACAGCTCGTTTGGTGTATATGAAAAGAATCAGATTGACAGACTTGGAAGTTAATTGTAAATGTCCTTTGACTTTAATGCACCATGTGATTCAGTGAATATACATAAGAAATACTATTATTATATTCTTCATATTGATAAAATCTGGTACTGTAGGTCATTATTTTAAGAAGATGTATGGTAGCCACAGAAATTCTGGAAATTTAAAATGAAAGACATTGCTCTTGAGCAAATGATGGGCAAATTGGATTCATGCTTTTCTCAGTCATAAAATAGGTAGTAGAGATTGGGAGCTCTGGTGGCTAGCCTCCTCAAACCAAAAATATGCCAGTTTAGAGTCTAATGCTCCTTCAGCTGGGCAGTTGTGTAGTATAGTTGTGTGTCATTCTGAGCTGCCAAGGCAGGGACTCATGGAAGTTCTGAAATTTCTCCAGACAGCTGCTGGGGAGAGGCAGCAACAGGGAAAGTTGGTTTTAGTATGTGTGGATAAAATATTTTCATTCAAAAGCAGTTCTAATAGTGTACGTTTTTCATACTTCGAAAAACCAGTCTTTGGATCAAGGAGATTATTTTGGAATGAAAGAAAGGAGACTCGCCAGAGCTTATAATCAGATGGCTAACATCTTTCTTTCATATATTACTTACAAAAGTTACGTGTATAATTTTTGGAAAATATTAAAATCATTGAAGGGCTTAATTTCCTGCTTTATATATGCTGTTGTAATAAGCCATACTTTTGCAGAATTCATTAAAATGGAAATTATTTGAGTAATTGTTTTTTGTGTGTCTTTAACCAGAGCATAGCATGCCTGAGGATGTGAACTGTTTTGTCTGTGTAGCACATAATAAACACTCAGTAAATATTTTTGAATGAGTGAAGATGGAAATTACTATTAATTGTAAACATTTTGGAGTTTTTACCTGGTAGGGTTTTTTTTTTCCTAAATGTCCATTTTTTGTGGTATTTCTGTTATTTTCCATCTACTATAAATCATAGAACTTAAAATACTGTTTTTTTTAAATAAACTTTTTTTGGCAAGATCCAGATAATGAACTGTGCTATAATTTTAAGATACTGAAATCTACAAACACATCCATTTCTTTCAACGATGGATTTACTTTTTTTTCTCAAGCTTTTATTCTAGGAAGAGTAAATGAATCTTCTGCTGAGAATCTGAGTTTTGAATACCTGAATGTATGCTAATAGATTGCTTTTTGTGTTATAGGCTGAGAATAGTTTCAGCGAAGAAGAGGAAGAAAAACTTCAAGCTGCATTTTCTCTAGAGAAGCAAGAGCTTCACCTCGTTCTTGAAACAATATCATTCATTTTAGAACAGGTATTTGTATTGTCCCAAACTTCCTAACTATGGTTTGTTTACTGCATGTTTGCATTGCTGTGATATCTCTAACATTTTATCTTATTTTTTAGAATGTATAGATGGAAACTGTGAATATATTTTAATCAAGAATTCCGATGTAGTGGGAAAATATTTGAATGTATGATTTTTTCCCTGGTATCGCATCTGCAAAACAGTCTTTGTGCTGAGTAGTGGAGTAAAGTATTTGATAATATGAATCAAGACTTCATTCAATTGAGACAGCTTAAAAAGATTTAAATTTATTGTTACTTGGTATAATAATTTGGAAAAGTGAACCCATTTTATTTAAGAAATTTAATGAATGATTTGGGGGGATTTATTTGGCTATGATGATAAATAAAAAGAAGAGAAATAGTTGTCAGAGGACCTTTTGTCATACTGCTTCTTCGTATTGAGCTGCATTCATTCTTTTCATCTAAATTCAGTCCAGTGTTCAAGTCACATCTCCCATTGCAGCCTTGACCCCTTATACTTTCAGTCTTCCCCTTATTTGGGTTCCTTTTATCCGTGGCTCATCATGGTGGAGCACATTGTTAGTCTTTTCATTATTTCATACATGTCAGTTACGTCTCCTCCACTAGGTTTTTAATTTGTGGGGGGACAGAATCAGATATTTTGTGCATCTTACACAAATCTAGCACATTACTGGGCTCAAAAGAGATTCTTTATAAATTCCTGTTTTTCAATTAAGTGGAACACTTGTGAAATAAAAGTTAGGAGGACAAGCTGCCAGGCATCTCTTACATGCAGCCTCATGCAGATTACAGAGCATGAAGATGACGGTGGTTCTTTTCCTTGGTGGACCTTTAATAGAAGAAAAGGGTAGCTGAACAGGATAGACCAGCATGGGGTTTATGAGGAAGTTGTTACAGAATAATATAAAAAACAGAACAGATATCACTTTAAACAGTTTTCATTTTTTTTATTATATATTGCCTAGGAAGTTGGTAGAGGAAAGTGGTTTTAAGAAAGTGTTTCTTGGAAAAATTTTGTGAGTTGAGAAACAAAACCATTGTATACTCATTTGAAATAGTTCAGTGAATAAGGAAATGAATTTTCAATTAGAATACCATTTACATAGCTAAAGCAAAGAAGTTTTTCTGTTAAGTGGATTTAGTATTACTTAAACCACAGGCAAAAATAAAAACATTTAGCCTGAATAATTTAGGCTATTTATTCCTGAATCTTCCAGCCCTTGGTTGTGTATATTATTACTTGTAAAATAATAAAAATTTTCTGCAATAGAAATACAAAATTTTGGGGGGGGTTAAATCATTTAAAGTAATTTTGTAGTTCAAGGTCTCTGTATGAACATTACGGATATGAAACCTAAAAAAATGACACAAATGAACTTATTTACAAAACAGAAACAGACTCACAGACATAGAAAACAAACTTGTGGTTACCGAGCAGAAAGATGGGTGGGGAGCGTGTGTGGAGAGATTAACTGGGAGTTTGGAATCTGCAGATACTACTATATATAAAAATAGTTAAATGACAACGTCTTACTGCATAGCACAGGGAACTAAATTCAATACCTTATAATAGCCTATAATGAAAAAGAATTTGAAAAGGAATATATATAAATAGCTGAATCACTACGCTATACACCAGGAATTATTAGCACCACGTTGTAAACCAACTATACTTCATTATAAAAACAAAAAAAAAATTAGGAATATATGTGATTTTTTTTTTCTCTTAAAAAGGCTGTATATCACAACGTGAAGCCAGCAGCTTTGCAGCAGCAGTTGGAGAACATTCATCTCAGACAAGACAAAGCAGAAGCATTTGTCAATGCTTGGTCTTCTATGGGTCAAGAAACAATTGAAAAATTCAGGCAGAGGATTCTTGCTCCCCACAAGGTATAGGATATACTACCCAAAAGATATTTTTCAATAATGTGTGGCATGAATTATTATACCTGAAGAGTGTTTAAGGTGATAATCTTTGTAAAGAGGTAAATCAGGGAATAGGAAGTATTGTATCTAATAAGCCTATAAACTTATTTCAATACGTATTTGCTACCATTGTGATTTAATTTTAATTGCCAGTTTAAAACATGCTTCTGTAACTTAGGAATGAGACAGTCTTTTTTTTTTCTCTCTGAGTCCTTGGGCAGAGTTGGTTATTCTTTTAACTATCTTATGTATAAGACAAAATTTTCACTGAATCACGTATTTACTTGTTTTTGTGTGTTCGTATCAGGATCTAGCAGAATGCCTCTGTGCAGAAGGTACTCAATGCTTGCTTAGTAGCAAACAGTGAGCAAAATGAACACTTCGGGAAAAATATAAAGAAACAGCAGTGTCACAAAGCTCTTCAGTAACCTTTAATTACTCTTCATGGAGGTTAAGATGATCATACAGATTTTGCTCTGTTTTTCTGTTAATATGTTGTGTTACATAATTGACTTTCAGATTTTCAACCAACGTTGTATTCCTGGGATAAATCTCACTTGGTTGTGGTGTATAATCCTTTTGGTATGTTACTGTATTTGATTTGCTAATATTTTTGTTAAAAGATTTTTCCATCTGTGTTCATGAGGGATATTGGTCTGTAATTTTCTTGTGATTTCTTTGGTTATATCAGGTTAATACTGACCTTGCAAAATGAGTTGGGAAGTGTTCCCCACTCCTCTTCTATTTCCTGGAAGTATTTGTGAACGATTGGTATTTTGCGTTTTCACCAGCATTACTTGAGAGTTCCATTAGTTCCAAATCCTTGTCAGCACTTGGTATTGTCAGTTGTAGTAAAGCTATTCTGTTAGGTTTGTAGTGGTATCTTGTGTCTTAAATTTACATTTCCCTAGTGACAGATTTTGATGATGATCTTTTTGTGTGCTTACTTGCTGTCCACATATCTTCTTTGGTAAAGAGTCTGTTCAGATCTTTTGCCTAACAGTATTTCCACATTATGACAGATGAATAATTATAGTAATATGAATATAAAGGACAATTACAGGTATAAATCTCAGCATATAGAAATTCATGAGTTTTGTTTTTGTTCTTGTTTTTTGATTCTTACAGTGTGTGGAGGGTGTTTGTTTTCTTTCTGTTGAATTTTGTGAGTCTGAGTCCTTTGTCAAATAAGTGATTTGCAGATATTTTCTCCTAGTCTGTAGTTTTCCTTTTCAGTTTGAGTGTCTTTTGTAAAGTAAAATCTTTTAAATTTGATGAAGTTTGAGTTATCATTTTTTTTTTTTTATTGATTCTGCTTTTGGTTTTGTATCTAAGGACTTGTAACCTAATGCAGTGTCACAAAGATTCTCTGTTTTGTTTTCTTCTAAGTGTTTCATGGGTTTATGTTCTACATTTAAGTCTAAGATCCATTTTGAGTTAGTTTTGTGTAAGGCATGAGGTACAGGTCCAAGTTCTTTTTTTCTCATCTGGTTGTTCATTTGTTCCAGCATAATTATTGATAACATCTTTTTGCCATTGAATTGCCTTAGCCTCTTTGTCAAAAATCATTTGACATTTTTATCTTTCTTTTTCTGGACTCTCTTTTTGGTTCCATTGTTCTCTTTTCTGCCTTATGCCACTACCATGCTGCCTTAATTACTGTAGCTTTGTAGTAAGTCTTAAAATCAGGTATTGTTAATCTGCTTACTTTGTTCTTTTTAAAGTTTTTTTTTGGCTACTCTAGTTCCTTTACCTTTTTATATAAATTTGAAAGCCAGGTTTTTTTATATCTGCAAAAAAGCCTCTGGAATTTTGATTGAGATTATTTAATTTATAGATCACGTTTTAGAGAAATGACTTCTTATCTCTGTATTGAGTATATCTCTCCATTTATTTAGGTCCTGTTTGATTTCTTATATCAGTGTTTTTCATTTTACAGATTCTGTGCATATTTTGTTAGATTTGAACATTCTTAACCTGAGTATTTTGTTTTTTTGTTTTTGCTTTGAGTTATAAGTGGTACTATATTTAAAATTTTGGTTTCCAGTTAATTTGTATATGAAAACACAGTTGAATACTTCTTGGCCTTTTGGCTGAGATCAAATGTATAGAAACACAGTTGATTTTTGCATATTGACATTGTATTCAAGACCTTGCTAGTTACAGCAGGTTTTTTTGGTTTGTTTTTCTTGTGATTTTCTTTGTAGACAGTCAGGTTGTCCATGAATACAGACAGTTTTACTTCTCCATTTCCAGTTTGTTCAGCTTTTGTTTTCTTGCCTTATTGCGCAGACTAGGACTTCTAATATGATGTTGAATAGGATTCATAAGCCTGAACATCCTGCTTTGTTCTCGGTTTTAGAGAGAAAGCATTCAGTCTCTCATTATTAAGTAAAGTGCTAGTTGTGGGTTTACAAAGTGTATTATTTTCATTTCTCGCCTTTTTTTTTTAACTCTATATTCTGAGAGATCACAAGTGTTCTCAACATCAGTGCTTTGTTTTCATCATTTTAATTTCTGCTTTTTCTGATATCCTGTACAGATTTTAAGTTTTCCAATTTTTTGTCCCTGAAATTCTTTTTCAACCATCTTCACTAAAAAAAAAAAAAACTCCAGTTGCCTTTGAATATTTGCCTGTTTTCTATTTACATAATTTTCTTCTGTTTTTCCTTGCATTTATTTGAGTACAGTATACTTGTATTGTTAAAAAAAACCTTTTCCCACTTCCAATTGTAAGTCGTTTTTTAGTGTCTTTTGGATGGCAGTTTGTTACTTTTTTAAAAGTAATATTTCCTCCTTATATTATGTTGAATGACATTAACTTCTGTTTAAGAAGTGATTCAATCAGTTGTCATAGAAAAGATGCAAAAAATAGTTGGAAGGACCTGATTAATTGTACATTGGTCCCTTGAGAATATAGGAAATCACCTTTTGCCAATACTGAATATATGAAAGGATAGCTATACATTATTTTAATGCCTTAAATGTTTAATTAATATAATATAATAATAGCATACATTTCTTGTGTTATTGTGGGCCAAATACTCTACCAAGTATTTTATAATAAGCTTTATATCTTGTAAACCCATTAATAGTTCTAGTTTATATTTAAAATTAAATTGAGGGTTAGAGAGATTAAATAATTGGTCCATGGTCACGGAGCTAAGTAAGTGGCCGAGTTGGGATTTACACGATTAGTTACACTTCTAAGCCATTATACTCTACTACCACTTAGATGTTAGCAGCAGAATTTTTCTGTGTCAGGCATTATGCAGGGTGGTTTATGTAATTGTGTGTATGTGTGTGTTTCATATCTTTGGAAAGGAAGGAAATAAAACTTTAGAAAATCTAACTTTGCCATGTTAACCCAAATGGTCCATGATGATGCTGAGATGGGAATTAGTTTGGTCTGTTTCTTAATTAAGCTTTGTTACCTTTTATGTAGTGGTACCTATGGTAGCTATAATGTTGTCTTCCTTTTTTGCCTGATAACTGTTTAGCATAGGGTGACTAAAATAGCCATGGATGAAAATAGATCATATCATTTAAATTGTAACAAAAATATATGGCAATGACTTATTATATAGTGAACAAAAGGTGTATTTACAATGACAGAGTGTTGTTTTAAAATAATTTAGGGTTCATGTGAACTATCTATGTTGGGCTTGCAGTGGAACATCTGTGGAAATCTAAATTCAGAGAGTTACATTCAATTAAATAAGAAGTTAAAAATCAAAAAGAGCTTATCTTTAATTCAATTTTTCAAAACACTTCTCTTTATCTTCTATTATTTAAATCTAATAAGAGAGAGGCAGACTGAAAATTAATCTAACTGATAGCTTTTTACATGATGTGATGGAAAGGATTTAAAAATTTTATCCCATCGCACTTTTTTAAAAAAATACGTTTTATCTTAACCTCTTTGGAGACCTGAGACTGAAAAGTTACCACTGCTTATCAGAATTTGTATTCTTTCCTCTTTTATCTGTGTTGACTATGTTAGCAGTGTTCTAACAGGGTTACCTGTTTGATTTTTGTTATAATGCCCATGTGGTTACATTTGTTAAATTATGAATACACTTTCAGACATAACTTGAATATTGTGTTTAATTTTAGTCCTAAAATTCTGGTTAGAGTTCCTTTATGTATATTTCTACCATACACAATGTAAAAACTTACATGTCAAGTATTACTGACATGTATCTCTTTTTTTCTGAGACTTAAGGAAAAGAATTGATTTGTTTAATGTAATTTTTTTCCCTAAAATATATTTACATTCCAAGTTCACCCTATTCCTTAGTAACATGATTATGGGAAATATACATAAAGCATATTTCAAGCACTCTGAGTAGCCTGCTTTTTTAAGGCTACAAGTACTGATTCCTTTTCTTAAAATGCACTTATATGTTTATTAGGGAGCTTTTTTAAAGATAAATTTGACAGTTGTATCTGTTTTGAATGCTCAAAATGCATGTAATGTGATTTTTCCTGTTAAGAGTGTTTTTAACTTTACCAGTCATGTAGCAAATTTATTCGTAATGTTTATTCATTATATAGTGAAATTCATCATGTCTTCTCACATGTTCTTGAGAAACATAAAAAATGGATGGCCCTCCTAATAATGTTCCTAAGAAGTCTAAAAAAATCCTCTTTAAACTATTACAGTAAGATTTACTTTATTGTTAAAGTATAACAACTAACTGTTTGCTTCACTAATTGTTAAATACCTTTTATATGTAATATAAGAAATTAGAAATTTCGATTTGACATTTTTAAAACTTACTGTGTTCTTTTTGTTTTGTTTTCTTAAATATTCGTGTTTCATTTCTTTTAGAATTCTAAGGATGGATGAATGGCTTTATTATAAAGAGAACAGAAAAAACATACTTCTTATAGCTAAATCTTAAAGCACAATATGTAACTATGAATACATATCTGAGCACTTTTTCAAGATTTAAATGCTTCTTGACAGTCATCTGCATTTATAGGAAAGGTATCTTGTTGTAATTTTATCTGTATGCAAGTCAGATTTCTGCCTCTTTTGTTAATTTAGTTGTTGGCATGTTATGATTGAAAGCCATTGTTTTTCCATGCGCTGGAATTGACTGAACATAAATGTGAGGTTTAAATGTTGCTATATTTATTTACCATTTTTATTGAAATATAATTTACTTTCAGAAAAAGCAAAAATTTTAAGTGTTTTGTGTGTGAATTTCAGAAATTATATATACCCATTTAATCCTTATCCATAGCAAAATAGAGAAAATCTTTTATCAATGGAAAGTGCCAGTTTTAATTCCCTCCACCTTCATCCTCACTTTGCATCACTATAGATTGTCTTTTTCTATTCTTGGATTTAATTTTTTTTCACATTTTTTTATTGAGTAATGGTCACTTTACAATGTTGTGTCAAATTCCAGTGTAGAGCACAATTTTTCAGTTATACATGAACATACATATATTCATTGTCACATTTTCTTTTTCACTGTGAGCTACCGCAAGATCTTGTATATATTTCCCTATGCTATACAGTATAATCTTGTTTATCTATTCTACATATGCCTGTCAGTATCTACAAATTTTGAAATCCCAGTCTGTCCCTTCCCACCCTCTGCCCAATTGGCAACCACAACTTTGTATTCTATGATATGAGTCTGTTCTGTTTTGTATTTATGGTTTTTATTAGATTCCACATATGAGCAATCTCATATGGTATTTTTCTTTTTCTTTCTGGCTTACTTCACTTAGAATGACATTCTCCAGGAACATCCACGTTGCTGCAAATGGCATTATGTTGTCAGTTTTTATGGCTGAATAGTATTCCATTGTATAAATACACCACATCTTCTTTATCCAGTCATCTGTAGATGGACATTTAGGCTATTTCCATGTCTTGACTATTGTAAATAGTGCTGCTATGAACATTGGGGTGCAGGTGTCTTTTTGAAGTAGGGTTCCTTCTGGATAGATGCCCAGGAGCAGGATTCCTGGGTCATTATGGTAAGTCTAGTCCTAGTCTTTTGAGGAATCTCCATACTGTTTTCCACAGTGGCTGCACCAAACTGCATTCCCACCAGCAGTGTAGGAGGGTTCCCTTTTCTCCACAGCCTCTCCAACATTTGTCATTTGTGGACTTTTGAATGATGGCCATTCTGGCTGGTGATACCTCATTGTAGTTTTGATTTGCATTTCTCTGATAATTAGTGATATTGAGCATTTTTTCATGTGCCTATTGATCATTTGTATTTCTTCCTTGGAGAATTGCTTGTTTAGGTCTTCTGCCCATTTTTGGATTGGGTTGTTTGTTTTTTTATTATTGAGTCTTATGAGCTCCTTATATATTCTGGATATCAAGCCTTTGTCGGTTTCATTGTTTGCAAAAATTTTCTCCCATTCCGTAGGTTTTCTTCTTGTTTTATTTCTGGTTTCCTTTGCTGTGCAGAAGCTTATAAGTTTAATTAGGTCCCATTTGTTTAGTCTTGCTTTTATTTCTATTGCTTGGGTAGACTGCCCTAGGAGAACATTTTTGAGATGTACGTGAGATAATGTTTTGCCTATATTTTCTTCTAGGAGATTTATTGTATCTTGTCTTATGTTTAAGTCTTTGATCCATTTTGAGTTTATTTTTGTGTATGGTGTAAGGGAGTGTTCTAGCTTCATTGTTTTACATGCTGCTGTCCAGTTTTCCCAGCACCATTTGCTGAAGAGACTGTCTTTATTCCATTGTATATTCTTGCCTCCTTTGTCGAAGATTGTTGACCAAAAGTTTGTGGGTTCATTTCTGGGCTCTCTATTCTGTTCCATTGGTCTGTATGTGTGTTTTTGTACCAATACCATGCTGTTTTTATTATTGTAGCTCTATAGTATTGTCTGAAGTCTGGGAGAGTTATTCCTCCAGCCTCTTTCTTTTTGTTCAGTAATGCTTTGGCAATTCTAAGTCTTTTGTGGTTCCATATAAATTTTATTATGATTTGTTCTAGTTCTGTGAAATATATCCTGAGTAATTTGATAGGGATTGCATTAAATCTGTAGATTGCCTTTGGCAGTGTGACCATTTAACAATATTGATTCTTCCAATCCAGGAGCATGGGGTAGCTTTCCATTTGTTTAAGTCTTCTTTAATTTCCTTCATCAATGGTTTATAGTTTTCTGTGTATAATTCTTTCACCTCCTTGGTTAGATTTATTCCTGGGTATTTTATTACTTTGGGTGCTATTTTAAAGGGGATTGTTTCTTTACTTTCTTTTTCAATTGATTCATTGTTAGTGTAAAGAAATGCAACTGATTTTTGAACGTTAATCTTGTAACCTGCTACCTTGCTGAATATGTTCTTGGACTTAATATAACTGAACTCAAATAAATGTGTCTGTCTAATATCTCTCAACATAATGTTGATTTTTTTGTTAATTTGTTTTTTATGATTCATTCATGTTGTGGTTATCACTAATTCTTTTGTTGCTGAGTAATGTTCCTTTGTATGAAAATAACAGTTTGTTTATCTGTACTCCTCTTGATGGACTTTCCAGTTTCTGGCTGTTATGAATGACTGCTGTTAACAGTTGTGTACAGGTCTTTCTGTGGACATATGTTTTCATTTCCCTTCAGTAAATATCTGGGAACGGGATTGCTGACCACTTAAACCAAATCTCAGGCTTTCTATTTCATTTTTAGCCATGCCATGCTACATAGATTTGGAAAAGTCATAGAAATGTAAAAAGTCATAAATATGTTTCTGCCAACTTGTGGTTCCCTTCTTTTATGAGTTGAATTCCCATTAACTTCTGCCTGCTTTTAGTCATTCTCCAATGCCTTCAAATCATTGTTTTTAAAATACTTTGTTTAGAGGTTATACTTTTTGTTTGTAAGGAAGTTGATATTATATAAGCTACTTCCTACCATTATCAGATTAGGAACTCTAAATGTGATTCTTTTATAAGTCTTATTCTATCCCACCTCTGCTCCAAATTCAGCAGTCTTTCCTTGTTGCTTATAATAGAAGTCAGAGTTCTTACAATTGCCTTTAAGGTCCTACATGATCAGTAACCTCTCGGTCCACTAGCTTGTTGACCTCCACCTGGCTCACTTAAAACTCTCGGATGTTCATGTTGTTGGTTTTCTTATCTTTTTCAGCACTTTGCTCAGATATTACATTTATCAGTGGGTCTTGCCCTTATGGTGAAAAATGCCTCCACGTCTATGGTACTTTTTTACTTCATTTGTTTTCCATAATACTTATTCTTATCTGGCCCACTATTATATCCCACTTGTTTTTTTTTTTTTTAATTGTCTGTCTCTACTACTAAACTACAAGGTCCACAAGGGCTGGAATTTTTGTCTGTTTTGTTCACTGCTATATTTTCACTACTTTAAATGGCCCTTGGGAGACAGTGGGGTCTCAAAAAAATAGCTGTTAGATGAATAAATACACAGTATTCTTGCCTTACAAATTGTGCTGTTTTGAAGCTCAGTTCATTAGGTTTTCTTTTAAGGAGGGGTATTTGTGTTTGTTGGTAGAGGAAGGAACAGTGAAGAGAGAAGGGGTATGGATTATATTTTGTATTTCCTAGAGTTCTTTTGTGTTCTCATTTTGGTTGTACCTTTAAGCCTTTTGTGGTTCATTTATTTCATGACTCTTGAGGTTTACTAAAATACTAGATTCAGTCATTTACATTTTTCCTCTTTAAAAGTGGAATTATGTATAGCAAGAATTGCTTTAGCTTGAAATGGAAATTCTCTAGGAAAAAAAGGTGATGTCATTAGCTGTTGATGCAGCAATCAATTTAAAGAACTTTAGATCTAAGAGACCCTTAATCAATCTAATCTGAAGATGAAATGTATTCTGTGCTTTAAAAATAATTGGCTAAAACCAGAACCATTAACAAATTAAATATTTCACTAATGCCAAAGAACTGTCCTGTTGCCAAATTATTCTTATGTCATAGTATACAACAATGTGCACTTGCTAAATAGAGTTGATGTACTTTTTCAATGTTGCCAATTTTGAGAGCATTAGTTGAATGACATTTCATTGTCCTCAGACTTGTACTGTTGTCTTCATATATTCATGGTGTGCTGAGGTGGCAAACAGTTTGAAGGATGATTCACTGTTTTCCCTCATCAGTGTATAACTCAGATATGAAGACCAGTTAGGTATCTTGGCCAAGTTTTTGTGTCAAGGAGTATAATTAAGTTTCATGCCACCCTAGTGGTGATACCAGATTGACTTTTGTGGCATCAAAACTTAGGGTGTAGGTTAGAGAGTGTCCCTAAGTTGTGATATTTGTAATAAAGCACGTATACCTCTTGTTTTGGTGTGGTGTTGCAGCAGCCTTAAAGAAGGGCATTGCTTCAGTCTCTTCTGGATGTTTGATGCCTCTGGAGACTACCTAGTGGGTATCACTCTGCAGTATGCTTTGTGGAGGTGGGCAGTCACCTGGGTGCTGGGTAACTCCAGGATTAATTCAAGAAGTTCATTTGCGTCTATGATATATGGTAATATATTCACGTCTATGTAATATTGATATTATGTTGCATAATAGTCATCTCTGGGATCCTGACATTGTCTTTGTATGTTTATACATGTCACAGTATAGAATTCTTTCTCTGGGAGGCAAGTAGTGGTGTGGTTTGGTCCTTTGAGGCCTACTGCCTCCTGTTCTTGACAATGACTAGAGGATGGCAAGGAGGGTGAGTGGTAGCAGGTAGCTGAAGATGTTCTCCCATTGCATCTATACGTTCCTCTGTAATAGCATTTAGTATGTTGAACCTTTTAAAAATAATGCTATTAAATTATAATTTACATAGTAATCTGTATCCTTTTAAATTGCCTCATTTGATGGATTTTGAACGATGTATATCCATGAGATCATTATCGTAATCAGAATACAGAGCCTTTTCCTCATGCCCTTTGGCAGTTTCTTCCTCCCCTAACCCTGGCCCCAGGAAACCACTGACCTGCTCTCTTTCACTGCAGATTCTGTTTTGTAGGATTTTATATAAATGGAATCATACACATATACTTTACTCTGTCTGGCTTCTTCCACTGAGTGTGATTGTGAGGGTCATCCATGTTGTTGTATGTATTAATAGTGTGTTCTTTTTTTTACTGCAGTCTAGTATTCTTTTTTATTGCATGGTGGTATTCTGTCTTATGGATGTATCACAATTTGTTTATCTGTTCACCTGTTAATGGATATTTGGGCTACTTCCAGTTTTGGAATATTTTGAATAAATCTGTTGACATTCATGTACACACCTTTGTATGGACATACATTTTCATTTCTCTTGAGTAATTTCTTAGGTGTGGATTGACTGGGTTGTCAGATAGGTGTATGTTTAAATTTTTAAGAAACTGCCAAATAGTTTTCCAAAATGGTTATACTATTTTACATTTTAACCAGCAATTTCTTCACATCCTGGCCAACACTTGATGTTGCCAGTCTTTTAAATTTTAGCCATTCTAATAGGTGTACGAATATTGAACATAAGGGTACTGAACGTCTTTGAAAGTGTTTACTGGCCATTTGTTTATCTTCTTTTGTGAATTATCTGTTCAAATCTTTGCCCATTTTAAAAAACAGATTTCTTTGTCTTACTGAGGTAAGAATTCTTACAGTTCGGATACAAGTCTTTTGTCAGGTATGTATGTTGTGAATGTTTTATTAGTCTTTCGCTTGCCTTTTTTCCTAAGAGTGATTTTTGAAGAACAGAATTTTTAATTTTAATGAAGTCTAGTTTATAATTTTTTCTTTTATGATTTATACTTTTTAGTTCTATGTAAAATATTTGCCTATCCTAAGATCATAAAAATTTTCTTTAACATTTTCTAGAAGTTTGATGGTTTTAGCACTTCCATTTTGAGGTCAGCTTTGTGTTTGGTGTTAGGTAGGAGTTGTTGATAATTTTGTTTCCTTGTAGTTGTCTCATTGTTCCAGCATCACTTACCTTGGCACCTTTGTCAGCGGTCAGTTGATAGGTCTGTATGTCTATCCTTTGCCAATGCCACATTGTCTTTATTTCTGTAGCTTTATAATAAGTCTCCAAATTAGATAGTGTAGCTCCTCCAAGTCTTTAAAAAAAAATTGCTTTGACTCGTTTAGGTCATTTGCATTTCCATTTAAATTTTGGAATCAGTTTGTCATTTTCTATTAAAAAAATGCCTGCTGAGAATTTAATTGGATTGCCCTTAATCTGTAGATAATTTTTAGAAGAACTGACATTGTAACAATATTGAATCTTTAAATTCATGAACACGGTACGTCTCTCTGTTTCTTGATGTCTTCTTTAATTTATTCCAGTAATGTTTGTAGTTTTTCAATGACCAGAGTTTGCACAAATTTTGTTAAAGTTATCCTTATGCTATAGACTGAATGTTTGTATCTCTTCAAAATTCATATATTGAAACCTGTCTCCCAAGGTGATGGTGTTAAGAGATGGGGCCTTAGGGATAGGTGATTAGGTGATCCTATTGAATGGGAGTAACACCTTATAAAAGAGGCTGCAAAGAGCTCCCTTGCCTCCTTCTGTCATGTGAGGATACAACAAGAAGTCTGCAGCCTGGAAGAGGGCCCTCATCTGACCATGCTGGTGCCCTCATGTCAGACGTCCAGTCTCCATCACTGTGAGGAGTAAATGCTTATTATTATTAAGCTATGCAGTGTATAGCCTGAACAGACTAAGACACTATGTATTTGCATGATTTTGGTCTCTATTATAAATGAAGTTGCATTTTTTATATTTTCCAGTTTATTTCTGGTATATTGAAAACTGTTGATGTTTCATAATAATCTTTTGTTCCATAACTTTCCTAAAATCAGCCATTAGTTTTAATAGCTTTTTTGCATTTTACTTAGGATTTGCTACGTATGTGTTATATCAAAATTGTTGTTGTACATGTTTTGTCTTCATCACTAGACTTGGAGCTTCTGGGGCAGAGATTGTTAAGTTTATTGATTTTTACGTCCCTGACATCTAAGACGGTATGAAAGTCAGGTCCATGTTCTTTTGGTTTTTCTCCTTTCTGGCTACTTCTTTTAGTCGGTCATATTTGCTACGTTTTTCTCATTTCCACAACTGTAGGTTTTATGTAGTGCCAGGACTCAATTCCTGGTCCTTATTATCTCTTCTTTTTTGTAGTTCCCTGGCAATTTCATCTAGGCTTCCGGGTTTAAAAGCTATTTTCCAATAAAAATTTTTTTCTCTATCCTACTTGATAATTTCTTTGGTTGTCTAGTAGGCATCTCAAACTTAGCATTAAAAAAATAAACTGACCTTTGGATTATTCCTCTTGAAACTGTTCCTGTAGTTTTTCCATCTCAGTTAATGGTAACTCATTTTTTTGGTTTTTGTCTTTTTATTTGCACAGGCCAGTCTTTATATCATTTTTCCATTGTTATTTAAAAACAAATAGAAAACCAGGATGAAAGTCTGATTCCATTGATGAGAAGTGTAGGTTTCATAACTTAATGGAATTTACATAAAGATGGGAACCATTAGTATCCTGGAAAGCAACAGGCTTTTCCTCAAATTGTGTGCTTGTTGAGTTAAGGCTGATACCTGTTGTATATAATGGTTAAGAAAACTGCATATATAAAATGCTGGAAACTGAAGATTTTTCTTAATGCTGAGATATTATTTGTTTTTAACCATTTGTTATTGGAACTTAATTATTTTTTGAGTTTTAGATATTCTTCTGGTTAGGGCAAAAGGGAACCACTTGCATTCCTTCCATTAAGTTACTCAATAATTTAATCACCATTTATAATTTTATTATATTTGTAAATTTGTTCTAAGTTCCAAACAGCTAGATTTTTTTAGCATCTGATTTTGTAAATTGAGCAGTACCAGCTTAAAATGGTGAATAAAATTTGGGATCTCCTGGAGGGCCTCCAAATAATAGACTGTTTAAAATTTTGCTGATTTGATTAATGAACCTGTTTGAGAGGATTATAAATACCTTCTTTATATTCTACAGCATTTTCTTTGCAAAGGAAAAAGGTGAAAATTTGAAGTATAATCATCTGCGCTCTTATTGTTGACTGGTATATAGAATGTTTCCAATGAAATGTACTCCTGGATTGGTGGTGTCATTTTGAGTCTTTTGGCAAACTGTATGTCCATGTATGGCTTAAGAAAATTAATCTCCATACAGTATAATGGAAATAGTGAAAACTTCTCTATTTTAGACAAATATAAAATTGCTCTGAATCTGTTATTTTAAAAGATTTAATTCTAGACACATACATAAACACACGTCATATTGAGGGAGCATAAGTGTAACCTCTTATACATTCATAAATTGATTTTCCCAGCAGATATTGCTTTCTTGGTGATACAGGTTTATAATGAGAAAATGTTTCAAAAAGCTAACCTTATTAAGCAGATTACATTGAATTGAAAAACACCCTTCTCCCATGTATGAAAGATTTAAAAAAGTTCTTATGCTTCATTCTATATGTATAATTTTAGGAAACAAAGAAATAAGCCAACTAGAATTATAAGAACTTTGTAAAGGAGAGAGTTTTCTTTAAATGCCACAATCATATACCTAAGAATTAGGAGTAAACATGAATTTCGCAAATTTTCCATAATTATTTATATTTATTAATCTTCTTTCTCCTCTTCTTCATGCACGTCCCCTTTTAAATGAATTAACCTTTTGAGATCATTATAGATTTACATGTGGTTGTCAGAAATAATACAGAGAGATCCCATGTACCATTCACCCACTTTGCCCTAGTGGTAGCATCTTGCATAACTATACAGTACAGTATCACAACCAGGACAATATTGTATTATTAACTATAGGCACCATGCTGTACGGTACATCTGCAGGACTTACTTATTTTGTAACTGGAAATTTGTACCTTTTGACCACCTTTACCTCTTTTGTCCACTTCTGGCAACCACCGATCTGTTCTCTGTATTTATGGCGTCAGTTTTTCGTTTGTTTTTAGATTCCTCATATAAATGAGATCGCATCGTATCTGTCTTTTTCTGACTCATTTCTCTTAGTATAGTGCCCTCAGGGTCTATCCATGTTGTCGCAAATGGCAGGATTTCCTTCTTTTTTATGACTGAATAATATTCCATTGTGTGTATATGTACATATGTATATGTATAGGCACCATGTTTTCGTTATCTGTTTATCCATTGATGGACACTTGGGTTGCTTCTATATCCTGGTTATTGTGAATAATGCTTCAGTGAACATGGTGGTGCAGACATCTTTTAGAATTAGTGTTTTTGTTTCCTTCAGATAAATACCCAGGAGTGGAATTGCTAGATCTTATGGTAGTTTATTTTAAATTTTTAAGGAATCTCCATACTGTTTTCCTTAGTAGCCTCACAATTTGCATGTCCACCAGTGGTACACAAGGGCACCTTTTTCTCCACATCCTTGCCAATACTTGTTATTTCTTTTTTATAATAGCCTTTCTAACAGCAGTGAGGTGATATCTCCTTGTGGCTTTGATTGCATTTCCCTGATCATTACTGATGTTGAGCACCTTTTCATCTACCTATTGGCTATCTGTAAGGCTTCTCTGGAAAAAATGTCTATTCATATCTCTGACCATTTTTTAATTGGATTGTCAGTTGTTTTGCTCTTGAGTTAAATGACTTGCTTATATATTTTGGACATTAACCTGATGTCAGATACATGATTTGCAAATATTTTCTCCCATTCCGTAGGTTGTTTTTTCATTTTGTTGATGGTTTCCTTTGCTGTGCAGAAGCTTTTTAGTTAGATGTAGTCCTGCTTCTTTATTTTTGCCTTTGTTGCCTTTGTTTTTGGTGTTAAGTCATTGCCAAGACTGTTATCAAGGAGGTTAGTTCTGTTTTCTTCCAGGAGTTTTAGGTTTCAGATCTTATGTTCAACCTTTACTCCATTTTGAATTAGTTTTTGTGTATGGTGTAAGATAGTGGTCCAATTTTATTCTTCTGAATATGGCTATCCAATTTTCTCAGCACCATTTATTGAAGAGACTGTCTTTTCTCCATTGTATGTTCTTGGCTCCTTTGTCATAAATTAATTAACCATATATACATGCATATACATGGGTTTATTTCTGGGCTTTCTATTCTGTTGATCTGCATGTCTGTTTTTATGCCAATATCATGTTGTTTGATTACTATAGCTTTGTAATATAGTTTGAAGTAAGGAATCATGATGCCTCCAGCTTTGTTCTTTTTAAGAGCTTTGGCTATTCAGGGTCTTTTGTGGTTCCATGTAAAGTTTAAGACTGTTTATTCTATTTCTTTGAAAAGTACCATTGGAATTTTGATAGGGATTGCATTGAATCTGTAGATTGCTTTGGGTACTATGGGCATTTTAACAATATTCTCTCAGTCCATGAGCACGGAGTATCTTTCCATTTATTTGTATCTTCTTCAATGTCTTTCATCAATGTCTTATGATTTTCAGTGTACAGGTTTTTCACCTCCTTGGTTAAATTTATTCTAAGGTATTTTATTCGTTTTGATGCAATTGTAAATGGGATTTTTAAACTTAATTTCTTTTTCTGGTAGTTTGTTATTCGTGTACAGAAATGCAGCATGTTTTTGAATGTTGATTTTTGTATCCTGTGACTTTACTGAATTTGTTTATTAGTCCAAGAGGTTTTTGGTGGAATCTTTAAGGTTTTGCATATTTAATAGTATGACATTTGCAAACAATGATAGGTTTATTTCTTCCTTTCTGATTTGAGTGCCTTTTATTTCTTTTTATTGTCCAGTTGTTCTAGCTAGGACATAATTATTTAACACTATGTTGAATTAAAGTGGCAAAATTGGGCATCTTTGTTATGTTCCTGGTCTTAGAGGAAAAGCTTTCAGCTTTTACCATTGAGTATTGCGTTAGCTGTGGGTTTGTATTATTTGACCTTTATTATGTTGAGGTATGTTCCCTCTGTACCTACTTTGTGAGAGTTTTATTGTAGATGGGTGTTGAATTTTATCAGTTGCTTTTTCTGCATCTGTTGAGATGATCATAGGATTTTTCATCCTTCATTTTATTAATATGATGTATCACATTGATTTGTTCATATTGAACTATTCTTGCATTTGTGAAATAAATACTGCTTATTCATGGTGTATGATCCTTTTACTGTGTTGTTGAATTTGGTTTCCTAATTTTTTTTCTGTGATTTTTGCATCTATTTTTGTCAGGGATATTGGCCTGTAATTTTCTTTTCTTGTAGTGTCTTTGTCTGGTCTTGGTGTTAGGGTAATGCTGGTCTTGTAACATGAATTTGGAAATGTTCCCTCTTCTTCTGTTTTTTGGAAGAGTTGTAAAGGATTAATGTTAACTCTTTAAATGTTTGCTAGAATTCACCAGTGAAGCCATTTGGTCCTGGACTTTTGTTTGTTGGGCAGTTTTTGATTACTGATTCAGTCTCCTTACTAGTAATTGGTCTGTTTAGATTTTCTATTTCTTTGTAACTCAGTCTTGGTGGGTTGTGTATTTCTAGGAATTTATCCATTTCTTCTAGGTTGTCCAACTTGTTGGCATATAATTGTTCATAGTAGTCTCTTTTGAAATTGTGGCATCAGTTTTAAAGTCTCCTCTTTCATTTCTGATTTTATTTATTTGAGTCCCCTCTTTTTTTCTAAGTTAATCTAGCTGAAGTTTTGTTAGTTTTGTTTACTTTTCGAAAACCCAACTCTATGTTTCATTGATCTTTTCTATTGTCTTACAGTCTCTATTTCATTTATTTCTGCTCTGATTGTCGATATTTCCTTCTTTCTACTAACTTTGGGCTTTGTTTGTTCTTTTTTTTTTTTTTTCCTGCCTCTTTGAGGCATAACATCAAGTTGTTTATTTGGGATCTTCCTGGTTTCTTGATTAGGCATTTATTACTATGAGTTTTCCTCTTAGAACATCTTTTGCTGCATCCCTTACTATTAAGGTACTTTTTAAAATCTCTCTTTTGATTGCTCCTTTGATCCATTGGTTGCTAACATTGCAATATGTTTTGATTATCCAAAATTTATGTTTTTTTCTATATAGAGCCCTCAAAAAGTTGCTTTTTAAATTTTATTGAGAGTTGATAGATTTTTTTTTGGAAAGTTTTTTTTTAGATGCACACTCCTTGATACCAGAAAACACTGTTTCTTAAATTGGGAATTTCATGTAGTTAGTCAGTAGATTGTATAAGAACAAATCATTGAAAGTCAGGAGAAGTGGTTAAGAAAATTGTGGAGCAAACATTTAGCTAAGCCTTAAAAATAGGTAGGTTCATGTTCCTGTATTAAATGTTTAATCAACTTTCTAATTTTCATAATTCATAAGAGTAAATAGTGTATAGTTTCTATATAAGCCATATATATGTGGAATTTCTGCTTATAGTATTTGACAATTATAAAATAAATGGTGGATTAAAGCAATAGAATGTAGGTAATATTTTCTATTTTAGCAGTTACAGTTCTAATTTTATGTGTTTTCATGGTTTATTATAATAACTGTTTTGTGATGCCCACAGATATAGTTCCTAAAACTCATTTGGTATTGCTGAGCAGTATTTTTCTAACTATAGATAGCCTGACCTATTAGTGGTTTAGTGGGTAATGAAATCAATTTGGAGAGTTTTGAAATAGCATTTTAAAAATGAAACATAATGGAGATTGTGTATCACTGCCCCGGGTTAAAATTGTTTTGTGACACTTTTCTATATGTATATCAGATTGCAACATAAAAAAGTATTTTGTATTATGTGATATGATTTAAGCAGTGGCTACTGTTTCAGAGAGCCAGTAGTTAATATATGGTGATTAACTTTACATTTCCTTTTTCATTTTAAAAGAGTTGATATTACTGTAATTTTGGGCAATTTTTCATGTGCTTGGAATTGTGGTTTACAAAGCAATTATGAGAGTTTAAGCTCATGCTGAAGTTGTTACATAGAAATTAGAGGGAGAATGCAGTCATCACATTTTGAACTAATATCTTAGTAACATTGTCAGGTAATAAGTAATGTAAGTGAGATACCTAAGAACTATCATTAAAACAGTTTGGCAAGAGTTGGAAAACATTAAAAATGTTAGTGGCTTATATTCCTTATGTTTCATGTTATTTTGGTGACATTTAAACCTAGGATGTTGATAAAGGTATAAAGACTATTAGATTTAAATTTGAATATGAAAATCAAACCAAATTATATGAAAATGGTTCCTGGTATTTTAATGTACAAATGTTTGATACACACAAGACAGAATTTTCTTTTGAATAGAAACAAATGTAGTTTGCCTAACTTAAGTCAAAATTCTATACTAAATTTTGTTTCATACATAATTAAAATATTGATGACTGTCATTTGTTTCTTAGTTACGAGTCTCAGAGGAATAATTAAATAGTATACTATAAGATTTTCACCTTGGCAGAGGGTATTTGTCTTATTCATTTTTATATTACCGTCCCTATTATAGACCAGGAAAATAATATAATATGTTCTAAGCAGTGTAAGGAATCACTTCTTTCCTCAGTTATTCTTTGTCTTTTAGGACACTGATGCTTTTCAAGTGTCCATTACACTTATTTTATATGTTTCACTATTTTTATTTTTCAGTTATTTCTTCATGGTCAAAGTTAGGTTGTGATTTTTTGGCTGGAAAGTTACATAAATACATGATCATCGCAGGATATCGTACCTAGAGGCACATGGTGTCCATTTGCCACTTTTTGGTAATGTTAATTTTGTGCTCTTGGTTAAGATGTTGCTTGTTTTCTTTACTGTATAATTTTTTTTTTTTTTTTTTTTTGGAAACTGAAAAGCATTGTGGGCAGAAGATTTGTGACTGTTTGTTACAAATCAAACTTTCACCACTTAGAGTTAGTATCCATTGATGATTTGTACTTGAATCAGTTTCTTGAACTTTTGATTTTGGTATAATCTCAGACTTAGAGAAAATGGCAATAACTCCATGGACATGAATAACTCCTATTCATCAGTTGTTTACGTTTTACATATTTAATTTGTAAAATGGAGATAATAAGAGTCCATATCTCAAGTGGCATTGGCTTTGTCTCCTGGTTTCACTGTAAAGATCTCGTTAGTTTTGTTTTTCTTACTGCTCAGTATAACTGTTCTTTTATATTTCTAGTTATCCTTTCTGTACTCTTCATTTAAATTTTCTGAATACTGATCATTTTCTATGAAATTTTATGCGTGGTGTGTGTATGCACATACATGTACATATGAGTTTAACAATTTTTTTCACTTTTTAAATTATTATTTTATGTAGCCATGGGACAATTATTTTTAAGTCACAAAATTCATTATATAAAGCTCTAGAATTTAAGAAAGTCAACCTACAAACTCTTTTTGGTTATGACACTTTTTAAAGTTACCTTTCTTTGTGAGTATTCTTTGATTTGTTTCAGTTCAATTCAGCAGATACATACAGAGTGCCGATTATATTAAAGGATACTATAAAAAAAAAGCTATTATAGAAAAAATTAGGTGACTAGAATGCCTTATATTTATAAAGCTTTGCAGTTTCTAAAACAATTTGAACATGCATTTTCTTATTTGATTTTACCATAACTCAGAAATATTAAATAGTTCAGATAGATTTATTTCCACTTTATATGAAGAAATTGAGATCTTGAAAGATTGTGACTTAACCAGGGTCAAATAGCTAGTGAGTGACAGCTTAAGGGTAACTAAACCATAAGTTTTACATTCAGTGCTCTTCTTGACTCTCCCATACCCCTTTTATGCAGTGACTAAGCATACATTAATTTATGCTGAGGACTGACCATAGTGGAGGTATATTTTATTGTATTCACTTAATACTTACCTTTGTCATTGATCTTAAATTCTTAAAGGACAGGGATAGGATTCGTTAAAAGAGATCAAAAAGTGTCTTATAGGTCCGTATAAATACCTAGAAGGTGCTTTTCAGTTAAGACAATGATATGTATTAAAATGCTTGGATATATAAGAGTGGTTATGACATGTTTTTCCTGTTGTATTGGAGGGTCTGTTGCGTGTGACTGTTGAAAATAGCGGTGGGCTGTTGTTAGAGACTGTGCGTACTGTGATCAGTGTTAAAGATCAGTACATTACGGATCCTTACTGAACATGTACCATTAAGTTGATTTTTTCACTTGTGGTATTATGGATTATGTCTCTGCAACATCTTCCCCCTTTTTGCCCATACCCTCTAAAGGTTTAGTGCCAGAAAGAACAGAACTGTATCTTTATTTTCTCATCACATCTTCTCTCGAATAGATAATACTTCCATTGCTGTCTTTCCAATTTGGCTGGAGTCACTGCTGTGATTCTAGCTGTTGAGCAGTCTTTCAAGTTAGCTATTAGTATTCCGGTTAAGTAAAAATTGTGAGGCTGCCATTCTTACCAGTGTAGCTAAAGTAGTTTTACTAAATCAATTATTGGGGTCGTATTGTCTGAGGTATATGACAATTTCATGTCACAAAACTTCCCTAAATACTGATACCTTAAGGTTTACTGCAAATTAAATCTAAAACTTGATACTTACAGTTTTGAGCTTGAAGAAACCAATACTCTATCATGTTGAATAAAGCCACGTTTTAAAAGAAAACTTAAACTGCTTTAGTGTGTCTTTACTGTTTTTGCCTTCCTGATTAAATTTTGCTCTGTGTTAATTAATAAATTCAAAGGGATTGTTCTAATTAGTTTCTGTCATAACTGGGAACCGTAGTAAGTTAGAGTACTTTGGAAAGCATGGTAACACCTGCTCACTAGTAGATATCAATTCTTTGTCTGGCTCTATTCCAGTCTCATTGTGTCTA
This sequence comes from Camelus bactrianus, assembly GCF_048773025.1. Taxonomy (NCBI): domain Eukaryota; kingdom Metazoa; phylum Chordata; class Mammalia; order Artiodactyla; family Camelidae; genus Camelus; species Camelus bactrianus. The sequence goes on from NC_133541.1 coordinate 81,580,941, forward strand.
AACGTGTGAACCTCTTACCATCTGGGCACTTCAGTTTCCCTTTAAAGTAAAAAAAAAATTTTTATCTGTGTTCTACCTGCATTCAAAGAGTTTTGAAAGATAATGGGAGGTCATTAAAGTGCTCATCTCCAGTATATGCTATTTACTAGTTAAAATTTATAACTATTTAAAAGTCATTGACGCCTTTAGTGTGCTTCATTCCTTAGTCTCAGAACTTTTATTTTTAGTACAAAGTGTATTTAAAGACCAGTTTTACTGTTGAATTTGACAGGCATGGCATGAGGCCAATCTAATGAGCCCAAAGGGAGAATGTGCAGACTATGCAGGTTCGAGGAGCCCTAGAACTGACTTTCCACAAAGTCCAGACTATCCGTGTTCATCCTGCTGATTGGAGATTTGCTTAAAGTTGACTGTTTCCTTCCTTCTGTTCCATCTGATTCTAATCTGCACTTGTCTTTTATAGCTGGAGACGGTTGGATGGCAGCTTAACCTTCAGATGGCTCACTCTTCTCAAGCAAAACTAAAATCTCCTCAAGCTGTGTTACAGCTAGGAGTGAGCAATGAAGATTCGAAGGTAAGAAAGGGTATCCCATTGAAATGATGCATTTTGTTGACTAGGTCTTATACTTTATCGTTAGCAGGGTCTTTGTTCTCTGGATTGAAAATTTAAACATAATTCAATTAAAATTAAACAAGGGTTAACAAAATGACAGATTTATATTTGTGACAAGTTTTTATGTATCACTTTGTTACTTGAAAAAATAAGGCTTAGAGAGTAGTAGCCATGTAAAATTATGATCTTAATGTTTTAGATATTTGTGGGTATTTCTGGGTGCTTTGTGTTTTAAGCTGAATACATATGATGGAATAGTGTTGTCCAGCCAATGCTTGGAGTATGAAGATGACCCGCATTGTGTTTGTGCATGTATAGTATATGTGTTTGTGTGTTTAAATGTCAACTCTCACAGAATCGATCTTGGATTAGTTTTATACGCATAGGAAGATCTGAGGAAGGAGAGATTGCTGTGGCTGTATGTGACCGGGGATAATGGAAGAAATGTTATTATTTACAGTGGGCATTGAAGACTGTGTATATAATTACTTCTTTGTTAGCAGTCTCACTCTTTATTCTCTCCTGTACATTTCTGTCTTTCATGAGAACTGGGATCAGTACTAACTCAGATTATATGTCTTTAGAATCTTAGGCAATTGAGTTGGATCTTAACATATATAATTTATTACTTTATTACAGTGTTTTTAAAGAGTCATTTCATTTCATACATTTTCACTAGAAAACAACTTCAAATTGACTGGTATGTCATATATACTCCTCAATTTAGTAGCAATCTAACCTTAGGCAAGTTACTTAATCTTTATGAGTGTCAGTTTCTTCATCTGTAAAATGGGAGTAATGTCTGTCTCACAGGGCTTTTATGAAGATTAAAGACTCAGTGTATGTGATATACTTAATGCTCTTTAAATGCTGGCTGCTATCATATTCACTATCATCATCAATGCAAATATTTTTGGCGGATACATAACTAAGCTTTCACTAATTTTATTTCTTGATGAAATTAAACTCCCCCCCCCCTTTTTTTTTGCATTCTTCCTCCGTTTTATTTCTTGATCATATTTCGTATTTATACTTACTGGAACTAGAGGAGGGAAAGGACATCCTGGAAAGTCATTTATTGTATTTTCTCTCATGCAGTAGGGAAGTCGTTCCTTTATGTTTAGGATAATAATCTGAAACTCCCTGCTGTGGACTGGGACTATTCCATGAGAGAAAATACACACCTATAGATACATATACGCATATACATACGTATGTTCTCCAAGTATACCTCACTGCTCTGTTTCTCATGACTATTGTATGCTAAGTCTGAGTAGCTAAATGCAATCTATAGGTTGGAAAGATGCTATTTTGACCCTATATTGGATCTACTTTAAGCATCATGACTTCGGCAGTGCTTCAGTTCGGGATGCTTGAATCCTCCTAGCTTCTTTATTATGTCTTCAAAACATGTCTCTATGTCAGTCATATTTTTAGGCAGTAAGAATGAATGAGTAATGCTTCAAGTAAAAGAGTCATGTTTTTAGTTCACATTATTCAGGAAATCTATACAGATGTGAGATCTAACTCATTCGAGATAAAGGCTTGAGTACATTTATATTTTTTTGCCTGTTGCTATTTTAAAATTTTGAGTGAACATTTGGTAACCCTTATGACTTGCAGAGCTAGAGAACCGTTTTCATTAACAGATAGTCAGGAAGAAGAGCAGCACACAAATGTGAATGATCTTTTCATTTTGTACGCAGACTTAAGTGAACCTTTTCCTCTGTGTTGCCTATCTCCCCTATGGCATTTTGTGGGTTTGGCCCCTATTACTTCTATCTCCTAAACAATAGACACGTAATGGAGTGTACCTTCACTGTCATCCTGGACAGATACATGCCTTCTCCAAGTGACGTGTACCTAGCTATAAAGGAATAGTTAACTACCGCAGCTCTGTTCCCCTCAGTAAACTCCTGCTGGGAAGCTTTACTTTTTCTCTGTGTTTATATGATCTGGTTTTCTATTCTTTGTACTCTTGTCACATCTGTCTCCTTGATGTTAATTTTTACATAACACTTGTTACGAAGGACAGCCCACAACTCTTCCCCCCAAACATTTGCTCTGTTCTGAAGTAAGAATTTGGGAATTCCAGACAGGTTGGAATATTAGATAAAAGAACAGGAGAATAGAGCCTTAAAAGTTATCACTGGTTAGTTTATGATGCAGAGTATCATAGAGCACAAAGTTGTCATACTTAAGAAACTGGCATTTGTTTAAAACAGGAAGCCTTAGGTAAAATTCTTTTAAATGTACATTTTATAACAGTTATCCTGAAAGTACACATATGTTAATATAATTCTGAGAGGATTAGACTCAGTGCAAACTCTAAGAGAATATTTTGATAGTATTTACTTTTGAGCTGCTGAACTGAAAACTTACTGTAATTCACTGAAGAGTGTGGTTTCTAAGAATCTTTCTTCTCATTCCCTTCCAACATACACATGAAAAGTGTAGCCTGCAGTGAAGTTTTAATTGCTATCATGTTAGATAACATTGTTGAATTGTCCTCGTTTCTCTTAGAACATTTCTGTCTCAAGGCTTTCCTGTTTTGCTACTAATTTTATCATGGAAAGTGGATGATTCTAGTTTTTCCTATAGTATTTTGAGTAGATATTCAAGTTGTTTTCAGTTAATTTTCTTAGTGTTTGTCTACTACATTTAGTGAAGTAAGATTATTTTACTATTACACAGATACCTCAAGATTTCTGAGGGTTTTTTTTGGTTTATTTCATTAGGGGGCAGTAGAGTTCTTTGCTTACCTAACCTCTGTCGCTCACGGTGTTGTTTGCAATAACATTCCAGATAATTTGGAAAGTCAGTAGTTGTGGGAAATGCTAAGTGTTTACATTTCTAATCTGTATATAACAATAGAGTTCTCCTGTTTCCATCAACAAAGTTAATGCCTATTAATCAGATACATTCAGAACAAATAAATGAAATCATCTTGATTTCAGTGTTTGTTAATTTGTATACGATCATTTGCCAAAATGAAAATAAAAAGCCTTCTACACTGCTGACTTTGTTACATTCTGTCACCTGTGTTAATTTCTTTATGAGGAAGGAGAATAAAATAATCTCCAAGAGAGCTGAGTGGCCGGATTAGGTTAGAGCATAACTAGTTCCAGACTGACCACAGACAGCTGAAATGTCTTCATTTATAGACAACAGCAGTTTTACATGTAACAAATGCTGGTGATTTTGAATGGCGTCATCACTTTAACTGCAATATCCTAAAAACACTAAGATATTTGAACTTTGCAATTAATCTTGCATTATTACATTTTTCTTTTTTGCAGTAAATTTGCTGTTGAAAACAATCATTTTGTTAATACAGTGATTCTAAATTCTTTTTGTACATCTTTTAAGAAAGAATCTTTGTGTTTCATTCTTTTTTTCTTGTTCTTTTGAAACAACTAGGGTAAAATCACCTTGACAGCAGAACTTTTATTTATCTAAATGTTTAATTAGATTATGCTTAGGTTGCAGATGGTGCTATATAGTTGGGTAATTATGACCATGAGTGAACTTAGGATTTTTAATACAAATTTTTAAAATTTGGGGTCTTCATTCTTATTTCCAAAATATATGACTCATTCTATTTAGGTTGAGAAAAGGAGGGGAAAAGCCTTTTTTAGTGCTTATTCTGTGTAGATATGATATTACCTCCTTTAATATTTAAAATTTCTCTTCTAGGTATGAATTCTTATTATTATCTGTATTTTATAGATAGATGGAGAAATGGAAACACCTAGAGATTAAATTATTTTTCTACGTTATATAACTATTAAACAGCAGAGCTAGGATTTGAAATCAGGCAATTTTATTTCAGAGTCCTATTCTATATTCATTGCTAGGATACTGTATCATTTTGCTTATTTAATAATTTAGCAGTTATCCCATAATATGTATATATGTTTCAAGGTGTTGAAAGCTTCTCTAAAATGGAATGATTGTTTTATTGTTGTTCTTCATAAAATTAAGAGTCATATGGATTCTAAATTTCGTTTTCCTTTTCTTTTTATTTGATTACATTGTAACAATTTTACACTGAAGTCAATGAGAGACACTAATATGATCTTTTATGTAGTAAGTAAAAGTGTATGTGTTGATGTTATCTCAGTTCCATAGAGACTATATTCATTACCAGACCTTATTGTAAGGATATATATGACGTCATTGATGTTGATGTCTGTGAACAAAGAAATGGGATATATCATTAAAAAAAAAACACATCCTTAGTTGTATTTATGACAAATTTCTCAGTTAAAAAAAAAAAACCTATGCTGTTCAAATCATGAATTCTTGTACTAGAAATTTAAGGTGTTTTGATTTTCTTAAAGGTTGTTTTTGTATTGACTGGTTTTGAAGGACCTTCAAAATTTTCTTAGCTGCTTTGATGAGCAAATGTATTTTTATTAATCTAATCTATATAATGAATATATTTCAGCATATTCTCTTAGTAATTTAAATTTAGTTTTCTCTATTGCAGTAGCCATACATTTATTTGTAATGGGCATTTTGGAAAATAGAGGGGAAAAAGCTGATTAAAATCAAATATAATGCCAGTACCCACAATACTGCTGTGTTTTGCTGTATCACCTTCCAGTTGTTTTTTCCTATGCATCTATTAAAAGTGATTTTTTAAAAAATAGTGATGTTTGTGTTTGGTTCAGGAAAAAGAATTGCAGTTTTATTATTACTGTTTAGTACTAGATAATGGTACGAGAAGATAATTTCATCCATCATTCAGAACTTTTTTTCCTTTTTGATAAATTGCAATTATTTCTTTTTCTACAGTATGCTATCTTGTGATCTGAAAAGACATTCTGTAAAGTCGTGGGCTTTTTACTCACTGTTTTTGATCAGAAATTTTATAGAATAAGCTTTGTCTATGAGCAGGTCTATGTCAGGATACTGTCATTTGTGTCATTTGGGGTGTTTTATTCAGGGTTGAAAAAATTTTAAGATGTGTCAGTGGTTTTACTTCTCAAATGAAATGATGAAAATCAGTTGCCTTAAGATTTTTTTAATTACCTAGGTTGTATATGTTTATTATGAAAAGTATAAAGACACGTAAAGAAAAACTCAGAGATTTACCACCAATATGCACAGTCTCTTTTTATTTCAGTGTTTGTTCTGTGGATACTTTCTTTTGAAAGCCTTCTTTGATTTTATATTCTGCTTTTTTTTATACTTACCTCTGTAACAAATCTTTTTTGTATTCCTTTAGACTCACCACTAATATATTTTAAATGACTGACTGCATCATATTTTGGCTGTGACATACTGTGATTTCCTACCAATTCCACTGTTGTCAAGTGATGAATTTGTTTCTGGTATTTTCCTATTGTACGATGATAAACACCTTTGTGTATAAATACATAGGAGGTGTTCAATAAACATTTATTTGAATGATGAATCAATAAATGAATGAATGAGGGAATGAATAAAGCCTTCTTAGAATTTACTGATTATTCCTCAGTAGTGTAATTACTGGGTGAAAAGGTGTAAACCACAAAAAGGTCTTAACTATAGTTTGATAATTGGCTTTTCATAATCATTTTGGGAACACACACAGAAACTCAAAAGGTTGAATTTAAAGGATTTAAGATCTTCTGGAGAGAGGTGTAACATTACTATCTCAAATATAGATTCTTTGATAACTAGTTAGTTACTTTGTATATTTTAGGAGACTAATGAAAAGCCCAGGTATTTTTGTAATATTATAGAACCCTCTCATTTATAATTTCTTTATTCTTTTAGTGTACAATTAAACAACCTTTGTTATATGTGTTTTATTTTACTATAGAACATGTAGAAGCAATCTTAGCAAGTACTCTAGCAGTTAGAGAAAATAGAAACAACCTTTATTTGTTATGTAATTGTCTATATACTTTGGGGGAAAAAGCCTGTTTCTTTGGAATTAAATTTATTTATTTAAATATTCCTAACACTTTGTGGCTCTAGGTTTCTGATTCTTAATTTTGTGTTGTATCCTTGTGATCCTTGTTGTATCCATCATTGTGATCAGTTTCTCAATGATAGTATCTTTTAAGGTGTCATGTTTTCTAAATGAGAGCAGTACAAAAATGTCTTTCCTCAATTTAGTTTTTTTTTTTTAGTTTTGTGATCGTTATGACTTTCTGAAAGATCTTATTTATTCAAGTATATTGAAGTGTTCAAATCATTTGTATATAGCTCCTAGATATCACAAAGTGAGCCACCTTGTTTGTTTGAGTGTGTTTGCAAGAGTGTGTGTGTATAAGCCTTTTTCTGTATTTAAATATCTTTCCCTAGACTGGATACTAGAAAGTGATGGAGTCAAGTTTTGAACCCAGGTCCATCTGCCATAATAGCTGAACTTAAAATCACTATATAGTGATACAAAATGAATTTAGTGATATGGAGGTCATTGATGATCATTGTGTGGGGCGGGAGAAGGAGATATTTCAAGATGGAGGGTGGTGTTGAATACTGTTGAGAGGTCAGGAATGAGAAGAGCAGACATAGGACCGCTGGATTTGGTTAAATGGACTTCTCTAATGACCTTGACAATTGTAATCTCAGTTGAGGGGAAAAGGAAACCTGATTGGAGTAAATTGAGGAAAGAAAATAAGGAGAGAAAGTGAGAGCAACCACATAGGTAACTCTTTCAAGAAACAGAGAAATAGGATAGACTATGTAGGGGGATGTGGATTCACTGGCTGGAGAGATTAGAGGAGGTTTGTATACAGCGATGCCACAGATCCATTGGGGGAGAAATTGACGCTGCATGACAGAGAAGGATGTAAGATCCTTGAGATAGCGAGAAGATATGAGGCCCAGAGCACAAATGAAAGGGTTGGACTTTGAGGAGAGTGGAACATATTTGTTCTAACAGTAAAGAAAGCATGGATTAGATAGGTAGTTTTGGTGATACAAGAGAAAGCTGTGTCCGATTGCTTCTGTTTTCTGAATGCAGTCATTAGTTGGGGGAGTGGGTAGGTTTAGGAGGGTTTGAGAACAGAAGAGAAAGTATGAAATAGTTATTTTGGATATTGGGAAAATGAACAAACTAGTTATTTTAGGCTATTTCACTGTTACTGAATAGTGCTAGTTGCCCACTTGAGATGTGTGACCGTAAATTTGAAATGAGAACTGTTGAAAGCTTGTACATTTTTCTTCACCCATTTTTAGTTCCTCTGGTGCAGATGTGAAGTAGGTGCATAACTGGGTTTAATCAGGGTTTCTTCTTTGCTAAGTGTATCACTGAAGGTAGAAAGAGACAAAGGATTGGCTTTGCACTCAAGGCAGTGATTTTAGTGATTGCCCATGGATTCTAAATCAGGTCAGGTGAAAAGTGAGGATATGGTGTGTTTTGGAGAGGGGGGTGATGGAGAGTGAGAGACTGACTGATGACAAACTGGAACCCTAGCTGTAGCCTCCCTAAGAGTGTTTGTGGTACAGAGGAACCTCAGGCACATTAGTTCCAGGGTCACTTGGAAGTTTTTTATTTGAATCTTCAGACCCCTTGATTTGGTCAAATGTGTAGTATATCTTAAGATGGAGAAGTGAAGAAAAGTGACACCTGATATCTTGTCTTGTCTGAACTTTCACCCCTGATATCACCTTGGAAACTTCATAAATATATGAAGGTTTGTTCTACAGCCTAGGAGTTCTTAATGTGTGACCAGTGGCTGTCCCTTAATCTCTTTCTTCGTTCGTTGATAATATACCCAGCATTTGCTGGGAAATACTGGAGTAGTTCATAATGAGCCCTCTATTCCACATATAGCCAGAAATCAGTTAAAATGTGAACATTTTATATCTCAGTTGAGTGTATTAGCTCTTCAACATCATTGGTGATATTCTGAATTGCTTTTCTAAACTTAATATTCTGATTTTGGCATGGTATATAAATTTTAGAATCAGGACAAAGATGACACATTTTCTTATAAAAGTTTTACTTACAAGTAAATTTCATTGTTGAATATTGAATTCAGTCCCAATAATTCTGACAGAAAAAAAGAGTTGAGAAACACTCTTCTTTCTTGATCTAGTTTAAATGAGATTTTAAGCATGTTTGCCATTAGGTACCGTATGAATACTTAAATATACATATTGAATGTATTATGCAAGTTATGTTTCGTTCAGACTTTTTTCTTTCCTTTATAGGGGAATTATTTAGAGGAAATTAAATTTTTTATGAAGAGAAGGAATCAGTTTTACTGTATAATGTATTTCTCTTCTCATAACAAATTATTGGGCACTGTTATCGGTTTTTATGGTATTGGGAAAAGCAAAGATTTTTCTCAATAAGTTCATATATAAGATCTTTTTATGTTGGTTTTTTTTTTTTTTTTAGCTTTTCAACTGTCTTTAATACATATGATCCAAAATTATGTACTATTTTGAAAAAAATCTCATGTCTTTGTATAAAGTGCTTTAAGGGTTTCACATCCTCAAACTTTGCATCACCCAACAGCTTACTTGGAAATGTGGCCACCTCAAGATGCCTGGCGATCATGAGCCTGGTTTGGCTCTTTTCTTGCTAGCATTTAGCATTAACTCAGCATCATCAGTTCTGCGTTTTCATTCTGGATCTGGATGACATGTTTGAGCATCTGAAGATAGCTGTTCAGTTAGTGCGCAGAGAATAGCCAGTTTCAGTCACCTTATCATATAATGGAGAATGATGTTCATAAGCAGTGGGAACATATCATAACTAGGGCCATAGATGAACAAAGGGATAGAAATAGGGTTGGTGAAGCAGTGTTATCCTTATCTTACCACTTATCCCAGCTCTTACAACTGGCAAAAATAGGAGACAGACAGAATGTAATCTAATTTTTATAAACTCTGATGATCTGCTTTGTTTCAGAAGAGTCTTGATCCTCACATCTGGTTAATGAAATAACAGACTACATACAGTTTTAAAAACACTGTTTTAAGTTTGAAAAAATTCTTTTGTTGATATTATGTGGAGTTTATGGAAAAAATTACTTGTAACTGTGCTGTAGTAACATCGGTGAAACTCTATGTATTTGTTGTTGTCATTATTGTGGTTAGTTAACCAAAACATATAGCTAACAAGTGACATGTAATGGCTGAAGGTGAAATGTAATAATAAGTGAATGTGTAGAAAGAAGTTCTTACTTTTAAATTTCATTTTTAAGGGATTTTAGTTTTCTCTTTTTTATGCTTTTATACCTTTCTAAATGTGCATAAGTAATTTACCTTGTAGAAACATAAGAAAATTTAAGAAAATAAAATTTACCTACAGTCCAACCTAGAGATAGTAATTTTGAATGACATATTTGGTATGTAGCTTTCCAAATCTATCCATTATAAACTAATTTTTCCCCCATACAGTATTACATTATAAACATCTTCCATTGTCAATAGCTGAACTTTTACTCAGCAGCATTATTTTTAATGGCTACAGAGTATTCTATTTTCTTGATAAATATGGCTTATTTTTCTGTTAATCCTTTAGCAATAGATTTGGTTTTAAAGCCATGTTTAAACCACTTGCTGGATAACTAACATACTGGCTAGTTAAAGTGAGGGAAGATCTCCGAAATACTACCTATGTGTTAGAGAAAATTCTAGTAACTGCTAGAGTATTGAATTTTTATTGTGGGGTAAACTGTCTTTTCCAGAGATGATAATGTTTCAACACACAGTTTGGAGAGTCTTTTAAAATTGTCTCAGTGTGGTTATTAACCGATGAGGTTCTCAAATGAAGAGAATTTGCTCCTTCCCTTCCTCAGTTCCTCTCTCTTTCCCCTTCTTTTCTTCTTTATAATGGAGCAGAAATGCAGTTTCTTTCATTTTATCACAAGGAGTTCCATTCCATCCAGCTTTAAAGGGTAATTTTATCCAAACTTAAAATGCTACCGCTTCCTTAGTAAGGGCAATATAATAAAAACTCCAAAAATAACCCTTTTGTAATTCTTAGCAGTGAAACAAATAGAATTATTTAGGTACAACTTTATTTATGGAATGAACAAAGGATTATGGAATTTTCCAGCAAAAAGAGATATCAGATGGATTTGGCAATGGATTCTTAGATAGAATACCAAAACACGACCAACAAATTAGATAAATTGGACTTCATCAAAATAAAAAACTTGTACATCAAAGAACATTCTGAAGAAAAAGAAAAGATAACCTAAAGAATGAGAGAAGATATTTGCAGATCATATATCTGATAAGGAATCTGTATCTAGAATATGTAAAGAACGCCTACAACTCAACAACAAAGAACAAACAACTCAAAAAAAAATGGGTAAAGGACTTTCATAGACATTTCTTCAGAGAAGATATACAAATGGCCAATAAACACCTGAAAAGGTACTCAACATCATTAGTCACCAGGAAAATACAAATCGAAACCAAAAATGAGGTAGCACTTCACACCCACTAAGATGGCTGTAATTTTTTTAAAAAGTAAAATAACAAGTGTTGTGAGGATGTAGAGAAATTAGGACCCTCATATATTGCTGGTGGGAATGTAAAATGGTTTGACCACTGTGGGAAATAGTTTGGCAGCTCCTCAGAAATTTAAGCATTAAACTATCAAATTACTCAGCACTTTGACTCCTAGTTATATATCCCCAAAAGAAGTGAATCCAAGGACTCAAACATGTACAGCTGCTTGCATGTTTATATGGCAGTGCTAGTCACGATGGCCAAAAGGTGGAAACAACTCAAATGCCCATCAGTGGATAAATGGGTAAACAAATAGTAGTATATATGTATGATGGAGTGTTATTGAGCCATAAAAAGGAGTGAAGTACTGATACATGCTGCAGTTTATATGAACCTTAAAAATATTTTGCTTAGTGAAAGAAACCAGACACAAAAGGTCACATATTGTACGATTCCACTTATATAAAATACCCAGGTTAGGCAAATCCATAGAAACAACAAGCAGATTAGCTGTTGCCAAGACCTTGGGGCAGGAAGGAATGGGGATTGACGGCTTACAGGTTATTCATTTTTTTTCGGGGTGATGAAAATGTTCTGAAATCAGTGGTGATGGTTTCCCAGCATTGTGAATGAATGTCTTGGAAGCCTCTGAATTATAGACTTTAAAGTGATTAAAATAGTAAATTTGAGAGAGAGAGAGAATGGAGAAGACCAGCTTTAGGAATGTTTTAACCCTCTAAGTTTACTGATGAGAAAACTCAGGCCCAGTGAAGTTAAATGATTTGTCAGTTGATTACTGGCATAGCCAGATGAACCCCTAGGCTGACAGAATGGAGGGGATATGGGATTTAAAGTGAGATGACTGAGTTTAAATTCTTAGACTGTCTGTAAGAATTTGAATCTTTCAGCAGCAAGTTTCCCGATTTGAAAATGTGGCTGGTAACACCTGCCTCCTAGGATTATTGATAGAATTAAATAAGATAGTATTTGTGAAGTGCCTGTTTGAATAACTCTCACATAATAGGCATTTAGTATTAATTGAATTTGAATTTGCAGTGCTGTAGTTTGAAATTGTGTTGGGAACATAAGTTATTCTGGAAAATATTTTTAGGAATATATTATTTTGGAAGATAGTTGAGTACTGGCTTGATGGCTTGTACAGCAATTTGCCCTTATTAAGAAAATTGTTCAGTCTTATAGTATTCTACTTTATAACCAGGCTATTAGAATTGAGACTGAATTGTCTGTGGCCAACATTTTTAACAAATCACTATTCCTTTTCTCTTAATTAGTAGAAATGACTCCCAAATGAATATAGAGGAAGAATACCACTTCCTTAATTAGTAATATTGCATTGTAGCCTACTTAAACACCCTGTGGGATTTTTTTTTCACCCACAGTGACCTTTCATAGAGTATGTGCTTTCAAATAACAAATCCACAGAGGCACAATGGCAATGTGCCAGTAATAAATGTAATTTCCTATTATATTAAACCACCTTTGCTTTTATATCACCATTCTCAATTATAATACTTTGTATTTACTTAGTAGCTTTTACCCATAAGGCTCAAAACTCTACAGATATCGAGTTTCAGAACACTCCTATGAGGCAGGCATACTGTAATCAGTCTTTTTATTTAAGAGAGGAGGAGGACGAGATTACTTAATTGTCAATGCTATAATAATAGAAGAAATAATCAATTAACAATCTGTTGCTAGTTATAGATTAGTCTTATTTTAAAATGAGAAACCAAATGTTCTTCTGCCTCATCTACATGATGCTCAGATTTTCATCCCCATTTTAATTTGGGTATTTTCTCTGCTCTTCAGCTGAATGTAATGTATATTGACTTTTTTTGACTCTAAAGTACAAGAAAATATGAAAGTTGTAAGCATGTACCTAAAATAGCATGATTATACTATATAGATATATCAAGCCTTTTTGCTGTAGACAGATAAATAGAATAATTTATAGGTTTCTTAGTTTTGAGAGTGGATATTGTGTATTCACTTATATTAAATAGTAGTGACCTCATCAGGTATTTTAGGTTGGCATGGTAATGTGTATTTAATAAGACTGCTGCCATGTAAGTGTATTTATGCTTCTCTTCGGTGGTACACATGTCCTTTATCAATAAAGTACTACTTAATCCTGTGTATTTTAGCTATCTGCTTCTAAAGAGTGGTCATCTTTGGAGATGGGGAGATATTATGTAGGACAAGAACAAGTTCAAAAATAAAAACAGGTTTAAAAAATACAGTTTAAAAAGGGGCCTAATTAATGTTAATTCCTTTAAAAAGATAAACATTTCTTATAAAGAAATTTTATTTATTTAAGAAGTAAACCCATAAGTTGCCTTGGGTCAGTTCATGTGGGTTAGGGCCCATTTGGAGGCTGAGGGGACATCTACTTTCTTCATAATATTACATAAAACTTTCAGGTGGCTGAGATACCTCACTGTCTCTTCTGTAAGTGCTGCCACCTTGTATTTTTCTGAATTCTATTCAGCCTGGGTGGATGGAGCTGATCACCGCTGAGTGTCTCATAGCTGCAGTGCACAGAGCGTAACCACTGCTCTGGATACTGCCACATTTAAACACTCGAGAAGGTCATGATTATAGATAACGTTTATTGACCACTTAATATATGCCAGGCATCCTGTGTGCTTTTATATTTTGTCTCATTGGACCCTTGAAATTAATAAACAGTCACCTTTTTCAGTTTGCCCAGAAGGACTGAAAATAATGTAGAGTTTAATAAGGTAGCCACCGTGCTTCCATAGGGAGTACTTTACCACCTGTCTTAAGTGAGGTCCGTGGCTAGTGCCTGTTCTCACAGTCTTTATGGTTTTATCTTGCTCTTAAACATTTTGTTTTGATAGTCATGAAAGCTTCCTGAGGGTAGGTCATTTATTTCCATTTGCCGCTTGTGAAGAGTGAGAGAATGACCTTGATAGAGGATTGCATGGAGAGTTGTTCCTGTCCTTTTCCGGTGGGCTGTCTGGCTGATGAAGTACTTATAATTCTAGAGAATCAGGGAATTTCTGGTAGTAAAATAGTCTTTGCCGGGTTTTTCTAGAGGATAGCCACTCAGCTGAAGTGGAAGTAGGTAACAGGTTAACTGATACATTGATTGACCTTTTATGCCCTGGGGACAGCCAAGTGGTATCTGGGGGAACTGGAGGGCCCAGCCAGTCACCTAACCTCAAGCTGCCTGGTTGGTTAACCACATTGTAAAGTACAAATATTACCATTTTTGTCAGTGCCAGGGTGTGAGTTAAGCATAGGAAACGTGATTTCCCTCAGAAATGGAAAGAAGTAGGAATTGTAACATATTTTATCCTTTTTTAAAAACCAAATTCTCTCTCTCTTGTTGTTTTAATTGCTGGTGGGATACTAAATTTAGAGCTTGAAATTTTTACTTAGCAGCTATTGTTAGTGATCTCAAAAGTTAACTGTAGCGATTTGCATAAAAGTATAAACATTTCCTGACCAGAATGTGTCTACCAGTCAATTGTGTGGATTGACAAAGGGCAAGCTTGACCCGTTCTCCGAGGGTGCTTTTTGTCTCTCATACTCTTCTTTGGGAAGTTTGGTTTACAAGTAGCTTCAGTTAATTTTTGAAACTCTGACATAAAAATTCTTTTAGATAGTTTATAATGAATTAATTTGTGCTACATGATTCATAGCAAGTTGACCCTAATCTACATTCAAAGACTCCTTTTATTAGCCCACATAGTTTTCCCTAATCCTCATTTCTGCCAACCTCTCCCATAAAACTTATTTTCCTTTTTGCATGTTAATGTTAAAAAAGAGTGTTGGCCTTTTTTTTTACTTTACGTATAAGGAAACATGGAGAGGTGGGTTTTAGGATCTCTAATGTCAGTGCAGAAGGTGATGATCTGAGACAAGACTATTTGTGGGAGGGAAAGGAAATCCCTTAGGAAAGTACCACATTGGATCCCAATATAGTATTTCTCAAGTAAGTCAATTTCAGCCATATTGTTTTTCTTCAGAAGTTTGTTGAATCAGTTTGTTGTTTCTTTAGTTGAACATTTAGGTGTAGAGTACATGTATGTCTTTTGGTAGTAGAATCACATTATCACACATGAAACCTCAGCATGCATCGACTGAGGAAACAGAAGATTCACATTTTCCTTCTCACACTGACTTCAGGATGTACACTTATTCAGGGACATGGTGGGCTTAACTGCTTGCATTATTTGATTAGTATTCTATGTCTGTTTGCGAAGTGTATAGTACAAGTCATATAAGCGGATTACAGTTAAATTCACTTAAACATCATGTCACTCTATTGTATTAGCTGTTTTTTATGCTTGTCGTTCTTATATTTTACTTATTTGTGCCTTCAGAATCTTCAGATTCTCATGTCTTAGAATTTAGAAGTACTACTGTGTTTATTAAGAAAGTCTCCTGCCTAGTACCAATTTCTTACTGATTTATGAGTTTAGAATCTGTTAGGAGAGAGAAGTTCTTAAATATAAACACATTCGTATTCTTTATTTGTCAGATAAGAATATGCTTGTAAAAACCTTGTAGGTAGACAAGCATTCTGTGTGTCCTAGTGAAACAGGTACCAACTTGAATTGACGGAGAAGAATGTGAGTATGTTGACCTAATTGGTGCCCATGTGAAGATTCTGGTTCTAATATGATTCCCTATTTTCCTCTAAATTATACTGAGTTGGGTTCTGTTGCTACCAGCCAAGTTATTTTAATTGGATTTGGATTCAGATATGACTGTCTCCCCTGGCTTCCATTCTTGTAGGCTCTACTTAGATTGCTTTGTACGGTTGGGGTTTGCCTTTATTTGTATTAGCAGTATTAAAAACATATCACATTCTTTAGTATAAGAATTATAAAAATCAATTATCCTAATAAATTAAAGACCCCAAATTTTGAGGACAACTGTAATATTTAATTTATTATATTTTAAAAAGTCTGGCTGAAGATTATAAATCATGGTTTCTTTTTTTTTCATGCATGTTAATATTGTTGTAGAGAAGGTTTAGACTTTGTTACTAACTAGGTGTGTGTCCTGGGAGAAAGCATTTTTCAGGATCTTTGTGATTTCTACCATCAGTTCAGAAATAACTCTATATTACATTTTAATATATAATAGAGAACAAGATGAAGGACTTTGAAGGTGGCATTGGTATGTAGTAAAAATGACACAGGCTTTGGAATCACACTGTTTGCCTCTTAGGAAGTAGCTGAAGAATCTTGAACAGGTTTCTTATCTGATTGAGGCTCAAATTCTGATCTGAAAATTTGGATAATAATAGCTACCTCCCAAAGATTTCCTAAGAATTAAATATGATAGGAAATGTGAAAGTGTCTATTACAGTACAGTACATTGATATCTTTATTTCTGAAAGCGGTCTTTGCAGTTTAGGACAGGAAAATTGAAATGCCTAGCTCTTTATAAAGCCAGTATTAAGTTTTGCCAAAAGTGGAACTGGTTGTAAAAGTAGAAGGCAAAAAGAAGATAATTCCTTCTATTTCTTTTATAGTCTGTCTAATATTTTTACGATAAATTGCTATTTGTCAGCAATTGGAAGAAAATATTTAAGGGAAGATTAAAGAAGACCTTACTGAATTTTGTTCTTTGGTGCCAGTGACCTTCTTTTCTTACCTATTTGAACCAAGGGGAAAAAGTTAATAAAGCTCGACAAAAAACAAAAAAATTGACTAAAAATAAAGCTGTATACTTAATAGAAAGCCTGTCCCTTTGCTTACAATGAATGGGGGGATATAACTTTGAAGATATGATGAATGCAGAACTTTAATAAGAGTTGTGAATTTACCTGCTCAACTTTAATATAAAAAAGTAAAGAAGGTCAGAAGTGTACAAATCACCAGATAAGAGTATACGTTGTGAATGGACAAGTGTATATAAAACAAAAATTAGGGAGATGATGGGCATCCTAATTTCACAGTCATAATGAAGATATGAAAACTTAAATGAAGTGTGTTCAAATTTTGAAGTTTTAGCCAGAGAAAAGTTATTTTCTATTTTCTATTATCTTCTATTTACAAAAAATAGCCACTGACTTGATTCTTAGAAAGTTAGATTATTTAAATCCTATAAGAATTTCATTTGAAATTGTTTTAGCAGTTGAACAGTATCAATAATTGTAATATAAAATTAGCATGATGTTTGGGTCTTCTAAAACTGTTTCCTGAAATTTGCTCAGTGCAGTTTTACCTAAATATGAGAGGGACCTTGGGGATTTTTTTTTTAAACAATACCAGTCACAGTGGTGTCCTGTGAAAGAAGTTTCAGTAAACTGAAGCTCATTTGAAATTACTTATGATCGGCACTTGGTCAAAAGAGATTGTTTAACGTGGCATTTCCCTCAATTGAAAATAACATAAGCAAAGAAGTAGATTTTAAAAATATTGATAAGTTTGCTTTCATAAAACCAGGAAAGTAAAATTGAAACAAATTCTGTTGTTGATATCAATAAAATATTTAAGCTTAAAAGTTATGAACTTCAATTTCTCCATAATGTTCTAGAAGGATATTAACCATTAAAATATACATTAGTGCATGTGAGTTGGGGCACACGTTTTTCCTTTTGCATCAAGTTACAAGGCCTTAATAAGAACTTGACAGTAGTGTACTTCCATTCCGCCCCAAACCCTTGGTGTTCTACTAGTGTCACACATTTTTCTCAAATATGTTATAAACCTCACATTATATTAATATTTGTGTTTAAGCAGATAATTATCTTTTAAAGAGATTTAATTAAAGTCTAGTCTGTTGGTGTAAGATATGGAGATTTTTCTAGGTGGGCCTGACCCAGTCAGTTGTTCGTTTTAAACGCAGAAAGTTTTCTCTGGCTAGTAGCAGAAGAGAAGCCGGAAAGATTCACAGTGTGCAAAGGACTCTGTGTGTTGCTAGTTTGAAAAAGAAGAAATTGGTGAGAAAGAATGAGGGCAGCCCCTAGGAGAAGAGAGAGTTTTCTGATTGACAGCAAGGGAACAGGGAACACAGACCACTGGCCGCAAGAACTAGATAGATTCAGCCACCAACCTGCATGAGCTTGGAAGTGGATTCTTCCCCAGAGCCTCCAGATCAGAGCCCTGCCTGACTGGCACCTAGGCCAGCCAACCTACGAGCTATCAGCCAGTAACTAGGTGTTGTTCTAAGCCACTGAGTTTGTGGTAATTAGTTGTATAGCAAAACAAACAAACAAACAAAGCCTGATATACCGTATAAGACCTTTTGTCGATCTGAACATTTCTGTGAAGCCCTGTCTTAGCTCTTTCTGAAGTCTTAACATAGCATCTTACAGCCCCACTGTGGGTCTGATCTTAACGTGAAGCCCTTTCATTACTTGAGAATCATTTCCACATACAGAGGTGCTTGTTACTTCACATAGTTTTATTGTTTAGTCCAGCAAGTCCTTGCTATTTAATTTTTTTTGTAACTCATTGTTCTTTTTTTTTTTTTTTCAAATCTTAACTTTGTGTTTATTTTTGTTGGAAGGGAAGTAATGAGGTTTGTTTGTTTACTTATTTAATGGAGGTGCTGAGGACTGAACCCAGGAGCTGGTGCGTGCTCGGCATGCAGTCTTCCACTGTGCTATAGCCTCCTCCCCCCAGTCCTTGCTCTTTTAGAGCTAACAGTTCATTCTTTAGCTCATCTCTTACCTCTCATATGTTAGATGCAGTGAGAAGCCCAGTGGCACTTGCAGTCACTGAGTTCATTAGGAACATTTCCCATTTTCAGTTTTTCTGCTGACAACAGTATTTCTAAACTTCCCTCCAAGATAAAACAAGGAACCCCTTTCTGGCAGCTTTTAATCACACTTCAGTGCTTTTAAACCCTCACCAACAACCCCTTCTGGGCCTTTTAGGCTTCCACTAACACTATCCCCAGTGCCCTTTAGGTTTTAACTAATAGTCTCCACTAGATTCCAACACCAACGGCAGCTCAATCGAAGAGCTAGCCTCCTAAGGCAGAAGTGCATGGCATTGTTATCACTCAGACTCAGAAGTCACATTGCACAACTTCGGTTGCCCTCTATTGGCTGAAGCAATCACAAAGGTCTCCCAGGTTCAAGGGGGAGGGATATTGACCTCACTTCTCTATGCGAGAAGTGTTAAGGTCGTACTGTACGAGGGGCCCGTGTCTATATTTGGAGAATTAAATCTACCACACATCTTGACACTTTAGCTTTCATTTTAAAACTGCGTTTTGTCTCATTTGTAATACTCTTTCAAAGTATACCAGCCCTGTAGCCAATTTCACAATTAAAGATTCATATGAAAGCTTAAGGTTTTATTTATAATGGTCTTATAGTATATCCTATACTAACAGCAGTCAACTGCTATATTCTTTAATTAAAAAATTAAAAATTTAATTAAAATTATTAGGTACTAATTCAAGCTGAATTTTTTTTCTTTTTTCTTTAATTTAGATTTTTAAAGAGTTCTCTTAACTGAATCAATCTGCAGTCCTCTTACACTTTGTGTTACAGATTTCAAAAGCTGTGTGAAAAAAAAGAAAAAGCTGTGTAGCCGTAGAATATGAACTGGACAAATATGAATTATGATGTATCATTTTTCAGCATTTATTTTATAGGAGTGCATTTTCTTTAAGAGAAGTTTCTAGTGGTAGAGCACATGCTTAATATGCACGAAATCCTGGGTTCGAGCCGCAGTACCTCCACTGGAAAAATAAATAAATAAATCTAATTACCCCCCCAAAATCTTAAAAATAAAAAGATAAGAACTCACATCTGTGAACACTTTTTTTTTTTAAAGAGAAGGTTCTAAGTGTAGCATATTATTGTTTTGTGTTATACATATCTCTTACCACATAAGTTGTGCTGATCATCAGCTCGGATGCATACTGAAGACTTGAGGGAGGGTTCTTTCATCTCTTGTGGCTTCTCGTCTCTGGCCTTCCCCTGGAAGAAAAAGTCTAGGGCTTTTGCTTTCAGCTGTAGTAGGTCTAGGAGGCAATTCTACTCAAACATGTCATCACAGCGCAATTTCACAAGGAACTTCTGAAAAAGTAGATAAATGATGGAGTAATAATATTTTATCAGAACTTTTTGAATCGTGATTGAACAGGCATTTCAAAAAACTTTTATTGCAAGTGGAGGGTGCTCCTAATGAGAGACAGTGACCGTTCATCTCATAATATAGTACCTGCTAGATTTTATTTGAATCATTAAGCAAACACAGGGAATCCTCTGTTCCCCTTTAGTCTTAAACAGGCTGACGGAATAAATCAGTGTCACTTTGATTACATGAATTGAGTAAAATCTGAGCAGAGCATATCATTTAAACGAAATAGTTCTGTTCCAAAGTGCTCTTGAACCTGGACATGTTCTTAGTTCTTTGACTACCACAGTCTGTCATGTGGTTTCACTTACTCACATCTCTTATATGTGGTTAATTATGTATATACAGAGAAGTGCATAAAACACAAATGTACAGTTAATCACAAAGCTAACATCTGTGTAACTACCACCCAGATCAAGGTATAAAATTTTGCCAGCATGCCAGAATTCTCCTTAGCCTCTTCTAAATAACTTTCCTTTCTTTTTCCTCTCATGTTATCTACCTTCTATGATAACATTTTCTTGCTTGTTTTTATATTTTTAATTCCCTAATCATACATCTCTAAACATGATGGTTTAGTCCTGACTGTTTTATTTTTGACCTTATTTAAAAGGAATTATATTCTTGTGTTGCTTGCTTCTTCAAAATTAGGTTTTTGATACTCATTCTTCTTATGTATAGATGTAGTTTGTTTTCATTGCTGAATTGCATATTGTTATATGAGTAGATCACTTTATTTATTAATTATAATGTTGATAGGCATTTGGGTTGTTTGCAGTTTTTAGCAATTACGAACACGGCTGCTGTGGCCATTCTGGTGCATGCCTCTCGTTACGTATGATCATCCATTTCTGTTGGGTATCTGCCAGAGAGCGGAATTGCTGGGTGTTAGGATATGCTGAAGTCACACTTATAATTGTTTTTGAGATATGGTGCTTCCTGTAGACTTATTTTAGGGGTGTCAGACTGCTGTGAGACAACAGTGGAAGGCCTTTTATTTAGCTGAGAGGGTCTTGTAGACCCCTTCATTACTCCTTTAGAGACATTAACAAGGAGTTTTATATCTACTCCCTTAATTTGGTCTCCAGTCCTCGACTACACATTTGGAGACTATTTTGCCAGCTGAGAGACTGAAGATGAGAAGCAGTTATTTGTGTTTTCCAACCCAGCAACTCCTGGCCCTTCTTTATTCCTTCTAAATTTTGGTTATAAACTGACCACTTTTTCCTTTAGCTCATCTCTTTTTTTGCCGTATTACCTTATCACACACAGCTGGGAACAACCAACTGACTTTTAACATCTGCAGGGAGATCTCAGGCAAATCTAAATGTTTATTAAGTAGTGTTTTCATCCTCTAAATCTTACAGGCCACACAATTTTGCCACTTATTTTGTTACTACGGAGCACAGGTTCCTGTTTTTTTTCAGCCTCCAGTGAAAATTTTCTTACCCTTTTCTAGCTTTTGCTGAGAAGTTTGCTCACCATTTTTCAAGCCTTAGGCCACTGTTTGTTTCCAAAGCCAATATTATATGTTTTGTTTTTAAAATTATGGCAGTGCCTCGCTTTTGGTACTGTCAGTTAGCTATTGCTATATAACAAACCACTCCAAAACTCAGTGGTTTAAAACAGTAACCGTTTATTATTGTTCATGGGTCTGTGTGTGGGCAGGGTAGTTTGGTGGCTGGTTGGCTGCTCTCAGCTGGGCTTGCTCATGTGTTCGCAGCTTGCTAGGGGTGGGCTAGTTTAGGATGACTTTATTTACTGTGGTGACTCAGGTGACTGGGTTTCATGTGTTTCCTCACTTAACAGGTTAGTCTGGGCTTGTTCACTTGGTTCAGAGAAAGCATGAAATGTCACAAGGCTTCTTGAGGTCTGGGCACCAAGCTGGCACACTGTTGTTCTCAGCACATTCTTTTGGCCAGAGTAAGTCAAATGTACAGGCCAAATTCAAGGAGTAGGGGAATAGATTCTAATTATTGATGGAAGATGCTACAGAGTCACATTTCAGAGGTAATGTTTACAGTAGAGGGTGAAGAATTTTTACAATCTTATAGAGTATATGTATGTTTAATTTTAAAGTAGTTGTAACATTTATGCTCACACCAACAGCAGATACAAGTCATATGTGTTCTACATTATTACAAGAATTATTAATAAGTCTTTTTAGTGTTAGCTATTTTGGTGAGTGTCCAGTGGTATTTTATTGCGGTTTTAATATTTATTTTCTTAAATTGATAATCAGATGGATTTCCTTTTTTTTTTTCTTTTGTTGGTCATTTGAATATCTACTTTTGTTAAGGAGGAGGGAAGAAGCACCTCCAGAGGCTGAGTTTTACTTCCTTAGGCTGCTCCTGGATCCTCAGCTACAAACCATTACTTTATTGTTGGCTCTCCAGTACCTTCAAGCAGATGTTTTAAAATTTTTTGTTTTTAATTACTTTTTGTCACATTTTTCTATTTCATTCTTAGTGGGAGAGTTGGTCTTAGTCTCTCATTCCTGTAAGTAAATAATTCATTCCTATATCTTTGTAGTTTTGACTTTCATGAATCTGACAGATTTGGGGACGCACGCCTAAAGCTTTAAGGATTAGTGTACGTTATGGGAAGACCTTTGTAAATGAAGTGTCATTTGCCTTGCAAACAGTGATTTTTTTTTTTCCCTGAGGTCTGACTAATTTCTTGGCAAACAGTTTTGCTGTGTTTGACATGTAACAGGTGCTAACATCTTTTGCCGTCTTGTCGCAGGGAATAGAGGGTCTAGGTCACGATGTTCATTAATTAAGTCCAGGAAATTTTATTTCTCCTGTGGCTAATCATTTACATTTGACATGAATCTGTCATTTGTGCCTCTAGTTTCCCTGCTTCTGCCTTTGTTCTGTGTAGCTTATTTTTCACACGACAGTCATAATTTTTAAACATAATTTAGACTATGTTATTTCTCTGCTCTGTATACTCTAAGGCTTTCCCTTATAACTCAAAGTAAGACCCTAGATGATACAACCCCAGGATTATGCCTGTTAACTTCATCTGTTGCTGTTTCCCCCCTGTTCACTCTGCCCTATCCAGAGAAGTTGCCTTGTTTTCCCTAGAACACTTCACGGCCTTTGCATTTTGTTTCCTGTTCTAGAATGCTTCGTCCCTCGATATCCACATGGATTGCTGTTTCCCCTCTGTTAACTCTGCTCATATATCTTCAGAGAGAAGCCTTCCCTGAACACACTACAAATAACTGCAGGGTCCCTTCTGTCACTCTGTATCCTCCCAAATTACTCTACTTTTCTTCGTGTAACTTTCATCTCCTAACATACTATTTATTAAAATGTTTATTTTTGTTCCCTTGCCCTAGAAAGTAAACTTCCTGAGAGAAGGAACATGCCTAAATCAGTGCCTGGCACACGGTTGACCTTCAGTTATTATTATATTTTTACTGGATGAAATGTGGCTACTGCAGTATTTTTATTTCACACTCACAAGACTGTTCTAAATTGCTGAGCCTAAATAGCTCAGTGGAACAACAGTAAAACATAGAAACTTGTAGCAGCAGATGGGACTGAGACCTGTGTTGACGTAGTAGAAGAACAGCTTTGAGTCCCAGGCACATCTGGCCCTGATGATAACATTAAAGATCGCTCTTTACGCAGTGGCACTGATGACAGGGCATTGTCTTTCTGATTTTATAAACTCATAAATCCCCAATTAAGAATAGATTATAGAGGGAAAATATTTTTTCTACATCTTAAATCTTTCTGAGGATTTAAAAACAATACAATTGTTTTAATTAAGCATTTATTGCTAAGAGAGCTTGCTGTATAAACAAATGTTTTATTGAATAAAATACATTTAATGGGAAATAGGAAATGTGAATTGGGCATTTTAACAAATCCAACATTTTGACTGTTAATAAGTTTGAGAATGTCCTCTTATGAAAGGTTTAATAGATTCAGTACTTAAAATAGTGATTTCAACTGTGCTTTCAGAGTCATTGGGGGACAGTTTTCTAGCCCTTTGTGCCTATACCTTACTCTTTGTCCTTCCGCCAGTAACAAGTCTCAGAATGAGGTGTGGGATATAAGTTACATTTTTATAAGTTACATGAGTATTTTTGATGTTCTTTTTTAGACACATCTGTTTAAATATGACTGGTTTAAAGTAAGACTGTAATCATTGCTAGATTAGGGCTAAATCTGTATCTCAGGGACAGCATCTCCCAACTTACTGAGTGGTTAGTATGTGCCATTGCTTGAAATATATCATCTAGTTTACTCTTCACTGTAACCCTGTGGAATAGATGCCATTTATTCTGTCCATTCTGTAAATGAAGAAACTGAGTAAGATCATATGGCTAGTCAGTAACTGAGCTGAGATTTGAATGCAGGTCTGTCTGACTCCAGGATAATAAAGCATTCAGTGAATAACTCTTGATTTAAGGATAAAATTATTTCAGCAATTGATTTTCTATGTAAAATGAGGTGGAGGGAGGTAAAAAATGACGATGTGACATGTGGGAAACATATTGATGCAAAAATTTGTATCAGTTTCACTTGTAGGAGAAAATCAGGAATCAAATTTAGCATTAGAATAATAAAACTTAAAAGATTCTGATAAAATTATAGTCCTTATATTTTGGGCAAATATAGTTGTATATTTCTGTTAATAAAATGTGTACTTTTTTTTACTGAAGTGTGGTTGATTTACAATATTATGTTAGTGCTAGGTGTACAGCATAGTGATTGAGTATTTTTGTAGATTTTACCCCATTATAGGTTATTACAAGATAATGGGTATAATTCCCTGTACTGTACAGTATATCCTTGTTGCTTATCTGTTTTATATGTAGTAGTTTATATCTGTTAATCCCATAATCCCTAATTTGTTCCTCCCTACTTTGCTCTTCCCTTTGGTAACAACAAAATTGTTTTCTATATCTGTGAGTCTGTTTCTGCTTTGTTGTATACATTTGTTTATTTTATTTTTTAGATTGCACATGTAAATTACAATATATAGTATTTGTATTTTTCTGTTGATTTATTTCGCTGAGCATAGTATTCTCCAGGTCTATTGGATTGCTGCAGATGACAATATTTCATTTCTTTTTTATGGCTGAGTAATATTCCTAAAATGTATATTCTTATAAAGTATGTACATTTGTTCAAAACTTATGTACCAAGCTCTGTGATAAGTACTGAGTGGATAAGAATGGGTATTAAGTTTCCTCCTACGGACTAACTCAAAGTCACATGAGAGAAAGAGGCTTGGAAATAATGCAATTAATTGAGACATATGTTAAACACTTAAAATAGTACCCGACATGCTAGAAGCTTAAAATGGTGATGAATTACGAAGTTTATTCACAGTGCAATGTGAGTACACAGTGTGTGGTACTGATTTTATGTGGATTCATTGAGAAGGCTCCACAGTGGAGTATGTATTTGAATTAGACCTTAAGAAATGAGTGAAGAAAGGAATGGATAGTCTGAGTAAAGAGAAGAGTATGTACAATGACTAAATTCAGAGATTAAAACCTAAGTATATTACCTATATTACCCAGAAAGATGCTTAATTTACCTCCCTTGTAGCTTTTCTTTTTAAAGTTAGAAGGCATTTCATTTACAATATGAATAGATTGTTCCAATAACATTGTATTATGACTTTAAAGGGGAGTCATTGACAAAATCAGGAATATTTATTTTTATTTATCTGTCTTTGAGCAGTGTAGGTACATAACCTAACTGTACCATACAAAGTGTAATGGATCAACCAGGATACTATTTAATCCTTAAAAGAGAGGATTTGCCAAAACTGTTGACCTAACAGAGTTATTTCATAAAACTATGAATTTTATTTTCAAGTGATTGTTTAGAAGCTTCAGATGTTTAGTGAGTTTTGTTGCATTCTGAAGACTTTCAGGACAATTTAGGATAGAATAGTGTTGGAGCAGGGATTGGAGGCCGTAGAGAAAGTACCTGATGTTTTGCCTGATACACCAGATGCTCATAAATTGTAATGAATTATAGAGGTCAGTTCCAAGTGCCCTTGGACAGCAAATAGCGGGTTGTTTTCTGTCTGCTTCCCTCCCGAGACCCTTGATCCCATTCTCTGCCTAGTAAGTAGATGAAATTAGAAATAGAGATATGAAGAGACTGTAGTGAGTATTGAGGTTCTGTGTGTCTCAGAATTGTTAGGACTTTTCCTGTTGGTCATGTTTGGAGGACAAACTATGAATTAGCTCAAAATCACTTGTTAATATATTATACTTTTTCTGGCATTGGCAATGAGCTAATAAATCCATTGTATATTGACCCTCAAATAGTAACTTAGCATCCTAATATCAGATCCTGCATCAAAACATGAGGAAGACAAGACCTTGTTCTTTTTAATTAAGTGTGATAGATAAGGCTGGAAAGACAGGAGAGCAGCTGAAGATGGATGAGGCTCTTAGGTGTGAGGCAGCGGATCTATATTCTTTAACCACTCTTCTGATTGCATCAGATTTTATTTGAAGGAAAAGCCTAAAGATGGACTGCTACCTGTGAAAATACATAGTAATACTGTTCTACTGTTTATACCAGAGGCTTCTTTAGCTTACTTTTAAGCCTCTGCCAGTGTCTTTGTCCTCAGAGCCTTGGCAAAACTTTGAGAAAGCCCCTGGCTTTAGTCAAGGCTACGTGCGTTCTTACCACCCTTGTACTGAAATTAGGAAGAGTAGCAGGACAGTGTTTTAGGGTCTTTGTTCTACTTCTCTCTTAAGGGAAACAGTGAAGTTCAGTGCATTTGTTCTTATTTGCCAGTTGAAGGACCTGTTCCTTGATGAAAATATTGGTGTAAGGTTGTCACCTGCTCTTTGTTCAGAAGGCTTGTTCCTTATTTTGAGATTATGTCTTTGTTTTCCTTTTTTTATGTTAATATCATTTTGTTTATAAATTAATGCTGGTAGTAGATAGTAGGGCTTTAGAAACATCATTTCTTAGAAAATAAAATGTTGCCAGCCACATGAGGACCACCAGGTGTGTGTGTGTGTGTGTGCGTGCGTGTGTGTGCGTGTGCATGTGTGTGGTACTGGTTTGTGAAATTTGAAAGTCTGCAAAGTACTGACTTAGTGGAAAGATCATAGGCTTTGGATTCAGCAAACCTGATTTAAATTTTTCCTCTGCTGTGGTTCTTGTCTGTTTTATCTCTAAAATAGGATGTGAATACCTGTCTCCTATGGTTGTTGTGAGGATTGACTGAGGTGATGTAAGTATAATGGTGTAGTGCCAAGTGCATAACAGGAGCTGAATAAATTTAGTTTCCTCTCTCCTTTCTTCTTATAAGTGGTTGGAGGTAGAGGGACTCTCAGGTGAGTTACTATTTAAACTGAATGTAAATCCAGGAGGAAAAAAATGAAGAAAGGAGAGAGCCTTGGCAGTCTGCAGTTTGGTGAACCTCTTAGTAAAGGGATATGACATAGTGCCTTATACATATTTGGAATTTAATAAATATGTATTGATTTTAAATTATTTGAAAATGTTGAGTAAGAGGGTTAGTATAATGTTTGAGTCATAAAACAAAGAAAAATAAATCCAATTTAGAGAAAAATGGCAAGATTTTAAATTTTATTGTTGTAGTAAAGTGAATCAGGCAATGAACAGAATGCTGTGCTGATGACCACCATTTTTACACTAAGTCATTTTAATAAAGTATTAAAGGTATGTTTCCAATTATAATTATTATAACTATAATTTATAATAATTCAAGTGTGTGTTCTTTATTGTTTTAAAGTGCTTTTGCACATTATGTTGGTGTTTCTAACTCTGTATGTACTATGCATATTAATATTTTATTAAGATTAATAGATGAGAGAAAACTGAAGGCAAGATGGTTAAGTGACTAACATAGTAGCGATTATCAGAACCAGATCTTAAGATAACTAGTATAGTTGTCTTTTGTTTTTGTCCCTGTTATTTGTGACAAAGACAGTTTTATTAGGACCTGGTGCACTTGAAGTATTTTACTTTTCTCTTTGCCTTCTATAATGTATTTTACTTCTTATTCTTATGAATTCAGAATTCTTTAAAAAAGAAAATGATTTCCTCAGGGTTGCATTAATGATCTTATAACTCTGAAGCAGAATATGTCTAATCACCGAACTCCTTGCTTGTGCTGAAGTGCAGTGACATGGCAGTTGGATAAAATCAACCAAAGGAAATCTTTCTTGGTGTAGGCAGTTGGAATAGATCACCTGGATACTTTCTTCCAGGTTTATAAGAGACTAACTTTTTTGGATTTACATATTTTCGAGAACCTTTTTTCAAATTGCTTTAAACACCTGGAGATTTCCATGTAAAGTAATTTAACTGTACCAAACATATGCAAACCAACTCTCATTTAGTTATATATATATATATAAAATATATAATATATGTAGTGTCAGCTGTATTTTATATATAAGGTGTATATGTTATCTTTTATGCATTTAGTGTGTATGTGTTTAAGATTTTAATTGGGCATGGGCTGTAACCTTTGGTAGCTGTTATCTCTATAATTAGGTACCTGTATAGGCTATGACCTAACTCGGTAGCTTTTGGTAAATTTCTTTGCTATAAGAAAGAATGTATGTGTTGGAGGTGGAGGATAACATGCCTCAGCCCAGCTGGGTGGGTTATGTATATTCATCATTCTCTGTAATTGAACTTGGTTAATTTAGAACTAATTTTGGTTAAAGACTTTAGAATATGGATAACACAGAAGTATAATGAGTAGCAAAAATGTGCGCCTTGATGTCTGAAAGGACAGTTTGTATACTCTCTTGTCAAATCTGTGAGATTAAGTTGAGAAATATAAGTCTTTTGGAAGACATGCTGGTACATGGCCCAATCAGTGTTTAATTATCATATATAGGACACCTTATCGGATCTAATTTGGATCAGTAATTTTGGAACTGCTTCGGATGCAGCACCTTTTCTCCAAATAGTCGTTCAGCCTGCATGTGTGTGTAAATATTTGACAAAAATTGAGCAGCTCTTGTTGGGGTAAACTTGAGTGAGGGAGCCAGGCATTGTTAGTGATTTGGCCATCTTGTACTCCTGCCTTCATTCCTAGAAACCTCTCTACCACCTCCAGGGCTCCTTACCACTTCTTCAGAGGTTCAAATAAGAAAAGGGGAGTCTTCTGACTTAAAGAATAAGCTAAAGGGAAATAATTATTTACCTTAGTGAGCAATTAACTAGATATATAAAAATGCTTTTAGTATCAAAAGATAAAATATATCTACTAGTACCTCTTACCTAGATCTGCTTAGATCTCTTTAAAGTATCTTCCTAAAATTTATTTTTAAAATGTTGGCATTTTCTTCTTGAAAACATCTTGAAAAACCAATGTAAGGAAAGGTTCTTGATTATTTTGTGAATAATTTATAGTTTATGGTTGGGTTTATTTTGTGCCGTTGCATTCTTGAATTAGTCAGAGATTACTTTCACCAAATAGTGTTATTTTACTTTTAAGACCATTTTTGGGGGTATAGAACACTTTCTCTGTTTTCAAAAGTAGATTAAATGATATCTTTATTTTAATTTAAGAACTAAATGATGTATAAAGAAAAACCCACCCAATTTCCATTTGAATGAAATTTATGTGTAAGTTTTTTGTTATGTCTTATATTTGAGTAAATAAGCCTAGTTTCTTTCCCTTCTCCTATTGAAGTTATGGATTTATAGCTACCAGGGGTGATTGAGATTACTTTGTATAACTGTTTTCCCTCATCAGTAGAAACAAACTCTGAGTTAGTCTTAGTCTCTATTTTGAGTTATTAGTTAACTTTTTCTCTGCCTCCAAGTAAGTGTGGGTAACAGACAATTGTTTGTACAAAGCTTTGAATAGATCTATGACAAAATTTCATCAGGTTAGAATAAGTCCTAATGAGCGTGCCCACATTGTCAAATCTTCATGCCATAACTGCTAATAAAATAAAAATGTCAAGCTAAAATAGTACCCCTCTGGCTTTTTAAACGTTAATTATAAAAGCTAACTGTCAGTGTT
The DNA here is from genome assembly GCF_048773025.1 of Camelus bactrianus. Classification (NCBI taxonomy): domain Eukaryota; kingdom Metazoa; phylum Chordata; class Mammalia; order Artiodactyla; family Camelidae; genus Camelus; species Camelus bactrianus. The sequence goes on from NC_133541.1 coordinate 81,611,085, forward strand.
TACAAATGACCACACATATCTTTATTTCAGGGAAATTCTGGGATATTTCATTTATTTACTCAAATGAAGTAGTAAAAAATGGGGAAAAAAGTGTGGTTCTGGGCTTTACCACTTAAGACTCAGTTTCATAATTTTGGAGGGAAAAGCATATACTTTTTTAAGAAGGGGTTGTGTTGTACCGATCAAATATGATACTTTGCATACAGCCACATAATAAACTATAATGGGTCTTGGCAAAATAGAATGAACAGGAGTTGCGGTCTGATCCCTGCAATCTATTTAAAGTGCTTGGAAACTAGAGTAAAGCGCTCTCTGAGGACTCGGAAGTGAAGAAAGTGCTTTACCCTTTGAGAGTTATCTTGTCTGTACGTGGAATGAATCATGGCTAAAATATGAAAAGTCACTGATAACGTGAATATTTATCTCAATCCGTAGTTTATAGCTTTTTCAATTTTTTAACATACGTAAAGAAAGCACATGCCCCCTGAAGTTTCTGAAGTGACTTTGTGCTATTGAAACCAAAAGAGATCTCTGAGACAAAGACCAGAATTGGCAGTGCATGAAGAAAGGAAATTTAACTCAGAAAAATCCGAATAATCTGGTTCCACTGTTGAGGGAGTGCCTACAATAAAAAGGATGTTTCAGGTCATTAAAATATCCTATTCATCAAGCTCCCCTGGTTTTGTTTCTTGGCTCCAAGCACAGTTCTAACAAGCACCATACCATGTTTTTGATAAGTTTACTTTCTTATTATAAAATAATAATTAGCTACTCTTACAGGTCTTAAGTACACTGTGTATTAGTCTGCTAGGGCTGCCATAACAAAATATTCCAGACTGGGTGGTTAAACAACAGACATTTATTTCTTGCAGTTCTGGAGACAAGATCAAGGTGCCAGCAAATTTCATTTCTGGTGGGAACTCTCTTCCTGGCTTGTGGACATCTGTTTTCTCACTGTCCTTAGTGTGTGTCCTCAGAGCAAGTGAGCTCTCTCATGTTTCTTCTTATAAGGACCCTAGTTCTTTCAGATCAGTGCCTCACTTAACCTTAATTACTTCTATTGGAACCCCCTCCAAATACAGCCACATTACGGGTAGGGCTTCAAAATGTGAATTTGCAGGGCACAGATAACCAGTCTGTAATATTTGGTTACTGTGTATCTGTCCAAGAGAGAATTACATTCTTCTGATCAAATTGTGGTCTGGAGACTTGTACTGCCATGAGTGGCAAACTTTGGTGGTAGATTCACTAAGTACATCATGTTTTGCTCTTTGGGAGCTATTCTGCATCTCTTGTGTTATATTTGGACATTGTATGTCCGAAAAAGCCAGCCATTAAAATATTTCTCTCTTTCAGTTCTTAACCCTGGCACATCTGGCTCTGTGGACTTGAATCTTTTTCTTTGTAAAATGGTGGTAATGATTGCTTCACAAGGTTGTTATTGGTCATGATTCTTTAGGAGGAAAATATGTTAAAAATTATGAAATAAGATGCAAAGGTGAGTTATTTTTATAAAGATGTTCAGTGTTGTTACTTGCAAACTTATGGATTTGAATCCACACCTCTTAATTCCCAGATTAGGACTCTGTAAGTGGTCAAACATGCTCGTTTCCTCAGAAGTAATTGTAATTCTTTAGGGCCAAGTACTCTGGGGAAAGTCTCAGAAAGTTTTATAAGCATCATCTTGTGCAAATAAACCAAAATTCTGTGCTTTGTTTTGTGAATTTTATCTAAACTTAGCTGCTGGTGCTTAGTGCCCAAAATAAAAGATTTTTCTTAGTGATATGTCTAGAGCTTGCAGAAGAATAATCCAAGACTGAAAAAATACATCTCTTAGCCCAGCCACTTTATATGTTACATATTGAGAAGTAAGTAAAATGTGAAGGAAGTATCCCATATTGGCTTACCAGCTGGCATTTTTATAGAGCGAAATCTGATTTAAGTTAATATCTAAGGCTGAATGGAGGTGGGGAGGAAAGTAGAGAAAAACTTTGGATTATTACTGAAGTAGGAAGGATATTATTTACACTGCTTCTGTGATAGCAAGAGGTAAGAAGAGGTAGAAAGGTAAGGAGACAGATTATATGAAGAAAACTTCTATTCTGATGCCAATTATGTTTTGTAGGAATGCTGCTGTGTCTTTTTGCTCCTCTAAATTTGCAACATCGAATCATCAGCCATCTTTAATTTGTTTGGTTCTACAAAAACATAGGACTTCCCTCAAATTTGGAGCATTTGCTCAGACTGCTTTATGTTTTATTGATTGATTGATTGCTCTATGGTATCTACCCTGGGTAGGAAATATTTAAGTGGTTTTTCTTCAGTCCTACAGAGTTTTAGGCTGGTACCTCAGAAAACAGCTGAGTTCCCATTTGGAGAAAAGATTTACCTATAGTGTTCTCTGTTGGGAAACCAGGCCTCTGGGCGCGGCTTCTTCTGTAGCCACAGCCCTGGACCAGGCCAGGAGCCATGGGGAAAAGGTGCACAGGGACCTGCGCTCCTGGGTCCTCCTGGTTGTGCCTGGTGTAGGTTAAAATTAAAAATACTGATTTATGTCTTGCATTTGGAATAGTGAGACTTCAGAGCTTGAACCCTCTATGCTTTTTAACTTTTTGAAAAATTGTTTAATAATGATATTTCAGTGTTACTCTTGTAAAAACTCAAATAATACATAAATTGAATTAATGAGAGAACGTCTTTAATAATTTTATGTAATATAGTTGAATCTTTGTCTTTTGCGCTTGTAAAGCTTGTAAAATTTAAACTACCTAAAATTGTGACAGTATTGTATTCTTCATTGAGGTTCATAATAATGTAAATGAATATATGTATTCTTCTTTTGCATTCTTTTTTTTTTTAATTTTTTTTAAGGGGGTAGATAATTAGGTTCTTTAATTTGTTTATCTTTTAATGGAGGTACTGGGGATTGAATCTAGGACCTTGTACTTGCTAGGCACACACTCTACCTCTGAGCTGTACCCTCCTCCCCTTTTAATATATAATGAAAATATTCAGATAATGAGTTAGGGTCAAGACAAAGTCATATAACCTTAATTTATCTGACAACTGCCTCTTGTTCTCCATTTATTGCCTTTTTAAGGTAGTTTACAAATGCAAAAAGCTTTGGTATTAAGCTGTATTTCTTATAAATCAGGAAATTCCTGAGTTATACTTCTTATAGCTACCATATTTCAGCATTATTCTTATGAGTGTAGTAATTTTCAGTTTTCCTGTTAAATGTGCCTTTAAAATGCCATAGTTAAGCAAGTTAATATTTGTATAGAGTAGAAACTTTGGAGTTTCTTGACTTTGAGCATTTTGACTTTTTACTTTGCTTTGTGGGCTGGATCATACAATTTAATTTATATAGTTAGCATAGATATATGTGAAGAATAATGGCTATTTTCAGCCATCACATTGTGAATAGCTTAAAAAAACGAATTTGCATCCTAGATAATGAAGTACTTGGTGTTTTCCCTTCACTATTTTTGTTTGGTGGGGTGGTGGTATTTAGGTTTATTTATTTATTAATTTTAATAGAGGTACTGAGGATTGAACCCAGGACCTCGTGCATGCTAAGCACACACTCTACCACTGAGCTATACCCTCCCTCCTTGCCCTTAATTTTCAGTAGCTTTCAACTTTCATCTTTCTAGCTATAATCAGAAATCTTTCCCAAAGTTCTAGTCAGTTCTTTATTTTCAGTGGAGGAGTTGTAGTTTCATAAGTCATCCACCTACTATAGACATATTTATTACAAATACAAATAGAATTGTATATGCTAACTGAAGAAACCAAAGCTTTGGGTGTTAGTTTCCTTGTTGATGCGTTTTTAAACTGTTTTTCCCTCTCCCCTGGAATGAGGACATTATACTAGTAATAAGAATTCATTCATTTATTTCTTCATTCATCCACATCTATTGAAAGCTTACTGTGGGCCAGGCATTGCTAGGTACTGGGAATATAGTCGTAATCAAAGCAAAGTCCCTGTCCTCTTAGGTATTTCATCCTGGTGGGTGGAGAAAGAACATAAACAGATTGAACAAGTATATATTCTATCAGGTCGTGATAAATGCTATGCAGAAAAACGAAGTGGACTACTGTGGAGACAGAGAGTAATAATGGGGTACTATTTCAGATAGGGAAGGCCTTTCTGTTTAATAAGGCAGTATCCAACTGGAGACCTGAAAGAGGTGTGCATGTCTTGAGGAAGAACAGTCCAGTAAACAGGAACAGCAAGTGCAAAGGCCTTGAGATGAAAATGTGTTTGTAGTATTCCCAGAATAGCAAAGAGACTACTGTGGTGGGGTAGATGTGTGTGGGAAGAGAATTTCACATGATAAGGTGAGAGTAGTGATGGGAGAGGGAGGACCAGGAATCCTGTAGTGCCTTACTGGCCTCGGTAAAAACTTGAATTCTACTCTGAGTGGAGGACTTTGAACAGTTGATGTGTGTGATCTGGATTATAGTCTATAAAGCTCACTATGGGTGCCATACAGAGAACAGGTTGCAGAAGAGCAATGGTAGAAGCAGAATAACCAATTAGTAGATTTTTACAGTAATTCAATCAAGAGATGATAGTGGTTTAGACAGTGGTGGAGGTGGTGAAAGGGAGACTCTAGGATACTTTGAAGATAAAGATGGTAGGATTTGTTGGCTCAAGTGTGAGAGAAAGCGAGTCATTAAGGATGACTTCAGGATTTACCTGGATAATTTGTCTCTCTCACTTGCCTGTTGCTATGTTTACAGAAACCTTTTCCTAACCATTCTGCTTACCCCCAAAATAGTAGCCACTCTGAGTCAATGTTTATCAAAACTAGCTATCTTCCTTTAAGCCTGTTGATGTGTCCTGTTTTAACTTCTCTATAATGAAATTGCTAAATTCTAAATGTTTACTGAAAGTTTGAAATTCATTTAAACCATTTAAAATAGTAGGTTAACTGTTTTTAAAAAATGCTTGTGTTTTATGGCAGATGAGATAGAATACAGCCTCCTGGATTAGAAGACATGGAGGACTGGCTTGCTGTTTTGCTCTTTTCAATCTCTCATAGCTGTTTCCTTACTTCCCCCAGGCCTCTTAAATATCATCATTCAGAGAGAAATATCTTACTACCCCTTATAAAACACTTGCCCATTACTTCCTATATCCTTACCTTGTTTTATTTGTCTTTATTGAGCTTACCATTATCTGATATACATATATATATGTATGTTTCTTTCTTGTGTGTCTGTATCACTGATACATAAACTCCATAAGGGCAGTGGCATTTTTTCACTGCTGTAGTCACAGGGGCTAGAAGAGTGCTTAACATGTAATAGTTGTTCAGTAAAGAACTACACATGAATTGAATGAATGAATTGTTTTAAGTACATGTTCCTATGTGAAAACACAGTAAAGTACATGTCACCGGAATAGGGGCAGCATGAAAAGAAAAATGAGCATCCTAGTGGATTGCTTCTGGCAATGTGAAGTAGTGCAGCCATTGTGGAAAATGATATTGTGATTCCTCAAAAAATTAAACATAGAATTACCATATGATTCAGCAGTTACACCTCTGTGTAAGTGCCCGGAGGAAATGAAAGCAGGGACTCCAACAGATATTTGTACACCCATGTTCATAGTGGCGTTGTTCACAGTAGCCAGAAGGTGGAGGCTGCCCAAGTGTTTGTTGACAGATGAAAGGAAAAGAGTATAGTATATGCATACAATGGGATATTATTCAGTCTTACAAAGAAATGAAATTGTGACACATGCTACATTGTGGATGAACCTTGAAGACTGTGCTAAGCAAAATAAGCCAGTTACAAAAGAACAAATATTGTATGATTCCACTAATTTGAGGTACCTAGAGTAGTCAGATTCATAGAGACAGGAGGTAGAATGGTGGTTGCCATGGGCTGTCAGAAATGGGGAGTTAGTGTTTAATGGGTACAGAGTTTCATTTGTGGAAGATGAAAAAGTTCTAGAGATGGATGGTGGTGATGGTTGCATAATAATGTGAATGTACTTAAAGCCATAGAACTGTACACTTCAAAATAGTTTAAGCGGTAAATTTTGTATTATGTGTATCTTATTACAATTAAAAAACCCCAACAAGAACGGGGAGAAGAATGGACCTGAAAGCAGGTTGTTCTGAGTTTGAATCTCACCTTGACTTTGCTGGCTTTCTGGGCTTTTTCACTGTTCTACTCTACTCTAGGCTTTAACAAATAGAACCGTAAGTATTTAACCTAACATTCACCGAATTGGCAAATTGCCAGTATTAGCCCTTCTGAGGCCTTTAATTTTGTATTTCCTTATTTCTAGGTACTTAAGCTCAGCTTCATTTGTGATTCTCTTCTAGTATTTTTAAATATTGTTATATATCTCAAGTTCTTGTCCTAGAGCCTTAAATTCTGTTTTCTGATAGGTCCTATAAAGTTGGACTCTTAGTAGATGATTTCCTTTCATTTCCTCATTTTATTATTTGTAAAAGAACTACCTGGTTATTAGTTCTTGTGTTATTCATTCTCAAGTAATGAGTTACTTATTTTTGACTACTGTTGCCAGTATTTTTCTAGGTCAAACCAGGAGACAGAAACCACAAAGTAATTCAGACAGGGGAAGTTTAATATTAAAAAATTGTAATTATTATAGGTGAGTAACTATAAAAATCTAAAGAGAGGTGTACTAGACACCCTAGGGCTGAAGGAGAGTATTGGAGGAGGAACAACTAGGAAGACACCCATCTGACTCTCCAACGTTAGACTTCACACCATTTTCGAGATGATGTGATTGAATCTACTGGATGGTTAAGTTTGCTGGGTAACTGGCACCAGATTTGGTCCACAGTTGCTGGACAAGCAGAAGACACCCTTCTGGGCATGGTTGAACTGAGGCTGGTGGATGGCAGCATGAGGTCCAGAGTGCACAATGTCTGCACTGGGAGGGCCACAGCCAGGCGATCAGTTACAGACTTGTGGATATAGAATCCTAATGGAGATGGAGAACCTGAGAGGGTTGATTTCAACATATACATTTGGGGGGTGGCATAAACACTCAGGCCATAGAACCCTATTCATCTTTTTACCCTTGGTATTTCATGTACCACACAGCACATAAGGGTGCTAGATGTTTGTTGGATGAATAAACAAACTGTATCTATGCATGCTTGGCTTTAAATAGTTTTTTATTGAAATAGCATGATCACCTGCCATAACTTAAAAAAAAAATTCAGAAAGGTACATGCTATAACTGAGAATTGTAGAAGTTCTGTGTGTTTATATCTGTAAAAGAAGTAATTCCTTCATTTCTGTAGTTCTTCCGCTTTCCTGATGCTTAAGTGTATATTGCTATGTCATAGGTAAAGCAAGTGAGAGATGAGGAAAATGACGTGAAAAGGAGCCAGATGCTTAAATGAGTGATGGAGTTGAAATTAGAAAGCACTTCTTTCTGGCTTATCTTCCCTTAATCTTCCTAGTATTAAAAATCAAGTACATAAATATTTATTTATTGAGCTCTTACTGTGTGACATTGTGTTAGATCTGACTCTCGATACTCTTTCACATCTAAGGTTCTGTCATTACTTAGTAAGACTGAAACCCTAAACAAAACTTATTTAAATACTTTTTTAAAGTGAATGGGTATGTCAGATGTTTGAATTAATTATAAAATTATTACAAAATTGTCACATATTAAATGAAATACAATAGTTATATAATATATAGTTAACCCTATGCTGCACTCTCTGAAGATATCCCCACATGTATGTTTTTAATGTTTGCATATGCACATTTACACACACCTATGTGTGCATATTTATAATTCCTTTTTTTCACCCAATTCCAAAGCAAGAGTTACCCACAATTCAGGGACCACTTGTAATTATTTACTATACTTTTAGACACCAAGTTTTTATATATCTGCCATCAATATTTAAATATTTAAATATTATAGAAATGTTTTTACTGCCAATCAGAACTTTTTTGAGGGGTGAGGGTTCATAAATCTTTCCCTGTATATCTGTTTTTTAATTGATTTTTTATAGTGAATGAAAGATTTTTTTGACTTCTGTAATACTTTACAATTTTCAGAAGTTTAACACACATGATTTCATATAATCCCATAATAACTCTTTATTTCCCTCACCCCTATATTGCCCCTGTCCCCTTCCCTCAGCCTCTGGTGGCCCCTAGTTCTCTATGAGTCTGCTTCTTTTTTGTTTTTGTTTAGTTTTGTTGTATTTTTTAGATTTCACATATAAATGATATCATATAGTATTTTTGTGTCTCTATCTGACTTATTTCACTTAGTATAATGCCCTCCAAGTCCATCTATGTTGCTGCAAATGGAAAATTTTCATTCTTTTTCATGGCTGAGTAGTATTCCATTGTATATATGGTGTATGCATATATGTATACACCACATCTTCTTTATCCATTCATCTGTTGATGGGCACTTAGGTTGTTTCCATAGCTTGGCAATTGTAAATAATGAAGCTATGAACATTAGGGTACATGTATCTTTTCAAATTAGTGTTTTTGTTTCTTTTGGATATACCCAGGAGTAGAATTGCTGGGTCATCTGCTAGTTCTAGTTCTAGTTTTTTGAGAAACTTCCATGTTGTTTTCTATAGTGGCTACACCAAATTACATTCCCACCAAGGGAGTACAAGGGTTCCCTTTACTCCACATCCTTGCCAACATTTGTTATTTTTGTTCTTTTTGATAATAGCTGTTCTGACAGGTATGAGGTGATATCTCATTGTGGTTTTGATTTGCATTTCCCTGATGTTTAGCAATGTTGAACATCTTTTTGTGTGCCTGTTGGCCATCTGCATTTCCTTTTTGGAAAAGTGTCTTTTAAGTTCTTCCACCCATTTTTCAATCAGGTTATTTGCTTTTTTAATGTTGAATTATATGAGCTGCTTATATGTGTTGTGTATTAACCCCTTAATTGGTCATATCATTGCAGGTATTTTCTCTCATTCAGTAGGTTGTCTTTTCATTTTGTCATTGGTTTCCTTTGCTGTGAAAAAGCTTTTAAGTTTAATTATAATTTTTTTAAGTTGGCACATAAATATAATATGGATGATGATGCCCCATTTTTGAGTTCCTTTCTCTGAAAAAATTATACCATCCTAATTCCTAAGAAACACTGAAAATTATAGTACCAGGAAATTCAGGCTCTTTGGCAAAGTTTGTTTTCTACCCTGGACAAGGCCTTTTACAGTTGATTCTGCTTTTCCTAGTAGCCTTAAGGAAAACTGGTTTGATAATAAGATTTTAACTCAAAGTTTGATGCCCTAACTTACTCTCAGGTATAGTCAGGTACAATTGATGAAAACAGCCACTAGAATGTATTCATGGAAACATCTTCCATTCCTAAGAGTTAGAAAGCATAATACTGTATGTCTTAATCATTCAGGTGCATTAGCTGCAGTGTATTCTTCTGTAATGCTTCTGGACCAGAGACATGGGTTTCAGATACTCTTATGTTAAACGGATACAAAGTAAACATGTTTTTAAATAAAATTCTGGCTCCATGTTTATCCATGTAATTTTATAACCCCATAAACAAAATAAAATAACTGAAAGGGGACCAGTATAAAATGAACACTGTTTTGCTATAGAAGTTCCTAAAAGAGCTGAGCTAGAGTTTGCCGCTCTTTCCACAGAAAATTTTCTGAAATACTGATTATAACTAAGCATTAGCAAATATGTTTTTATGGGCTTCCTGAAAACCAGTTCTCAGATCCTGTTTTATCTTGTGCTACTTGGAGAAAATAAAAGAAAAGGAAAGGAAGAATAAAACTTCCCCACATACCCTAATTTCGTGATTTTGAAAATTATGAAATTATTTTAAGGCTTGATTACTTAAAAGGGTATTCCTGTATTTATCTTGATTGATTTTGTTGTAAACAGGAGTCGTCAGAATTAATCAGTCACAGGTATTTAATCTACTTATCAAACACTATGCTATGTGTTGTTGAGTTTGCAAAAATGTATAATACATAATATTTATCCTCAGGAACTTTATAATCTAGTAAAGAAGATTGAATATAGATAAAAACCTTTAACGTATGATTAAGCATTAAAGTAGTAAGACAATAGATATTGTTGGAATTTAAAAAATTTTAAGCCAAATAAAATTTTAGAGATTAATCTGATTCAGTATCTCATTTTACTGATGAAGAAACAACAATCTGGACTAGTTGTTACCTCAGAAACCTGCCCAGAGTCACACTACTGGATAATGTCAGAACCAGCGTTAGAACCCATGTTTCCTGACTGTAGCTGAGTACTTTCTGTTTGTAAGCACTGAGAGCCTGTATGAGGTGGGCTGGATTCAGGACATGTGGAAGAAGTGAGATGGTGACAAGTGTGGATACATGGTGGGGAAGGGAGAGCTCTTAGAAGACTTGGGGAGGGTAAAGGATGAGCCGAATGAGAGTAGAAGGCATGTAGTAGCAATTGTTAGTAACCTGAGGTTAGATTGAGGAGATCCTTGCAAACCATGTAGATTTTATGTTGTTGGCACTGGCCTACTTTTACAGATTTCTCAAACAGAATGACTTGGTTAAAATTGTATTTGGGGAAGATCAGTCTGTGATGGTGAGCCTGAAGGATTGCAGTAAGGTAATAGCAGGGGAGGAAGACACGGTAAGTTGGGTTATCAGGTTGTGGTAGTAGGAATGAAGTAGAAAATTCAAACCCACAAGGCACATCTAGGGGGAAAAGCAATAGGACTAGATTTTAGTTTTATATGGAAAATGAAGGGAAGAAGAGAAGAACAGTATTTCCGTGGACAAATAAAATCAGTTGGATGAGGACTAAGACGAACTGAGTTTTTTGTGTGAAATTAAGATTAAGTTGTAAATGATTTTGGAAATCGTCTGTACTGAGTTTGGTCTTAGTATTAGGTTATCGAACTGAATATATCCCTTGGGGATTTAGAAATACAGCACTAAAGTGAAAGGCCCAAAGTACAGATTTTAGAATCTCGTGTATATGACCTATCTTGCTGAAATTGTCAGGATATATGAGCTTACTAAAGAAATAGGGGTAGAATAAGAGTATAAGAAATAGTCTTGAAGATGTTACCTATAATTGAAAGGTAGAGGGGGAAGTAAAGGAGCTAAGAAGGAGACCGAAAAGAATGAATAAAAATATGTGTGGTGGGGAAATAGTTGGGAGCACCATAGACATTGGTCCCATAGATCTAGGTTGAAGTTCATCGTCTACCTCCGTTAGCTTTGTTATATTGAATAATTCATCTTGGTTATGACTTGATTTTTCCCATTTGTAAAATGGAATAGTACCACTGCCTACATTTTGGGTAAGAGTTACTGTGAGCATTAATTAGAGCCAATAAACAGCTTAGCCCAGTGCTTGACATGCAGTATATTCAATCAACCTTGTAAGATAAGTAAGTCCATAGAATCTACTGAGAATAAAGGAATGCCACTGGCTCTGAAACATAAAAAAGAAACTAATGGATGATACCTGAAAGGTGGATTTTGGGGTAAAGCAGTACAATAGAGTCATAGTGCAGTTAAATTTGATGCGTGTTTATATGCAGGCTGTATGGTGGTGAGTGAGCTTTGACATATAATTAAATAGATTTCAATTCAAAGAATAAGGGCCAAGGAAGCTTTTCTTGTTGTTCTTGATATTAAAAGGATTACTGCTGAGTGCTAATGAAGGCTTGTTGTAAATGTATTAACATTTAATCTAAAATAGAATTTTAGGTTTTCGTTTGAGAGTTTACTGTATCTTTGGACAGTCAGTAATGAAGTTTTTGTGTTTTGATTTAGAATTAATGATCAGTTGTACCTGTTGTGTACATTTAGAGACTGACAGGTTATCTGTGTACATTTTTCTATGAATAAACATTTTTAGGTGGAAGGCTACTTATATTCAGCTTTATAAAAACCAGTGTGGATGTGGTTTAAATCTAATAGCAATAATATAATGAATTTGTAATTGTCAGTGCTCCATTGCTTAGAATGATTTTTTTAACACCAAATTCCACTGAAAAAAGAGTAAAATAGAAGAAATGGGCACTAATTTTCTAGTTCCATTTTTGCCCTGTATTATTCTGGAATAATGGATTTACTTTTTCATACAAGGCTCTAGTGGTCCCTCACATTTTAAATAATACTTAAGTAAATGAGAGTACAGCTTGTGACATTTTCTGCTAGTAATTCATAAGTGTTTCAGAAATCATGAGCTTTTATCTTTTTGTGGGCTCTAATCTTAAAGTTTGTTTGAAAAATAAATGTAATAAAACTAAAATAAAAAGAAGACAAATTTTCCTGACTAAAAAAAAATGAGTTTTTTTTTTAAACTGTTTTCATAAAATCAGTCCTTTTGATTTGGGACATTTAGGGGGATTATGTATATTGTAGTATCCTATCAGCCACTGATTATATTTCTTGTCATACAAGAGAGAACTTTTTGCTGTCATTTTGAATAGAAAATGGAGAAATGTTTGTTTAAAAATTTTATTGTTCTTGCCATTAATCCATTTTAATCACGATTTTGTATTATTTCTCAATTTTATCTCTCTTTTGGATAAATTGACATCTTTGGAAATGTGTCCTTTTTGCAGACAAAGATTCTGCTTTGTATCTTCCATCTTTTGAAATTGTATGAAACAGCAATATAAAGGACATTGAAGCTAAGTTTGTGATTTGGAACTAACATGAAAGAAATCAGTAGAAGTCAGAGTAGGTTAAACCTCAGTACAGTACGTATTACTTCTGAGGCACGATTTTAAAAGATACAAAGAGTAGTTGATGAAAATCTGCATAAAGAAAGAAGGAAATAATAATAGGAAGTCTGTTCAATTGAATTCAACAAATATTTTTAGAGAACCATCATTCTGAAAAGGCACTGTGATCCTGAGGCTGCTGGTCCAGGAATACACTTTGAGAACCACTGTTACAGATCTTGGTAGCCCCACTTGAAGTCATCAAGGTAAGAGTGAGAAGGAAGATTTTTTAATTTAAAAAAATGATCTTTAACTTCTGGTACCCATGGTCTTGTTTCCCACAGTGGTAGTATGTTATAAAATTGGCCAGCATCTCACCATTTCTTCATCAAAACTTCCCATTATTTTTATTCATATATTCAGCAAATATTTACTAAATATGTAATATGTGCCAGGCGTATTTACAGCTGGAAATAAAGAGTAAGACAGATGTAGCTCCTGCTCTTGTAGAGCTTACATTCTCCTGGGGGCCACATATAGACAAACTGGTGAACAGGCAAATCATGTCCTTGGAGTTGAAGTGTGTCACGTGAAGGGCACACACAAGGGGAAGAAGATTGAGAAGGTCAGAGACCAAACCCTGTTAGTGATGGTGGGCTTTGAAGAGATGACATTGAAGTTGAAACCCAATAAAGAGAAGGAATGAGGCCTATTAAGAGGAGGAGGGGAAAGTATTATTTTAGTAGAGACAATTAAATATTTATGGCCCTTGAGGCAAGATGAAAAATCTTTATTTTAGGACCTGAAAGTAGATAGCCTGCTTATAAGTTTGAGGAGTTGGGGAGGGAGGTGAAGGAGAAAGAGGAGAGAAATTAAGGGTAATTCTTGGGTTTCTGGTTTGTGTAAATAGATGAATGATAGTATTATTTACAGAAATGGAAAGAGGGGTGTGTGTGTGTGTGTGTGTGTGTGTGTGTGTGTGTGTGTATGTATGTAGGGTCAAGGGGAACTCAGCTGTGTTTCGAGTTTGGCCAAAGAAGCAGTCAGTTAAGGTGATTAAAATTGTTACTGTATTAAAGTTAAGATTACACAGAGAGGAAACTTATTATTGCGAAGAAATTTAGGAGATTGCTTGGATGTTAATGAAATTTAGAGAAACAAAACAGTATTCTAGGGAAAACACCAAGGCTACCAAGGATTAAAAGAAAAATCTATTTGGGGGTTTAAACTAATGTTGATACCCACAAAGATTAAAAAGTTAGAAAGTCAAGTAAGAAGAGATTAAAATTCCAGCCAAGTGGAAAAAGGCAGGTTGTCCAGAAGGTAAGTGAAAATAATAAGTTAATTACATAATCATGAAGATACATTGTTGGTGAGAATGGCTGTTGGCTCATTGATGAATATAGAAAATAATGACCATAGACATAGAATATATAACATCATAGTTGAAATGTGGAATGTTGGAATTCATAGGGGAGACTAAAGGGACAATGTCAGAGTTAAACAAAAAAGCAATTTCAAGGACCTAAAATCTAAACATCTTAGCATACTACTTGAGAATACAATTTGAATGCCTGAAGTAGTTTTAAAAATCTGGATTTAGCTAGCTCAGTGCCCTTAAGTTTCAATAACTACATAGAATATGAACTCATTAAAATGAAGGTCAATCTTGTTTTTATTTTTTATGTGATATTTCCCAGACCTCCAAGGGACTGTTGGAGGGGTTTAAATAATCTGTATCCTTATGAAAGTGAATTATAGGCCTCCTTGAATTTAATAAAGGTAAAAAGATTCCAAGCAGTGTTCAATTTAAACTTGTGACTTTGTTTCAGAAGTAAGTTCTGCTCTGAGAGAACGCTGTTTGAAAGAAGTAGACATTGGTGTTTTGTTCACCAGTGTAGTTACCTCAGTGCCAGACACAAGTAAGCATTCAGTAAATAGCTGTTGAATGAATGAATGAATGAATAGGAATTTTACATTCAGCTTTGGATTTTCTGCAAAGCTGATAACTGCGAAGTAGTTCATCTGTGGTACCTGAGAGATGTCTCTACCGTTACTGCATTTGAATATTAAACAGTAATAGGGCTATACCTAAATAGTGTTAGTGCTGATCGGAAATGGGGGTAGAATATTTGTGAGATTATGTGTTTCCATGCATGACAGAGGAGATTGGTGTTATTTTAGGTCAAATACAAATTTCTTTCAGAATTTGTGTGGATTTTAATTATTTTGATCAGTCTCCTGTTTATGGTTAATAATCTACAGTTGACTGTGTTCTAAACTCCAAACATGAAAGGATTGTGTTCACGATGCTTTTGAGAACAGATACTATAAATGACTAGTGAAAGCAGTTTTATGGATGATGAGATATCCCAGGGCCTCATTTTACTTGGATTTATTTTGAAAGGTCAGTAGATGTACTTATTAACTCTAGTCACATGTAGAAGAACAACAGATATTCCTATCTGGTTCATAGTTTTCTATTTTTTTTAGTCTAGCATGTTCTTTTGTATTCCCTTTTAATTATGTATCTATACTTACTTTATTTTTCTTAATTATGCATCTGACTTTTTTTTTTCCCTGAAGCTCTTGATTAAAATTAACTTTCCTCTAGAATAATTAAAATTAACTTGGGCTCCTTTTTCTCATGGCCTGTTATTCAGTGATTATTTTCTCAAATATTTGTCTCCATGACCTGTGTTACCTTTACGTTTAGTGGTTGGGGTTTCATCTCCAGCCAGCACTTCTGGGTTAATAATACTGGTTTAGCCTAACTCCTAGGATAGAACCTCACCAATCATGTAGATGCAGAACTAGGACATAATCAACACTAAAGAGGCAACATCAAGTTTTATTCTAGCAGCAGCAGAGAGAACCATTATTTACCAAAAGAAAATAGATTGAGCCGAGATCTGTTAGAATGACTGTGTTATGCACTTTTACCCCCCCCCCCAAAAAATTTACATGATAATTCTCAAGGGTTGAGCTGTTTTTAATGTTTGTATGAGAAAACATTTTATGGGCTTTTAGCCAGAGAATTTTATATATAAATGATAATAGAGGAACAGTGTAGCATTTATGAACTTGGAGGCAATGTGATGTAATGGACTTTGGGGCTTTGGGATCAGATGCTTTGAATTCTCACCCCTTCACTTATTAGCTTTGTAACTGTGGACAAGTTACTTGACTTCTTTGGGTCTCAACTGTTGTTTTGCAAAATGGAAATGATATGATTTATTCACAAGAATTTTGAGAGAATTGAATGCAATTATATACACAGAATTCCTAATGAAACTTCGGTACATACAGGTTTTTCTCCAAAGACAAATAGATCCTATTGCTAAATGTGGAGAGGGAGATGTAAAACAGTTTCTTCATGATTTGCTAGAGCTTTGTGCCCACAGATCTCTATATTGTCTCAACCTAAGTGATCCATCACAATGATGCCAGCAAGGACGTGTATGGAATTTTTACTTTTTTGTTCATTTCAAACAAAAGGTTAGTTTGTGCTCCAAAGTCCTAGGTGGCTGCTAGATACAAGGTTATGGGAAGATGGAGATGGGGCAAGGGGAGTTTAAAGGCCTCCGATCCTGCTTCCAGCTGTACTTTCCTGTTTTACCTTTTGTGTTTCCATGGTAGATATTAATTGAACAAAAGGATCTGTATCTTTCAAAAAAAGTTTGGAAAACGAAAAGCAGGCTCAGGCACACTATTCCTTGTCTTCCCTTTCTCTCAGGTCCCACTCTGCTTTCTCTTTGGCCTTGATGTGGCAGGGAGGAAGGAGGAGTTTTCCAGGTTGCCTTGTTAGAGTTCTTAACCCAACAGAACATCACAAAAGAACAAGAGTCCTATGCAAAGAGGGGGCTGTTGGTGGAAAAGCTCCTTGACCTACTTAGCTCTAACATTGATCTCCACCCATTGCAGAGGTGCATTTTGAGCCATCATCAGACATTTTCCAACTTTGAAATAACAAATACAGACATCTTGCCTCTGATTACTTTCCCCTATTTGCCTTTATTGAGATCTCTTTAATTGATTGTTACTATTTTTATTTTCCTCTTTATCCATGCACTCTAATCCATCATTTACTCTCTCTACAGTGTCCTAAAGTTCTTTCCCACCTAGACTTCCTTGCACCACCACTAAGAATTCTGACTATTGAGTGAATCTGTCTGGCTTTACTCTGCCGTCAAGCATTGCTGGAGAACATAACATACTGGCTGATAAGTTGCCTAGTGATTTCCTGAGCTCTGAGTTCCTTCTCTTCCATTTATGAGTGACCTGTCTCCCTCCATCTTCCTCTCTGTTGGCCTCTTATCATCAACATTTAAGCATGCTCAAATGAATCCAACCATCAAATGAAAGTAATAAATGAATCCATCTGCTATTTGAGATATCACCCTCTTTCTCTTCTTCTCACGACCTTTATAAACAAGTTGTTTATTTTCATGATCTTTAGACAACTCCAGCACAGTTTCTGCTATAACCGAAACTGCTTTTGTAAGTTTATCTTCCTGCTTAATAATGCTCATTGGCTTTCTCATCACCTTATGAGAGAGTCTCATAACCCCAGCTTTACATTCACATCGTTCTGCTCCTCTTTTCTAGTTATATGCACTTCCTTCATTTTGTCAGGTATACTTAATTTTTTCTTGCCTCTCTGGGTTTCTATAGGTTTTGTTTTCTCTATCTGGAAAACACTCTCCTTGACTTCCCCAACTCCTCCAGCATACTGCTCAGTTATCAAATGTCATTTCCTGAGAGGTTTTCCCTGACCTGACCTGACCTTGCTTTGTCCTTCTCCTTTATACCTTCTCTTCGTAGCACTTGCCACATTTGCAGTAATTTATTTAATGTCTTTCTTCCCTTGTCTTTTAATGTTAGCTTCTAGAAAGTAGGGATCTCAGTGGTCATAGGGCCTGATACTTGTATGGAGGTCAAGAAATATTTGTTGAAGAAATGACTGAATAAGTGAAAAACTGTATTTCCCCCCACCTGCTCTGTAGATCAATATGTCTAGAACTTTATGAAAACTTCTTTTCATTGGCAGTGTAATAAGTGTTAACTGGAGGTGCAAATAATTAGTTCTTCTATTAGAGTTATTAAGCACTGTACTCAATAATGCATAATAGTTACATACCATAGACACTTTTTCTTTTTTTTTTTTTTTAATTTTTTATTTATCTAAATGTCCAACAGATGACTGGATAAAGAAACTGTGGCATATGTATACAATGGAATACTACTCAGCCATAAAAAAGAATAAAATAATGCCATTTGCATTGCAACATGCATGGACCTAGAGATCATCATTCTAAGTGAAGTAAGCCAGAAAGAGAAAGAAAATACCACATGATATCACTCATATTGGAATCTAAAAGAAAAAAGAAAAAAAAAGACATCATGAACTCAGCTACAATACAGAAACAGATTCGCAGACATAGGGAATAATCTTATGGTTACTGGGAAAAGAGGATGGGAAGGGATAAATTTGGGACTTCGAGATTTACAAATGTTAGCCACTATATATAAAAATAGATTTTTTTAAAGTTTCTTCTGTATAGCACAGGAAACTGTGTTCAATATCTTGTAATAACCTTTAATGAAAAAATATGAAAATGAACATATATATGTATATGCATGACGAGGACTTTGTGCTGTACACCAGAAATTGACACATTGTAACTGACTATACTTCAATTTATAAAAACAAAACAAACAAACAAACAAAAAGACAAAAACAAAAGATCCCTATCTACATATGACTGTGACAAAGAAGAGTGACAGAATTTGGGCTACCACTGCAAAGCAGATCAAATGATCTCTTAATTACTTCATGGATTAACATTTACTTGTAACTGTATTCCCAGCATATTCTAATTCAAACTCACAACAGAAATGTAGAAATGAATGTAGTTTATATTTAACTGAGTTGAAGAAACATATTGTAGTAATTAAATTCTATCTGATTTTATTTTAACAAGGCTTTTTTATAAATAAAATTGCTGGCTTCCAAGAACTTGTACTTTAATTAAAACAACAACAGTATGTTGTAAGCCAAATTTTCCTCTTAAATACTTCCTTTATATCTTATTCTTTATTTTCTTTAAATTATAGCTCTGTGTCTTGGGTTGAATTCTAAGAGGGTAATAATGGACTTTACGCTGCAATCAAAAAAGCAGTGTGGTAATATAGAAGCCAAGTCACAGGTTTTTCCCTCTAAGTATATAGATCCATAGTCTGGATGGGAATCTTTAGGAGTGAGATAACACATTATTCTGTCAGTTTACAATAGAATATTGACTATGGGTTTCCAATAGCTGTAATGGAAACTAACCTAGATGAACACTAGTATTTACTTTGCAGTAAATGAGACTGACTACTTGACCAATTACACTCAAGGTGGAGAAGTAAGTAACTTGTCCACAGCTTGCCATCGTCAACCCTGGAAGGTCGAGCTTTGATTGTCTTCTAAGTTCATTGATTGCCTTATTAAGCCTATATGACTTAACTTATTCAGGCAGGATAAATTTGGTGAGGGAGGGGATGAGATGGGATTTATTTTTAAGGAATTCTTTCTACTGGAATTGGAGCCAAAAGAGTTGATTGAGAGTAATCAGTTTTTGCCTGTTTTCTACCAATAATTGTGTGACTTGGGAAATACCTTTGTTGTGCTTCTTTTTAATGAAGATGATCTATCAATCATACAGTAAAAACAATATTTGCCACATAATTACTTATGCCATACTTTTACGAGATAATAAATTACATTATTCTTATTATATGGGCTTATTAAATGTTAGGGTTTATTCTGAGTGCTTGAGGCCTTCTCCTATGGAAGCCAGAATGCTGCAGGTTGTCCCTCTCACAGCTCAACCGGGTAGAAATCTCTCAGTGAAATTTCACATCTGAAAAAAAAGCAATGCGGAGAAATAGGGAAGAGTTACAAATTCTTTCCTCTAGTGTCTGTAGCAGCACTCGGAGGAGGTACTGGTACCAGCAGTGGTGGTGGTGGCAGCGTTCTCAGCAGAGGCGCCCTAAGCCGACTTCCCTTCAGCATTTCGGTGGCAGCCCTGGCCTCCTAGTGTTCTTTAGTTCCAGCTTATTTCCCAGGTCTGTTTCTTCAGCTTCATCATTTTTGTGTCCCTTTTTGCTTAACAGAGATTACACCTGCTCTTGCAACCAAGAACTCTGATGACAATTATGTGTGGCAATAATTGGGCTTAATCTCTAGCTGTTTGGAAATATATCCTGTTTTTTTTGATAGCCACAGCTGTCAAAACCCTGAATTTCAGTTAATATTGTAAAAGGGGCTTTGAAAGGGGGAAATAGAAGTTTTAGTTCTATTTAAGTACTGGTATCAGAAATAAACAATGAAAATCTAGTTGAGAATACTATTTTCAAGAAATTGTTCTTTTTTCCAGCACTCTAAAAACCGCAAAGCACTTTTTTGTAGATGCTATTTTTTGTTCACATAATTTTTATTATGAAAAGACTTCATTTATATTGGGCATGTATTCCCGATATTCTGAAAAACATCCATTTGGTTTTCCTCTGAAGAATCTACCCCTTCTTTGTTCTTAGGGTAAGTCCACACCCACCAACCAACTCAGAGATGATGTATGTGACCTATATGTAGGCAGTCAGCACATTGTGTCTCCTTACACACTTTGATTGGTTCAGACTGGATGAGTGTGTATCAGTGTACTGAAAGATGGCTGTAGCAGCTACAGCCTCACATATCACATGGAGCTTGAGTAGGCCAACACTGAGGATGGAGAGAGAGAAACTGAGTCCTGATGACACATTCTGAGGCCTAAATCCAGCCATGCCTGAAGCCATCCCTACTCACAAACTTTTAATTTTATGATTCAATGCATTACCTTTTTGCTTATGCCAGTCTGGGTTAGGTTTTCTGTCATTGGTAACCAAGAGTCCTAGTTTCTTTGGAATGTAAATGCTAGATCGTCTTGAATTGGCATCATGGTATATTGCCACCCCATTTTTAAGATTAACTTTTTATTTATATCTTAGTTATATATAACTTTTGTACCTGAGATATTAACAAAGAAAAGCAACTAATACTTGAAGGTGAAGAATTAATCCAGAAAGAGAGGAGCATGAAAATTCAAACCTAAAATTCTATGAAACTTGGCGATAGCTTCATTTTTATTTTTTGTATGATTTAAATCTATAAAACTCAAGTTGAGAAACACTTAAAAAGAATATTTAAATCATGTAAAATGTGTATTTTAAAAAGTTAAACACATTAGAAACATTTGCTGGATTATTCTTGATTTGTAATAAGCACTTTTTATACTGTTACTGCCTTATTATATATTGTGGTTTTCTATCAAACGTCATGACTGAAAATACGAGCTTATGGGTGAGAATCATGCTATTTCCAGTGTTTGTACATGGATGTTTTAGGTAGGAAAATTAATACTACCTTTAACCGCCCCAGCCTCATTCTGTATCCCTGTATTTTCCCTTTACTAATCATCCTTGACCTGAAATTGAAATTGATTCTCTTCATTTCTCTCTGCTTACCATATCCTGGGGTATTGAACTAGGTAAAGAAAAGAACTAATGCAAACTCTCCAGAGGGAAGATCATTTTGAGAGCAAATTCTCCGAAACCTATGTTAGCCAGGATTCTTTTGGGTGGAGACTTAACACGGATTACTCAGTCAGTATTTATTGACTCTAATAGCTACTCTGAAACAAGACATGAGTCTCTACCTCAGTCATGGCAGGATGAAAGGGTTCAATCTATATCCCCAGGACTTTGTCTTTGCCTTGCTCTATTTTGCTTTCCTCTGTGTTGGCTTTATTCTCTGGCAGATACTCTCCATGGATTGCATGTGTCCAAATGTCTATCATTCTTTTAGTTCCAGACTTCAGATAAATGTGAGTGACTATTGTTTTACCCAGTGACAATTTAAAAAATCTCCAGGCAGGGGGGAACCCCAAAAAACGTATTGGCCCCACCCGGTTCTCCTGGCCACCAGGGTTTGGGGAAGGAAGACCACATGATTCGTAGCCCTGTCAGCATCAAGTTGAATAGACTTGTGGTATTTTCCCCAGAAAAGAAAAGATGTCAGTGAGGCAGGTATAGATGTCCTCTCCAACTAGGGTTGATCTGCTTCCCATTGCAAGCTGTTCTGCCTACTTTTGTTTCACTATCTAATATACCATTTTTGGAATCAGTTGAATTAAATTGCCTCCTTCTTAAAAGATGAAAATACTACTTCTGGTAGGATTTAATTATTTATATCCAGTGCAAAGTACATCAGAAAGGTTACTTCTAATATGTAGCTGGGATCATCTGTATTGAAGGACTGGAGATTTTGGCCCTGAAAAGGAAAGTAGGTATTTTGAAGCTTGGCAGTATAACAGAGTGGTAGACAGCATGGGCTTTGAAAGTCATATGGACCTGGATATGACTTTGCCAGTTTCCAGCTGTATGACATTAGGCAAGCCACTTAATTTTTCAAAGCCTGATTTTTTTTTTAACCTGTAAGATGAAAATAATCTCTCTCTCACAGAGTGGCTATGAAAATTGAATGAGGCAAATCATGTAAAGCATTTATCACAATACCTAGCACATAGTGGGTACTCAGTAAGTGAAAGCTTACTGGATATTACAGTTCTCACTAGTAACAACAGTAGTCGTGAGCACTGTCCCTTGCCATCCCTGATTGGAAAGGTTCTGTAGTTCAGCTACATTAAGACTCACGTCAAATTTTACAAACGAGCCTGGAAAGTCTAATTGCTATTCATAACATTGGTTATATGGGGAAAATTTTCTTGAACTTGAAGAAAATATATTTTTGTGACATAAATCATTCTTCAGTGGAATTTGCTTCTGTTTGCTGTGTTGTTTTTTTAAAATTATATTTAGTTGTTCCTTTTATGAGGTCCACGCAATCAAGTATGAGTCAGAATCTGTTTAATAAAATGCTAGAATTAAAGTGTATCCTTGCAGAATAAACTATATTTACAGAGGTAGCTAGTGGCTATAAGGAGTTCTGTCATAACCATGTGGTTTCTTTGGGGAAGACTGCTTAACTTGGAGCCTAATTAAGCCACAGATGAAATTTCAAGCTTTTTCATTTTGTTTTTGCAGTCAGATGTTTAACATTTCACTCTAAAAGTCCTGTCATCACTTGTGGCCCTTTACAGTAGTGGGCTGATTGATTTAATATGAGGACATGTGTTTATGGTAAGCAGGCAGGGAATTCAACTGTTTTGTTATTAATGAGAATAAATTCATGGATGAATGACCTTAGACACACAGAACTATGATGATGACTTTCTAGTATAAAAAACTTAATAGCCAAATCTGTAAACACTCTCATGGCTGCTGTGGTTAATGTAGGTGATTATCACATGATATAAAGGAGTCAGTTACAGAGTTGATATTGTACAGGCCCTCCTTTTAAGAAAGAAAGTTTATTTATGGCTGTAGATAGTGTAGATTATCTATGGCTGTTTATATTCAAACATTCCCCATGCTGTTATTATTCATAGAAATACTAAATCTGTATGTATGAATTTCTTGGTACAATCTAATATAATGATTAGAAAAATGGCTAATATAGTATATTCAAAATGATGAATTTTTATCTTCACATATACAGGATAGCAGAGATGAATTTTTATCTTCACATATACAGGATAGCAGAGATTTTCAAATTTATCAGTAAAAGGAGATACTAAGCAAAACCTCAGAAATAATAGATACTGCTTTAGTGTGACAGATGATTTTCTAAATAAAGCTTTTATTGTTATACCTGTATTCCTGTCTTTCAAAATGTGCAAAAATAGCATCTAGATAATAAATGCTTTCCCTTTGTAGATTGTCAGTAATTTATATCAGAAGTATATAATCAAGAAGGATAATTGTTTCTGCCAAATATCTATCCTTTTTTATATTTTTGGCAGTAAACATTTGTGGCATTTTTTTAATGTTGAGTTGTTTGTCACATTTTGCAGAGTCTTGTTCACAATCATAGAGTCTTTAGTTTTGGAAGAGACCATAAAAAGGTCATTCTATTCATCCCTCATTCATTTGATGGTAATGTACTCTGCAGATTTAATGTGAAAGTAACACCTTAGGCAACTTCTTTTACTTTCCCAAATATCATTATATTTCATGTGAACAGTTGGTTTTTTATCTTTTGTGCCAATAAGAATTGTAAGTAGAGTTGAGGGCAGTTTTATTTTTATAGAAATAGAAAAATCTGTGGAAGAGTTCTGCTACTTTTTCTACCTTTCCAAAAGTGCAATAAAGTATAAATGACCATTCAAAGGCCAGCATGGAAGAAGCCAGTTACCCTTTGAGTAGAATCCAGTTAGGTACGGAAGCACAGGGTGATTACATGACTAGCCTACGCGATATATTGAATTAGTGGTAGAGGTAGAATTGAAGTACTAGGCCCTGATTCTCACATCATTTCAGCGCAGAGCCAGAGCCGTGGATGCTGTCCTGTGAGGGAAGCTGACAACCAGAGATGTGAAGAGGGATCTCAGATGTATCTTGTCTCGTCTTTTCTCTTCTGTCTCACACACATGGTCTTGGTTAGCTTGATGCATATGTGTATGTATATATACATAGTTCCATGTATAAAGCCACATATACACACACCCTGCACACAGTTTTGATTAGTTTTTTTTAAACTTCATTTTATGGCTTTAAGTCAAGTTACCCTCAGAAATGTCCATTGCTACCCTGAAAGAGAAAAGCTTTAATATTAGTCACAGCTGGAGAGAGAAAAGGATGCCTAGAAGGAGCAGTTTAATTTTCAGGTCATTTTGGTTTTCTCATTGCTCTATATTAGAGATTTGTGCTTTTAGTAGATGGTCACCTTCAGAAGCCAATCTCTTGCCTTTGATTCAATATAAAGAATTATAAACGCTGTGGTTGGTTGCTGTAGAAATAATTTTAATGTCCTAAACTGACACCCTGACTGCACTGCAGCATTAAATGAAGAGAATAAGAAGTTGCTGTTTGGTTTTAAGTCTGTAAAGCAAATGACAGGCAGATTTTTGATTTACCCAAAGTTAGACAGCTTGTAAATGACAGAGATGGGACTCGAAGCTAAATATTTGCACTCTCAGTCAAATTCACTTTCTACTGCACTAAATTACACTTTTCTGAAAAGTAATGAGTGGTTCACATAGGGAAATGTTACAGTGAGGCTTAAGTTATTATTTCTTATCTCACATTCATTTATTTTCTCCCCTCCTTTTCTGTACCTTCTTTATTAATTTTTTTTGGATATGGTTCCTGATTTGTGCTAAATACTTAGAGAAATACCTGCCATTTTTGAGGAGAAAATATCTAATGAAATACCCTCTTTCTCCACCTTATATTATAGTAGGCAGAAGGAAAACTGGAGCACAAATCTGTCTTCCCTTTTACTCATTTGAATAACAGAATATGTTAAAAATCAACTGTAATGTACAAACAAAACCATCATGCAGTGAAACTGCTTATATGCTTAATAAGAATTCAGCACCGTAATTAAATTGCAAAGTTTAGCATCATTGTACTCCATTTTAATGTTAATGTTTGATCTGGCTTATAATAAATGTCTGCATGTAAACTTTGTATTTACTATAGAAGTCGTAGTATAAGATATTAAAGAAGACATTCAACTAGAACTCCATTTTTCTTATGAGCTCTCAGGTTCCCATAGCAATTTTAGATAACACATGCTGTTTTACTGGAAGAGTAACTAGAGGATATAGTCTGATCACTCTCTACCTCCCATGGTAAACCTTCTGTTTGTTTTGTGAATTTAGTAGTTAAAGGTGTGTGATAAAACTTGTCATCTCTGTTAGATGCTGTTAAATCAGATGGTAATAAAATGGCTGCCAAGCTCCAGCAGCTCTTCTTTTTATTCCATTAAACATCAGTTTCCTTGACGGTGGATACATCTGGTGTATCCAGAGCCTTCCTACTCTGAAAGCACCAAAACCTACAACATAAATTTTAAATTCCAAATAAAAGGAAGGAGGGGGATTCTTCGTAATGAAAGTGTCCTCAAACAAATGAAAGAAAACAGAATTTTTCGTGGAATTTTATTCTCACTTTTCTGACCATTATATAATTTTCCTACCAATACAAAACAATTCCCTGCAGTCTTTCCCATTTAATTGTTGAAGCAGAAAAGTACATTAAGTCTTAATTAGCCATACTACCTATAGTAGCATCTGGTGTTAACTGAATTTTTGCAGGCATCCAAAAACAGTGCAGTAATCATTCTGTACCTGGAGGGAAAGATTCTAGCATTCTGTTCCATTAGGTTGTTTTTTTTTCTAGTCTTTCTCAGTTACTTGACTTTTCGGGGAAAAAATTACATATTCAGTTAACATGATTTGTTGAAAAAATATACATATACAAACACACATGCAAATATGTGTATTTGTATATGCACATATGTATATATACACATATACACATATATACATGCTGTGTGTTGTGTTTGTATGTATATATTTATGTTCCTTTCTAAATAGTATTCTATTTCATAGTTTGGAAAATATAAAGTAACACAAATACAAGATCAAGATGGCTTCTTTTAAGATACTAAGTTGTTATACTACTTTTTTTTCACCTTCACGTTACAGATATTGTAAAAAGTTGAGGACTTTTCATTTGGTTTAGACATTTTTTTAGCATGTATTTGGTTTTTATTTTCTTGACACTCTCGGTTATGTATTTGCTTCCATTTATTCTCAGTGTTTCTTATTTCTCTAAAACATTTTGAATTCCCTCTTCACTGATTCTTTTCCCTACTTAGTTTGCATACATCACTTATGTTGGTAGTATCTGAAAGTAAAAACAACTTAGAAACAAAGTTCAATAAAGTTTTATTGTTTTAATTCTGAAGATTGTTTACTGAGGTTATTATCTCATTGCTAAATTATTTTCAAGTCAAGGTGGGGGGAAATCAGTCTTTTTCTTTTCACATCTCCCACCTCTAGCATTGCTTCCCATGCTTTACTTTAGCCATTATTTAATGATTACCTACCCTGAGCTAGACATGGTACAAAGCTCTAGCAATAAGAGACTTTAATCATTCCGACCATTATGAGTCACACTGGGTTTTACTCTTGGTTGTGTCACTTCCTGGTGAAGTTGATCAAGTCACTTCATCATTTGTTTCAATTTTCTCTTTGCTAAAATGAATAGAACGACCCTACATTAAATGAGATAATGTGTGAATTAAATGAGCTAATGCATATAAAACTTTTAGTACTGATGTTAGGAGAGGAAACTTATAGGCTACTATTTCTATTCTTGTTGGTTAGGGATGTGACCAGCTTTGTGTAGTTATAGTATTTTTATTATTATAATATTTTTATTTCACTTTTGGTGCCCTTTCTCACCCCTAGTATAACCTCTCAAATACACTGTGGTCACCTTTTCTTTTTTCTTTCAAAAAGTCCTTGATATTCCATCATTTCCTGGAAGCTTCCTCGTTTAACATCTCTTGACTAGACATTCCTATACATGTAACATTCATGACTCCCTGTTACACACTGTGCAAAAAATGTGCAGTTACTCCTTCCTTGTACATGTTATTAATGTGATTGATTGATTGATTGACTTGAGGTGCAGCTACTTGGTATCTTTTCAGTTATTTATTATTTGTCTATTATTATAAGCACTTAGGAGAGAAGAGACCATAGCAATCTGCCTGGTAGGCATTTAATAATTGAAGTAAAGTAAAAACAATTTCTTTGCTCAGTAGAGGATAGTATAGCTTTCTTTCATTAGGCTGTTTATGTGGCTGAAAACAAACAGGACTGTCAGAACTGTCCCACTGTCTTATCCTTTAGATGCAGAGGCATACCAATTTCTATTAAACCTTTTGTAAACTGTTACCTCTTTCATTCTTAAGCTTTTACAGTTTTAACTGTGTATTTTACAGTTAAAACTGTGTACTGTTTCTCCATTGAGCTCATTTGTTAGATCATACTTTGGGAATGTCTTTTATTGTGAATGGTAATTTTCTAAATTTTTACTTTTGTTTTAGTAGACTCTTACTCTTCCTGTGTTATTAGTGTGATCATCTTTGATTCCTTTCCCATAGCCATTCACTTTCTTCCAAGTCTGAACTCTTAAAGCCTTTCAAAGCTATACAATTAGATTACAGTCATTGATCACCCTTTGATTAAGTCACCTCTTTTTTTTTTCCCCCTCACAGGTAGCATATTATGTGCTGTACTTTGGCTCATTTAATAAATAACTACTCTCCTCTCTTCTTATAATTCGGTATGGAAATTTTTACTTTATTTTCCTCCTTCCTTTATAAAAACAAGAGATCAAATGTAAAATTTTCTGAATAAGTATGTTCTAAGGCCTTGTATACCTCGCCCTTAATATTTTCATTGTTTTAGAAGAGAAAAAGTTGTCTTAACAGACGACTAACCATGTAAAATGCCAATGTGGTGTGCCAAATGAGTTAGTTAAAGCTGGTTTTCTAAATAATATTTCTTGGCAAAACAAAACCAAAGCTATAGAGTATTCTGTATGATTTTTAGTTCTAAGGATGTAGCATGCAAGTATTACTTTTCTCATTTTGGAGAGCAGAGAATAGACTAAGAGAATTAAAGAGACTTACTTGTTATTTCTCATTCATGTGGTTAGCATTTGGTAGTATATGGTGGTATTACTGAATCTATACCCAGGTTTCCTTTCTCCTGTTGAATTGTTGTAAATTAAAATGAAAACACTCAGAAAAAAGTCAACATTAAAAATACAGTAGCAGTTGGTAATACAGCACAGGGAGTGGAATTTTACCCTAAGTCATATTACACTCATTAAAACGTTTACAGTTAACTTCCCTAAGGCTTCTCTTAAAGGATTTGTTTTTATGTACTTAAAAAAATTTTTTTGACTGATCTCTTCGGCAGTCTTCTTTAAGATATTGTTAGCTACACATTCACTGATATGGTGACATATTAATTAAAAAATAACTTTTTATATAGTCACTTGTTTTGTTAAACTTAAGCATTTGATGTTATTAAGATTATATATATATATATGTAAACATGCATATACAGACATACTCATGTTTATTTGTGTTATTTATAAATCTTTTTCTCTAGGAAGAGCAATAATTCTTTATTTACAAAGTTATTATTGACTGATTGTTGGAATGCAACAAAGGAAGGTTTGAAATACAGTCTAAGTGTTATTATAGAGGATGTACTCAGTACTTTGAAAACTGCCTTAAAACCACCTAATAAATGAGTGTACATTTGTTGGCAGGTAATAGATCATACTACAAACTAAACTTATTGTTAGATAATGTTATTCATCCAGTCAAACATTTATGAATAACTATCATGATCAGTGTATTCACACCCCATATGAAATTCATCAACACAAATCCTGTTATCTCTACTTGCAGAATATATGCTAATGTGATTACTCTCACTACCTTCATCATTACCACCTCCTTCAAAACCAGGTTTTACCTCCTTACGGGCACCTTCCCTGTGCATTTTATCTAAATTGGGACCCTATTTCCTGTCTCCACATTCTTTTCCCCCATTCCACTTCATTTTTTTCTTAGAACTTTCTACACTCTCATATTCTATCTTTTTTTTTTTAATTTATTACTTATAGTTTATTGTTTGTGTCCACATTAGAATGTAAGCACCAAGAGGATGTGGATTTTGTCTTTCTTAATCTAATGGTCTCCAAATGTAGTACAGTGCCTGGCATACCTTAGGTATTCAGGAAAATGAATGTAGGAAGGAATGAGTGCTGTGGAGATACAGGAACTTGGTACTGGCCATTTTCACCAGTGCCAAGCACAGTACCTTAACGCATTTTTGCTTAATACATTTTTGCTTAACCATTTTTTAAGAATTAATGAATGAATGAGTGCAGAAATTAGGCTTTGGTAGTCCACACTGGAAAAATGTTTGTTGAAATTGAACATACGTATACCATGTAATGCAGAAATTCCACTTATAGGTATATACCCAACTAACTGGGGATATATGCCCACCAAAAGACATGGACAGCAGTGTTCATAGCAATACTACCCATGAGAGCTCCAGTATAGAAACTGCCCACGTGTCCATGAATGGTAGAATGGATAAACTGTAGTATGGCCATACAATGAAATACTATACATTATTGAGAATATTCAAACTATAGCTGTGTTAAACCATGGATGAATCACAGAAATATAATGTTGAGTGAAAGAAGCCAGAGGCAAAAGAACACATCCTGTGTAGTTTTACTTATATGCAGTTTAAATCTGTGTTGCTGGATGTCAGGATAGTGTTTATCCTTGAAGGGGTAGTGCTGGAAGGGGACGTGAGGTGGGGTTTGTCGGGTACTCTAGTGTCTTGCATCTTGAAGATAGTACATGACAGTCCCAGCCTTAAAAGAACTAACTTAATGAGGGAGCAGCAAACTAACATTGGACTGAGGAAGATAACTGTATAAAGTGCTTTGAATGAGCAGAGGATGAAATCATTAATTCTATTGAGGTGTATGTGGAAAGGCAAAGTTATACCCAGTTTTAATACCTCTTATAGCTTTAAAAACCTTTGTCATAAGTGCCAAATGTTTTTATAGCATAAAACTTAGAAGTCCTTTTTAATTAATAGACTCCTCAAAACCAGATAACTTTATGATGAAGAGGCCAAGCACTTTTTAGCGGACATTGTCATAACTTATGACAGACTGGAACATTCCTTAAGAAAGAAGAATTATATATCCAGACTTAAAAACTAAGTTTTTAAATGTTTTGAATCACAGCAAGTTGAAAATGACCATTAAAATATGTAAACATTATCACAATACAGTGTCAACACTAAGAAAGATAAAATTTTATATCAGTAATAAATTTCACTGATGAACCAATGGAATATCAGGTAACAAACATGGGTGAGAGCCTGATATTTGCCAGATATTTAAATCGGGAAATGAGAACTGCTTTATACGTTTCTGGTGGCAAAGTAAATTGGTACAGCCACTTTGAAAAACAATTGCGTAATACCTAATAATTTTCGGAGATGTACAAATCCTATGATCCTGCAGTTCATATCTCCAGATGTCAAAACCAGAGAGCCTTGTACTTGTGCAGGATAATCATTAATTTCTAATAGTGACAAAGTGAAACAGTATTACGGTCTATTCTAACTGGCTAATTAAGCAGGTTTCTTTGTAAAGTGAGATGTCATAAAGCAGTCAAAATGGAAACATTAGACTTCTATGTTGCCATGATAGATAAATTTCAAAAAGGAGTGCTAATTTTAAAAAGACGAAGTTGCAAAATGAAGTGCAGTCACAATAATTTTGTAAAATTTTAAAACAAAGCAATAGTGTACATTTTTTAATGTAATGAAAATAGGAAGGCTGTAATATTATCATAGCTTACAAAGTATCTCTCCAGAGAAAATACTATAGTACAGTTCCTTTCTTCTAATTTCCAGAAACTAGCGGTTTAACTAGAGATTTGCGGGAAGAAAGGTGAAGTATAAAATGTTATTTTAATGTTATTTGAAATTGCCATTAACTTAGCAAAATTTCAGTTTTGCAGCCTAATGTGTTACTAGGAGGTCATGTTAAATAAAAGAGCCTGGTAATGATTATTATTTTGCTTGCTGTTTTTATTCAGTATATATTAATATAAATTTGTGTAAAGGAATCTCTATGAGGTTCAAATTGCATATATAGATGAAATTTTTCGGTTGCTCTTCAAATATATGGAAATTTTTAAATACATTGATTTTAAAGGTCATAAAAGTTTTTATATATATCTGTTTGTAATTACATTTTATACACACATACACATGCATGCAGTCAACATTTCATGAAATAAGATTATATTATGCAATGATATTTAAACCCTGGAATACACATACAAGATAATGAAATGTAGTGGCTAAGAGCACAGACTTGGATCACATAGAACTGCATTTGAATTCCAGCTCTGGCAAGTTAACTCACCCTTCTGAGCCTTGATTTTCTTACATCCTGTTAGATAGTGCTAATTCCTACTTCATTTTGTTGATTAAATGAGAATCTATGTAAACTACATAGTATAGTGCCTCATACACAACATACTCAGGAAACCATCAATATTTTAATTCTAACTTCTTTCTCCTGAAAAACAATTTGATAAATAACATTTGAGTTTCTGATTCTGCTCTCAAAAGTTGATTTGATTCAGAATGTAACTCAGAGTAATATAAATAGTACCTAGAGTGAAACAACCATCTGTAGCAGTAGTTTGATGGAAAAATATAGTCAGACAGAGTTCCAATTTGAAAAGCCAGAAGCTACACAGTCGTCCTTTGGAATCTGCAGGGGATTGGTTCCAGGATCCATGTGGATACCAAAATCTGTGGATGCTCAAGTCCCTCATATAGAAAGGTGTAGTATTTGCATATAAGATGCACACATCCTCCCATAAACTTTAAATCATCTCTGGATTACTTTTAATACCTAATACAATGTAAATACTATGTAAATAGTTATAAATACAATGTAAATTCTATGTCAGTAGTTACTGATGCTTGGCAAATTCAAGTTTTGCTTTTTGGAACTTTCTGGATTTTTTTCCCCAAATATTTTTGATCTGGAGTTTGTTGAACCCGCAGATGTAGAACCTGCTGCTGTGGAGGGTGAACTATATTTTCCCCTCTTAAGCTTCTAGGAATAGAAGCAATAATCCTCTCCCTGGACTCCTTTCTGCCTTACAAGGAGTAGAAATGAATATATGCACATATCTAAGCTTGTGGTGGTGACGCTGGTTTCCTGGGGCTGGGGCTTTTTGCAGAATGGGGCTTGTAAAGGAGTCAAGATAAGAAATGAGTTTCCAATGGCAGGAGGTGCTGAAATGCCATGTTGTGCTGGGGCACAGGATATTGGGGTGCGGAGATGGATAATGGAAGGTGTAAAATGGTAGGCCAGGGTTATAGGTATAACAGAAATTCTGATATTTAAAAAATAACCATGCCAGCTGTACCCTCTTTCAGGGAATGCTCTTGGTATTTTGTTGAAATTAGATAATGGGCATATCACACTTTATGATGCCAATCTTCTTTATTTCAAGAAAATAAACTGGATTTCTAATCATTTGTTTTACTATGAGGTAGTTATATAAGTTAGTACAGACATTGAAGGCTATCCGCAAACTCATGTTAGAACTTTAATGTTTGTGAGAAAGAAAGAATTTTGTAAATATATCTGACACTTAAAACTACTTGTTTTAGGGCATCTATAATAAAACTTTGGTCATGTGGTTCTTTATGGTAAGTATTTTCAGGAATAAAGTTGATGCATAATATTGAATGCTCTTAGAAGTTTGGGTTTGTATCTTTTATCTCAGAACTACGCAATGACTAGCATTCCTTCTACAAAATGGAAATTTAATAAATATGTTAATAGATAGTTATCTATGGAGGTAATATACTTTATCTCTCATATTGGTTTGTTATCTTTTTTAAGCCTGTTTTCTTTCAGAGAATCATCATGATATAACTTGCCAAGGAGCCTTGGGATATGAAAGCACGGTGTACCCTTTTTATCATGAGAAGTTCAGAGACCTTCTGAATGTATTAATGATTACAGCTAAAGCACTTCTTGATATTTATTCTACTAATAATGAGTTGTAAAAATGCCAGAGTCAAACTGAGAGGGGAATGCCAGGCTCTCTTACTAGCTGGGTGACTTGCCATTTCACATTCATTTTTCTACTTTATTTTTGTGTGAGTCAAATGTGTGCCTCTGTAAAATGACAAATTACTGCAGGCCCTGAACCTTTGGGTCACTGTGAAAACAGTCACTGAATATCAAGGGTCTGTGTAAGGAATCTTAACCGCTATGGGTTCTGCCTTGAGAAGGTCTAAGAAGCTCCAGAATTGTCTGCTACATTGTATGTATATGTGCATACACATTTTTTTCCCCTGAGAAGAGGTCTGGAGCAGTTATGCAAACTGTCGAGTCTGTGACCCAAGAAGGGTTAACGACGAGTGGGTTTGAAAGCTCTTCGGAGGTCTTTTACATTGAGTGAAGTTTGCCATCTCATTTCCTTGATATACAGCACATACCTCTAGAGGAATGAAGATACCACGTGTGTTTATTTATCAGTCTTATTTTCACAGTCCAGAAAATTTGTGGCCAAAGGGCCACAAATGAAAACATAATACAGTGGTATTTCTTTTTTATGTGAATTCATATTTTAAAGCAAATGCAGTGTCACCGAGTAAATGTGAATGATGCTTTACATAGGCTTAATATTTATATACTTGAATTCATTATTAAAGGAGGAAAGAAGGAATTTTTCATATTTTACATGTATTTCTTTTCATAGAGTAGAATAATTGAAAACAAATTTTTGGATTGAGTTTTAAATTTTCCTATTCAGAAAATACCTGCTTTTATGGAAATACTAAACCCTAACTCATTCTGTAGAAATAGAATCTTACTATACAGAAAATAGTAGTCCAGTATATAGAGAAGACTAAACCATAGTTGATTATTATGAGTGTCTGAATGCTTTTTTCTGTCTGATTTGGACTTTATAGAGTCAGATTTCTTCTTTAAAGCTTTAGTTATTGCTTCTTGGACCTTTGTGTTGCCTAAGTGAAGCAAACTTCCTAGAAAGTGGAACTATAGAGAGATTTGAAAATGAACAAGTGAATTAGAAGATGTAATTACAGTCTGACCTTAATTAATATTTGTGAGCTAGACAATGAGTAATTTACTTCAAAATTCCAGCACCCAGTGTCATAAAATTTATCATCTAATATTAATGAACAAATGCTGAGCTGTTTTGCAGACTTAGGAATTAAATTTTTGAAAACAAGAAATTTTTATACTGTCACCAAAGAAAGGAAACACTTTGGTTTTGTTAATTAATAAAAATACTGGAATTAATAGCCATTCTTTGGGTGTGTACTCTGTTATAGGCACTTTCCATATCACTTCATTTGATCTTTGCAACTGAATGAGATAAATAATACTGCCATTTTGAAGCAGTAACAAAGTAGTTTGTTACTGAAATGAAGTAGTTTGTTCAAGTTGTTCTTTGGGACCTTCAAAAACAGGCAACAATAGGTGGTCAGTATTTGTTAAATTGAATTGCATTGGTATCTGGGAATCTCTGATCCTTTCCTTTTTTAGTGTTTCCATTTCCCCATTTATCTGTGCTTAAATTATGGCCTCAGGACCCCAGGCCTTGATATATATAACATGGAATTGTACTCAGCGAAGTATGTACCACCTTGTCAGCAAACTTTTATCATATTATTTAGGAGAAATATGATCCTATTCTATAACCCAATGTAAGAGGTAAGTGAAGTAGATTTCCTGTACCTCCACTCCTGCTTATTAATACCAGTTACTGGACTGGAGAATGGCTGAAATATTGAAGGTCTTCTCTGCACAGCTTTTTATGCTGGTAGAGATGCATCCTCATTTTTCTTAATAGTTTGGGTGATTAAACAATCCTTAATGTAGTTTTTGCTTACTTTGGTTTCTTGGAGAGAGAGTGTATTTTATGGATATGCCATAATTCTACTTTTGCTCTCTCTAATTTTGCCATTGGCTTCATTTTAGATTCAAGATTTGCAGATACTAACTACCATATGTAAAATAGATATATAGCAAGTTTCTTCTGCATAGCACAGGGAACTATATTCAATATCTTTCTATAACCCATAATGAAAAAAATATGAAAGCAAATTTATGTATGTGTATGTATGACTGAAACATGCTGTCCACCAGAAATTGACACATTGTAAACTTACTATACATCAATAAAAAAATTCAATAAAAGATCCATCTATACACCTTAAAATATGTAAATGAAAAGAAATAGTGGTTGATTCTGTGAGTGGTATCAATATTGAGTGTTATGGAATATGAAAAAGAGAAATGAAAAATTATATTGTATAGTCAGCATGTAATAAAGATCTAAGTATATGGATAAAGTTTATTTACATTAAAGATAATTCCTCAGAATATTGTAAGTGTTGTAGCTAAATGTTACAGCTAATATTGGTGCGTTATGGTCAAGTTCATTTAGTTCAGGGGAATATGTTAGAAAATAATATTAAGTGATGTCCTGCTACAACTGAGTTTTATAAAAGGGAGCAATTTTTAAAAGTGAAGAATATACAATTTTGTTTATGCAGCTGTATTCTATATTTAAAAATGAATGGCTTTTTTCCTTATTCTCGTTTGTTTATAATCATTATTTTAAGATTGCCTAACTATTTAGATTAATCCAGAGTGTGTTTTTTTCCAAATGAAGATTTCCTTTGTGAGGAATATTTTGGTATGAATATTAGAAGATATACTGAGTACCTAGAAGAAAAACAGTATCTTTCCTACTTAATAGAGTGGTCAGACTAGAAAAGCCGCTCTTGAAGTTGCTCCTGTGGGAAAGGAAAAGCCTTATCATTTACAGAATTCGATAGCAAGGGGACAGCTGTTCTGAAGTAAGACAGCCCAGACCATTACAGCACTGATAATTTTCTACAATTAGATTAGAGGCTTAATCATAAAAGAACACAGCATCCAGTGTTCTTGATACAATGTTTTTACATACAAAAGAAGCATTTTTAACATTAAGGAAATTCTATTTCCTTTGATTTATATTTTGAACTGTTATGTAAAGTTTTTATTACTGGAAAAAGAATAGATAGTAAACTGATCAGAAGATTTTACATTGAGGAGAACATTTGAATTTTTACATATTTTTAGTAATATTTTCTGTTATGCTTGTGTTGATTCAGAAGATTATTTTAATTCTCAATTATCTACACTACAAGAGTGAGGAGAAGCTGATCACATAAAATACACGTAGCATGTATGTAATATTTACATGAACCAGGAAGTTTTGTTCTCATGCTGTCAGTACAAACCTAAGACAAATCTGATGTTCTCATAGAAACAGTTTTTAAAATATTAGATTATATTTTTATCTAAGATTCATATTTTTACGAAAGTTATAACAGTCTTCATAGTTAATCACCAGTAAACATTACACATGTCTAGATAGAACTTTCTAAAGTGGATATAAATTAAACATGGAGGTTCTAAATTATAATTTTATTCATATTTTTATCATATTCTATAATTCCTGCACCATATCTTTAGTACAAAAAAAGGTGAAACTTGTTAAATTAGTATTGTAGGACTCAGAAGGCTTTGGGCTGGGAGCGATGTGCAGAGGATGGATTTTAATTGATCCTTTTACAGATCCTTCCAAGTAAGCATAGTTATTAAACAGCCATTAAAAACACAAAGATATATATATTTATGAAAGGGGTGTTAAATTCTGAAGGTAATAGATGATCAATATAGATGATTTGGAAAAATAACAGACAAGTATAAGGAAGAAGAAAAAACCCACCTGATTCTGTCACCCAAATCAGCTGCTTAACAGTGAACTCTACAGTTATTGATTACTTTGTAGATTTGAGTTGTTTATCATTTTTCTCAAAAATAGTTTTGACTTGCCGAGCTTCTAAGGATACTTGCTAATGACAACAGAACACAGTTTTCTAAATAAACTGACCCAACTTGGTAAGCAAATCCAGCAGTTCTTTAATTGGAACTTTAGCAGCAGTACACGGGCTAGCTGTGGGAGGGAGCTTCCCTGGTCGAGGTGTGGCATACATTCTCAAGAAGCTGGGGAGGTGGAACCGTATTTCTAGGAAGCAGTCTCTTGCTGAGACAGGGTAGAAGAAAGAATAGATATTATGAGAACTGTTTAGACCCAGTCTTAGTAAAGTAATAAGGGGTCAAACAGAGCTTACATTCAGTCTTTTGTCAGTAGAAAATCCCAGCTAACCTTGAATAGGGCCTTGACTCTTCCCCGACATGAACCTTCTTAGAGCGTTACGGACTGCATTCTGCTCCCCCTAAATTTATACACTGAAGCTCTTGCCCCTAATGTGATTGTATTTGGAGATAGGACCTTTAAGAGTAATTAGGGTTAAATGACGTTATGAGGGTGGGTCCCTAATTCAATATGTGGGATGTCCTTATAAGAAGAGGAAGAGTCATCAGGGATGCACGAACACCGAGAAAAGGCCACGGGAGGACAGAGTAAGAAGGCGGCCATCAGTAAGCCAAGGGGAGAGGCCTCAGTAGAAACCAGGCCTGCTGGCACCTTGATCTTGGACTTCTAGAACTGTGAGAAAATAAATGTCTGTTGTTTAAGCCACCCAGTATGTAATAGCTTGTTATGGCAGCCCTAGCAAACTAATAGATAGTAAAGATGTTTTGTTTGTTTGTTTGTTTTGAAGAATAATGGGTCCCCAGAGATAGCAGGTGCTAATCTGCAGATCTTCTAAATGTTACCTTAGAAGGAAAAAGGGTCTTGGCAGACTTGATTAAGTTAAATATCTTGGGATAGATTATTCTGGATTATTTGAGTGGGCCCTAAACACAATAAAAAATGGAGAGGCAGAGGAGATTTGACACAGGCATACGTAGGAGAAGTTGATGGTCTCCTCAAGGCAGGGGCTGGAGGGATCCGGCCACCAGTCAAGGAATACTGGCTGCCATCGAAGCTGGAATAGACAAGAAGCGGATTCCTAGAGGGAGCACAGCCCTGCCGACACCTTTATTTTGGCCCAATGAAACTGTTTTTAGGTTTTGTGAGTGAGTAAATTCCTGTTGTTTAAGCCATCAAGTTTGTGGTAATTTGTTACAACAGCCTTGGGAAACTAAAACTAATAGCTACTAAAAATGCCAAATACTTTTCAGCATCTGTTGAAGCAATCTTAAGATTTTACGTCACGTGATATCTGCTTCTTATTTTATGAAGTAATGAATTATGTTGATTATTTTTCTTTTGTTGAACCATCATCTTATTCTTGGATAAACTCACTTAATTCTGGTATTTTATTTTTTTAATACAGCAGTGGATTTGATAGTATTTTGATGATAGTTTACTTAACATTTTGTGTGTGTGTGTATGTGTTAAGGAATGAAATTATTCTCTGGTTTTCCTTTTTCATACTGTCTTTCTCAAGTTGTGGTCTCAAGGCTATGGCAAATTTGTTTGAATGTAGGTCTGGAACCCAGATTATGCTAACTTTGGAAGCCAGGCATCAAAACTGAAGCTTCCCATGTAGACAGCTGGGAGCTATTCTTGGTTCTTCAGCAGTAGAAACCTCCTGGAAGGGATGGTTTAGATAGTACTGCATAACAGTGCATTTTGAAGTTATCTATAATTACCTTTAAAGCATAATCAGGTACCACAGTCTCGGATAACAGATCCAGGTCCTGAGTTGCTCAGACATACTACACTCCATTCATGTTCTTCAGGAGTGAAGATTTATTTGAGTTACGGGGCATTCAACCAGGAGGCAAAGGAACTCTAAGCCCCTAGGGAGTGAACAACTGAAAGGTAACTATTTATCTTTGCCTTTTGACTCTTTTTTTCCATTTTGTTCCTGTTTGGAAGAGAATCATAGGAATTGTAGGCATTATAGAATCATAAACTTTGGCAGTGTTTTGGGACGATAGGAAAATACCTGTATAGATCAGAGTTTCTGAGCTTGGGGCTTTGGGCTCTGTGAGAAAAAGAAGAGTGGACTTACTACTGAAGATGCATGGACCCATATGCAACCCAAGTATTGTTTATACACTGAAAAGATAGTATAACATTCATATGTTATTGCAGATTTTCAAATATACTCAATAATTTCATAAGTAAATCTACAGTATCAACTGAACAGTTGTAGTTTTAAATTTGTGGTACATTTGGTTGTTAATGTTTTCAAGCAACTTTAACCTACCTACTCTCCTATGGTAGTCTGTAAGTTTTTTATTTGTTCGTTTTAAAGGCACTGTCCTAATCAAACACTAGTCCCTTTGTCTCACAGCTGAGGATATTCTTGGTTGTATAGTTACTGATGTTTATAGCTAGTTAGTCACAGACTCCTGGTGAGAGCATATGTTTTCGAGATTCCTTAGAAATGCTATGAAGAAAAGTTCTTAGATTTATAGTACTAATTACCAGTGTTTAAACTTCAAAAAAGTATAGACACTTGCATCTCTTGACCTTGGGCTATGCAGAGATTGAAAGTTACATTGTTGCCTTTTGAAAGTTAACAAAATAGCCCCTGTTTTTGTAAAATTGTTCTTAAATTTAAAAATATGTTTTGTACTCTCAATTTAGTAAATTCTTTTTGAGGTGGTCCCCAAAACAATTAGTTTTTGATGTTATGTTTTGGTTCTAGCCATCATTCTTTGATTAAATGGGTAGTAAGTCAAGAAAAAAATAAGGGTGAATTTTTAGAGTTCTTTATTTTCCCAGAGTTTATCTTGCCAGAGGAAAAATAAGTAGATAGATAGAAAGACAGTTCAACCAGAAAAAATAATAGTAATAGTAAAACCTGTGTAGCAGGTTTGAAATGATGTACTGAGTCCATAGATCTGGGCATGTCCTTTAGGAGCATGGTGGATGTGGGTAAGCGTCAGAGCATCAGTCAGCACTGACTAGTGTGTGATGATTCCAAACAGAGATTTGGTGAAAGGAGGAAAAAAATGTCAATGCTCCCTGGGGTATTAAGGAGTTGGGGGGAGGGTGTAGAATGCAATTAAGAAGAAATTACCTTGTCTTATTCTCTAGTGATAGTTAAATCTAATTGAAACCTCTTTGTTCTCATGAAAATATTCCCCAAAATTGTGAAAAATAAAGTTTATGTAGATCTTAAGAAAAGTTAGTTTTGAGCACTGGAATTAAATTTTTAATAGTTTAATTTGGAAATCTGTTCATCCTGAAATCCTTCTTGGTAAAAACAAAGAAACCTGTAACATAGATTAGAATTATTTTGGTTAACATTTATAGTTTCTGCATCCATTAAGCTATCAAACACTTACATTCCAAATGGTGTTACATTGACTCATTGACTCATCTAGTTAAATGGGAATATGTTTTTAGAAATAGAAGAACAAGAGTCTACTGGTAGTCATAAAGTTGACACAATGTTTAATGAGTGAATTTTAACATCTATTTAGGAACATGAGGCTGGACAGAAAGATACTCTAATAAGAAATTATCTCAGTTATTCATTTGACCTTTTGTTCACAGAAGGAACTAGAATTCAAAAGAAAATGACATTTAGAGTTTTTTTACATTATGAGTATTTTAGTAGATTGATATTGGCAGAATACTCTTGATGAGACTATGTAAAATATTTAATAGTATTTTGTGTTGTTTTAGTCTGTGTTTCTTATTTCTTTTTTGTATTAGTTTTTAGGGGTTTTTTGGGGGCGGGGGTTGGAGGTAATTAGGTTTATTTGTTTAATTCTTTTTTTGATGGAGATACTGGGGATTGAGCCCAGGGCGATGTGCATGCTAAGCATGTGCTCTACCACTTAAGCTATTTGAGCTATTTCCTGCCTTCCTCTTAGTTCTTTTAAGTTGACATCTTTTACTGTATTTTATATATTAAATATTATTTTTCTTAAAAAGAAAAAAAAGGATAAAATGTGAGGAAATCTAGGAACTACTTTAGAAACATCAGGATTTCTACTTATTTAGTAACGAGGAATGTAAAAGTAGTTAAATTTATATACCAGAGAAGAAAGTTTTCACTATAAAGTAAAATGTAAAGCAAGAAATGAGTATGCTTTATCCGTATTTTACCTGAATGTAACTTATTCAACAAATGACAATTGTGTTCCAAACTAGATGCTAGAGTCTTTCTTAGGCTCTAAAAATATATTTGCAAATATTTTGGTGAATCAGGCATCACATTTATAATTAGAAATTTTAGGAGTTCTGGGAAGGGAAAGCTCCTTGTGCATGCAGCACACAGTCTAGGGAGCCTTAACCTGGTCCAGGAAAGATCCAAGCTGAGACATGAGCTGAAGCTGGAAGGGTCAGTCAGAGCCAGAGAGAGAGAAGGGATTTGGAGAGGGTTATAGGCAGTGGGAACTGCAAGTTCAGAAACCCTGAAGAGATAATAATATATTATAGGAAACTCTGAAAGATGTTCATAATCGCTGGCATGGAGGCAGGGAGGTGAGGTGAAGCCAGACTGAAATGATTCAAAAGGCAGCACTTGAAGTCATCTGATTAAAATAAGGCACTCAGCATAGCCTTAAGAATGAAGGTATTCCAATTGGTGCTCCTTGCCTAATTGCTTAAAAGCATTTTTATGTTTCTAAGTGCTAAATTCATTTTTAGATGTTTTTTAAAAGGAAAGCATTTATTAGAAACATCGTTATAAGTCTGTGGAAATGATTTTACTGTTAATCTCCTGTTTATTGTACATTTTTAAAGAGCAAAGCATTTTAAACTTTGTCTCCAGGTCTGGTCCCTTAATTATGGTCTTTTCTATCCTTTAGTCCAGGTTCTGTGAGGAGACTAAGTTTGGAAGTATAATTCACCCCTCTTTTTTTTTTTTTTTTTTTTTTTTTGCAAGTTGAACCAATATTTTTTCATTGAGAAATAGTCCATAAATTCTTACTGCTCAATTAAGTCATTAATCTGTATGAGGACGTTGGTAGGGAAATTGTTTTGTTTGTTCACTAGAATTAGAAATCTGCATGTACAAAGGAACCATCTGTGTTTTTACTCATCATTATACCTCCAGTGCCCCCCATTGCCTGGTATCTTACTGATGCTATGTAAATATTTGTTGATTGAATTAATACTGTATTTTATTTTTGTTTTAAGTCCTGTTGAATATTTGATAGTTCCATGGTTCTGTGATAAAACCTAGGTCTAAGGTGAATGAAGTATTATATTATGATTTGAGTAATCTTTTAAATTTAAATAGAAGA
Organism: Camelus bactrianus; assembly: GCF_048773025.1. Classification (NCBI taxonomy): domain Eukaryota; kingdom Metazoa; phylum Chordata; class Mammalia; order Artiodactyla; family Camelidae; genus Camelus; species Camelus bactrianus. Next base: position 81,653,581 of record NC_133541.1, read on the forward strand.
TGGATGAGAATATTATTTTTACATGTTATATATAAAATGTAAATTTTTAAGAATCTTAAAGAATCCATATGTGAATCTTCAGTTTATAAGGCTCCCTTTGAAATCAGTGTGATATTAAGACATAGTATAGAAAAGGAATATATATGTAGATCCATGACCAGGACAACGTGCAGTACATACTGACACATTGTAATTGACTATACTTCAATTTAAAAAAAAGACATATTATAGAATAAAAAAATAAGATCTGGATCGTTCTTGAAGTTTTATATTTTAGTTGTATTGAGAATCAGCAATTATATGCTGTAAACTACCACATTTTCATTTGTAAGGAAACTAAATTTTTCTAGTCTTATATCAAATCCTTTTTTAAAAAAAATATTTACATGCCATAAAATTTACCCATCATGAGTATAAAATTTAATCATTTGTTGCAAATTTTTGCAGTTGTGGAACCATCACCAGAGTCCAATTCTAGAATATTTGCATCATCCTTAAAAGTTCCGTTCGGGACATTTGCAGTCAGTCCTTGCACACAGCATTAGTCAGTGACTGACCTGCTTTCTGTGTGTATAGATTTGTCTTTTATGGAAATTTCATATAAATGGAATCATACATGGTTTGTCCAAATTCTTTCACTTAGCATAATGTTTTTGAGGTTCCTTGCTGTTGTAGAATATATCAGTGGTTGGTAACTTTCTCGTGTGAAATAGTATTCCATTGTCGGAATGTATCCTATTGTGTTTATCCCTTTAACAGTGGATAGTCATTTGGATTTTTTTCCAGTTTAGGACTATTATGAATTATGCTTTTGTAATGTTCATACAGAAGTCTTTGTATGGAAACACGTTTTCATTTTTCTTAATATTAAAGCCCAGGAGTAGAATTGGTGGGTTATATGGTAAGTTTATGTTTAATTTTTTTTTTTAATTGCTATACTCTTCCAAAGTGGCTGTACCATTTTACATTCTCCCCAGCAAAGTAGGAAGCTTTCAGTTTTTCCTCTTCAGTAACACTTGATATTATCAGTCTTTATAATTTGCCATTCTAGCAAATGTGTGATGGTACTTTCATTATTGAAGAATTGGTCTTCCTCGAAATAGAATTCTTGGTTTCTGTACTGTGAGTATGTTGTTTCATTTTCTTTGGCTTCCTAGTTTCTGGAGAAGTTTCTAAACTGTCAGTCTTATCATTTTCCCCTTTATGGAATTTCTCTGGCCCCTTTCAAGATTTATTTTTCATCTTTGGCCATCAGAAGTTTGACAAAGTTATTTTTAGTTTAAATTTTCCTTGTCTTTATCCTGCTTAGATTTTATTGAATTTCTTGGGCCTTAACCTGCTATTTTCCATCAAGTTTAGAAATTTTTTAGCTATGATGTGTATGGATGTTTTTTTCTTCCCTTTTATCACCTGTCCTATTAAGATTCCAGTTACACATGTTGGCTCATTTCATATTGTCTTACAGATTTTTGATGTTCTGATCATTTTACTTCAGCCTTTCTTCTCTCCTACCCTTGGATATGGTTATTTCTATTAATCCAATTTCAGCTATACTGATTTTTCCCCTTCCATCTCCACTTGGTTGTGCTCATTTGGGAATGTTTTATTTCAGTTGTATCTAGAGTCTCCTTTTTTTTTTTTTTCAGTTGTTTCCATTTTTCTCTTGAGATTTCCTCTGTATTCACTCACTATTAGCATATTTTCTTTAAATTTTATCATAGCTTCTTTGAATTATTTCATCTGTTAAATTCAGCATCTGAGCCCAGATTACATTTTTTCCTGAGTGTAGGTAGCATTTCCTGTCTCTTTGCATGTCTAGAAAGTTTTGGTTGAAAACTGGACATTGTAGATTATATGTTGAAGTAACTCTGAGTTCTGCATATTCTTTAAAGGACCTTGGTTTTTTGATCCAATAGATTTGCTTGAATTGAAACTGCAAATGTTATCTTCTGTGTATTATACAGCTTATAGCTTCCCATTGCTGTTTTATTAACCTAAAACTCCTGTGAGTCTCCCTTTGCCTGTCAAATATGGCAGTTAGCCCAAGGATTTAGGCTTAGATTGGTGCTCATCCCTTTTGTTGTTTCTTTGCTTCTGAGGATTCCCTCTTAAACGATAGTGGCTGTGCTGGCTTTGGACTCTATACTCTTGACAATCAAGCTTGTCCAGATTCATCTTTCTCCCTCTCAGGCTTCAAATGATTGATGAGTTAACTCAGTTAATAATAGCATCACAAATTCAAAAACCTGTTTTTTCCATCTTTTTCACCAAGCCTCATTGGTCTCCCTTGCTCATGTGTAATTTTGCTATCAGCCAGGGATTTATGTATTTTAAGCTGTGAATTTGGGTCTCATGCCTTCTGAGGTTGACTTGCTGCCAAGATTAACCCCTCTAAATTTCAGCTGCTTTTCCAGCCCTAAACTCTAATTTCTAATCTCTTTAGCCATATGGCTGCATTTTTTCCCCTCTGTTTTCTGCAGCTGTAGTTCTAGCTGTGGAGCTTGGTCAGTACCTCATGGCCAGTAAAGCATGAACTCTTACCCATTCCACTTTAATTTTTCAAAATTAAAATTAAACTCTCTTCAGCCTTATATATGCTTTTGAATACTTTCCAGGGTCCTAATATTGTTTGTTTGTTTATATTAATCTAGTATTTTATCACTGTTACCTCTAGCGTTTTGTGTGACCACTTCAGTCATCCACCATGACCAGAAGTTGAACTAACTCATTCCTATTGATTTTAATGATACTTTTTTAAAAAGCCTCTAAATGCTCAATAAAATTTAAATGAAGTTTTTTTAGATATTTAGGATATTAACTTATGCCTCAACTCTTCCAAGTTCATGTTGATAGTTATTACTTTTTTTAAGATACAACAAATTTATATTTTAGCTGATAGGCTGTTCAGTTTCTGTAAGGTGTGTGTGTGTGTTTAATAGTGCAATTAAAGTCACATATTCATTCTTCACCTCTGACAGATTTGTAGGCATTTGATTGGAGAATAGTTTGACATTAGACTTGGTGGTATTATTGAGGAACTTAAAATTAAAAGACAGTGCAAATATTTTTATTCTCAAAGAAACATTTTATGTCACGCTGTGTTGTTGGACACTTTCTTCTATTGTAATCTAACTGACTTTTGTGTTTTTATAATGGTTAGCACTGTGGACACTAATATGCAATCCATTTATTGAGTTGTTCCCAGTTTAGAACAATGTGCTATTGTCTTTTGTATTTGATATAGATTAGTAACCTTGTTTACATGTGGAAATGTGCATTCTCTGATGAAATGGAATTTTTTTTTTAATTGAAGCTAGATCAGTTTCTGGTGTACAGCATAATGTTTCAGTCATACATATACATATACATATATATATATATTCATTTTCACGTTCTTTTTTATTATAGGTTACTACAAAACTGGACCTTTTGTTTCTCCATATTTTCCAACATATTACATCTATTATTAACTATTCTAAATATAGTTTCATAAAATTGTAGAGTTTTAAAGCTGGAAGGGAAACAAATGATTAGTACTACCAACCTATTTGCTTTATTGGTGAAAAACTAAAGTACAAACAGGTAAAGTAATACTTTACTTGGTTGAATATTAATATATAGTATAAGATCTAGTTTTTGAACCCAAGGCTCCTAAAAACCTTACTTCATTACCTGTTCTACATCTAATTCTACTTCCTCCTCAAAAAACTTATATTAATGTCACTTTTAGGAAACTTTCATGTCCCTTTCAAGAAACAGTCCTGTCCAACAATTATAATGTAAAATTTTCTTACTCTGATTATCTAGATTTAATTAGCACATATGGCTTCTTTTTTTTTCCAGTTGGATTTTAGAGTATTCATAAGCTGCAAAATTCATATTTTGAACTTTTACTTAGAATAAAACATCAGTAAGTATGTAGATGTGGTTTTTCTAACAACTGTAGAAGAAATTCCAACATGAATTTTCATTTTAAAGCATGCTTATTTTGTGTAAATTACCCATTAAGTGGAAAATAAAGCTGGAGATGGGCAGATAAATTACTAGAATCAACTTAGACATGTTGTATGATACCTTATCTAATGTTGTAATGTGAGGTCGGGATGTTGGAATGCCCCAGATCATGGCAGGAATTCCCACTCTTCCTCCCTCCCTCCTTCCCTCTCTGTTGCCCTCTACCTTTCTCCCTTTCCCTTCCCTCCCATCTTTCCTTCCTTCTTCCTCCCTTCTGTCGTTCTTTTATTAGTTCTTTAATTAGTGGGATATTTCAAATACTTTTTCTGAATCTTAACTCTTTTTCTAAGTGTAACTTTGAGTGTGCTAGGACTTGGATATTTGCTTTGAAGAACTTTTGGTGTAATATTACCTTAAAATTACTCAAGACAGAAACCTAAGAGTTATTCCTCAAGTCCTCTTCCATATTCCCCATTCATTTCTTAAGCTTATTGTTTCTCTATTCAAATTCTATCTTGAATCAGCTCTCGTGTCTCTTTATAGCTACTGACACCTATTCCAAAGTGTCATTATCCTTTAACTTTCCTGACTCCTGCAGGAGCCCCTCTAATCCATTTATACACAGTTGAAAGTTGACCTTCTTAAAATGTTATTTGGATCACATTACTTCCTGCTTAAAACACTTTTTAATAACCCTCTATTGTGCTTAGTATAACATCCAAACTCTTTTCTGTGGTTTTTGATACCTTGTCTGATTGAGCCCAATTCTCTGCTTTCCGGCTTGATCTTGTTTATTGACCACAATCACATTGATGTTCTTGTAGTTCCTCAAATGCTGGTATTTCTCTGTCGCAGTTTGTTTTGCATTCTTTTTCATCTGCCTGGAACTCTTTTTCCAGCTTTGCATGTAGCTAACATCTTCTCTTACTTTCTCCACTCAAATACTGTGTCCTTGGAGGGGAAGACCTTGAGCACCGTACTTATCCCAGTCCGTTGTTAGTTTCCTTTTTACCCTTTTTTTTCATAGCTTGCATTTTGGCTGTTTTCTTGTATTTTTGTCTGTTCTTCTAAAATTTAAATCTCATGAGGGTAAAAGACCCTATACACACTACCTGGTCTACAATAAGAATTCAGTTTTTGTCAACTGCTTGAATGAAAGTTAAAGTTTTTTGGATAAGTAGTTCACCTTAAGCCAGAGAGTCTGTGCAGAGAAAAGGAACCTTTAAAATGTAATTAGTTAATGAAAAGAACCTGTAAAATGTAATCATCTAGTCTTGCATTTTGAATGTGGCCATAAATTTATTTTGCCGCTATTAAATATGGCATTCAGCATGTAACATTAGATTGTAAATGTGTCTAAAAAATTAAAGTACTAGTGTTCGAGACTACTTATCAACTGGAAACTTTTTGCCTTGCTTAAAGGTGAAAGATATATCATTTTAAAATGATTATACATAACCTAGCTTGTCCATTTTGTATTTGGTCTTCTCATATTGACATTTTATACCATGTATGCTTATCATTTATGAATAATGGTAAGGGTCTGAAGTGGAGTATAGACAGCTGGGCATATGAATGTGTTCTGGTTGTGTGGAGGATCTGGAAGTTGAGGGATCCGCACTCATTCAGTCATTCAGTCATTCATTCATTCATGACCTGTGGAATGCTGAGTTCCTACTGTTTGAGGGGAAACAGGAGCTAAGCGTGGTAAGACTTAAGTGACCTTCATTTCTTACTCTCACTCCAAGCCACTTGAATTTGAGGAAATTCATCTTCTGCCCTTATTCTGAAAAGCAGTGACTCTTCTTGGTATGGATAGAGCAATTGGAGAACTCCAGCAGATTGCAGAAACACTTTTAAGTACTCCACAGCCCTATGCAGGACACTTTATTCCTCTCCTGGTTAGCCTCCAGAAGAGACTGAGGACATGGTTCACTGTCATAGCCCTACTGCTGCTTCTCGCCTTGGCTAATGATTTCTCTCAGTTTCCCACTCTGTGTACTCCCAGAGGAGCTGCCAGACAGTACGCTTCTGGAGCACAGGTCTGGCCAAAGACCCCTAAGCTATTGATACCACCTACCTTTTATATAAGGTAAATTCTAGGCTCAGTTCCATTATTAATCCAGCAAGTGTTATAATAATAGCAGTGCCTACCTCCTGACATGACTGCAAGAATTCATTGAATTAATGAATAATAAAGTGCTTTTCACAGAAGCTAGGCAAATGTCATTTGTTGTGACTGCCATCATCATTTAAAAAAACCAGCACCACCACCACTGCCCCCAACACACACACCCAGACAGTACCATTAAGGGTGTTTTAAAGAGGGTCATGGGGAGAAGACTACTGTTCTAAGCACCCTGGAGTAATAAATCTATTACAGGATATGTACTCTTTCTAAATCATTCTCTTCCCTTTCACATCCGAAAAGAACATTCTCAGAGGCTCGAAGCATACATCATGCCTAACCTCAGTTTCTCCATGCCGCCTCTTTCTGGAGGAGCACATGCAGGCACATCAATGGTAACAACTCAAGTTGTTGGTTGGTTGGTTCACGTACTGCCGGAATAAGGCAAGGTTTCCATCTTCCCTTGAGGTACCCCCCAGTTTATTCTGGTCATCTCCGGGCTATTTCAGTAGTGCTCTCAGTGTCCACATGTTCCTTTACGCTTGTCTTCTCATGCAGACGCAGGAGGGCCGACCCTCCCCACCACTTCTATGATGTATGCTCTGCGTAACTCCTTCCTTATTAGAGGTGCTGTCTATTGACGCTCTCACAGATGCAGATTCTGAAGCACCTAAAATGGCATTGTGTTCACCATAGTCATCACTGCTGGGCTCGGTCTCCATGTCTCTTCTGAAAACAACTTCTGTCTGTAGGTCCATAGACATTAAACATATGCCCATAGACAGACATTTCCATAGGTCCAGCCTAGTCTTTTCTCTCCCTTCCCCCCAACTTCCTTCTCAAATCAGCTCCTCTTGGGTTTCCAGCCCCTGTGCAAGTCAGGTCACATACACAGCTTATGTATGTTACCAGCTCCACTATACTGTCCTACTGCGGACACCCAGGTACCTTTCAAGTCCAGGCTAATGTTAGCACTTAAATTATTTATTCATTCATAAAAATAGTAGTTATGATTTTTATAAACCCTAATATGATATTAGGAGTTTTGAGTAAAGGCAAATTGCTGGTCTTGATAGTTTAAAACATTAAACACTCTTTTTCAGAATTTCTCTAACTTCACTTCCATTTCATACAAGTTCACATTATTTCTGCGCCCCAAGCCCAAGGTATAGGTAAGTTTACTGCTCTAACCCATACTCTGACTCTCCCTCACTTTCTTCTGCCTTCCTAGTTCATAGGATGGGGTACGCAGGATCCGTTTCTATCCGTATTAGTTTCATTTACCCTTGGCGTAAGTTGCAAAGTGTCACTACGTAAGGCCTGGCTTCAGCCTACTGACAGAAATTGTTTTCTCTTTATTTCAGAGCTCTGAACCTCTAACCTAGTTTTCTCCTTAATGGAGCTTGGCATTTTCAGACAACATGGCTTGGATTCCTTTGAGCAGGCATTGTTATTCCTACTAATAATTTTGCAGCTTTCTCTAAATTGATTATGATTACCCATCCTCTTTATTCTCCAGCAGCTCATTTTAGGTGTTCTTCTATTTCCCTTTTCCGTCTTTGACAGTATCTTTGATAAAGACCCCTTTATTTTATATCTTTAATCTGGTACTACCCACAGAGATTTGTTCAATTCATACTCCCTGGTAATTTAACATAGAATAGTACTCTCCTTGAAATTTCTCATTTATGTTTTGTCTCATATGTTTCCCACCTGCCAGTCCACTGGTACTTGTGGGGAGTAGGGAATATGACCAGAAATACTAAGACCACCCACTTAGGTGATTTCATTTCTATTATCTTCATTTCCCAAGGTATTGGCTTCAGGTTATTTTTTTGCCCTTGTGTTATTACAGGGCTTAGTTTTCTGATTTGACTGGTGATGCTGGGCATTCACAGCTCTTCAGTTTCCCAGTTTATAAGCAAGAAATTTAAAAGTCACTATCAATGCCTTTAATCATGAAAAAGACAAGTGAAAGGAATTAGCCTGTCTCACCCAGGGATGTCAGTGTGTGTATACCAGTGGGAACCAGACAGCATGTCTAGGTAAAATCACTATCACAATGCAACTACCTTTTTACTATGGTAATTTTAGCTGAACTGGGTCATGTTATAAATGTCAACAAGGCAAGAGAGGGAATAAAATGCCATCAGAATAATGCACATGTGCTTACATTTCAGTGGAAATTCAAATCTTTTATAGGAATCAGGATTAGAAGGGTTTTTTTTTTCATTGTAGCGATAAATGTGAACACAGTTACTGTCACTGTGACTTTTTCTTAAGTGTTCATTTTGACCTCATCCCTGGTTTCCTTAAGTTAGGGTAAAACATCTCAATTTTGCCATTGGAGGTTGGTACAGATAAGAGTTTTCAGCTAAATAGATACCAGTCATTGTAGCCGCTTGATTTAAAAATACACTTCCAATTCACCTTTAAAAACTGGCTTGGAAGGAATGGGATGTAATGTAATGTAAGCCACAAAACCACCATTTGATACTAAGATCATTCATATTCTAGGCCAGAGTTTTAAAATTCAAAAAAATAAAATTTTATGATTATTGTTGATTTTGTACAACACAAACTGGATGTTAATTTTAATTTAAATTAGTTTAGTCAAAATAACTGAAGTAAGGAAATTTCACATTTGCCATGTTCATATATAGTAATTTTTCCTTATTTCAAGAAAAAGAATTATAGATTAAAAAGATTTAATAAGATGGATTTGTCAAAGAACCTTTAGTAGGCCACTGCTTTTTTTTCCTTCAAAGTTTCATTTCAACCTGAAGAGATAATATAATCCTGCTGTGATTTTAAATGAATCTTTTCATAGTTGTGTAAATTGTGATTTCTCCTGAATTGTAGGATTGTGAATGACAGTTATGTCTGGATTCTGATCCTTTTCCTTTTCTGATTCAAGCTTATTAAAATAGGACCCTTTAGGATGACTGTGACTGTCTCCTTGTCGCAGTGATTATAAACTTAGCTTTGATTATAAACAAGCTTTAACTACTTCTTAATTCAGTTTAATCTTTCTGTATTGGCCAAGAAAAAATTCTTCACTGCAGTAAATAAGCATTAAGGCATAGTCCTATATTGCAAAGATTAACCCAACTGTGAGAGTCATAATTTTGATTTTGACTCCCATCTTATGATAGAATTAAGGTAGATTATCTTATCTTCCTGTAAAATAGTATAAAATAAACATGTGCCTATAGACGTTACAGTTTAAAATAGAATTTCACTTTAGAAGAAACTAATTTGCCTTCACATTTGAGCATAAAAATGGCAGTACATTGAGGACATTTATAATTTATCTACTTTGAAAATAGTTATGTTTATTATTTCCCTTTTTACTATTTTTTTATTCCTACTTACAGAGTGAGAGAGTCAGGCAGGAAATTTATATTTAAGATTGATCATTTGTTTTGAGTCGGCTACAGACTAATCACGACTAAGTCTAATATAGATATTTTGGGTTCGATTTCTAGGTGACAAGTATTCGTGTGTAATAAAACTCACCGCTTGAGCTGGCATTGATTGTCATTGTTGTTGATAATCCTGGGAGGAGCAGCATTGATTGAATAAATGTGAAGATTGAATTTGCCTCCTTCTAGCAAGGTGGTCACAGAAGCAGGATGAAGTATAAAAGCTGACAGCAGCATAGCATTAAATCCATTCAGCTGTACTTCAGAGAAAAGAAATGGCAGTGATTAAGGGTACTGTTCAATTCAACAAGCATTTATCGAGTAATTCTATAGCCCAACGCTGTGTTAGCTGCTAACAGATACAAAAGGAGAAGACAGTATGATTTGCCCTAAAGAAGTTTATCATGTAATTTGGGAGACAAATGACTCGTATATGAAACAGCTGGAGAACAAAATATGACAATATCTAATCGGGTGTGTGTTTGTTTGACAAAATACAAGCACAGTTATTTGTCCGGCAAGTGAAAAGACATATCTGTATGATGTTAAAATTCTGTGTAGTGACATAAAGCTGGGATAGTTGTGATTCTTGATTATTTAAAATGAAAAAAATAGTAATTTAAAAGACGTTTGTTTAAAATATCCTTTAGCCCAATCTAAACACCAGTTACATACATGATCACTTCGTCCATGAGACACTAAATGGATTCAGGAATACTTTGCTCTCTTTTAATGACTCATTCCATTGAGTATAAACTTTATTATGTTTTATTCAGTATTCTTTCTTTGCCTCTAATATCCTAGAGATTAATTCACTGTGTTTTGCAGTAAGTCTTCTATATATTCTAAATACAGTTTATTTTTCCAATGTCCAGGTATTCCGAGTTGTAATTTTCAGAAAGTAGGCCTCAAAGAACACAGTCATCTGCTTAGTTTTGTGTAAGGAGACCTTGTGGCAAAGCAGCCCCACTACATTCTGTGTATGTTATTTTTTTCTCCATTGGTTGCTGAGTGGTAATGATCTAGAAGAGTCCTTTGTTGCTGTTAATTGTGGTAAGAACAGTTCAGGTGAGAGCTACTCCTCTAACAAATTCTAAGTGTGTAATGCAGTGTTGTTAACTGTAGGTACAGTGTTGAATAGCAGCTTTCTAGACCTGATCATCTAGCATAAAACTAAAACTTCATGCTTATTGTGCAAGTCCCCATTTCATTTCCCTCGCCCTCCCCCAGCCCCTGGCCACCACCATTCTGTTCTTTGCTTCTGTTTGTTTGATATTTCATCACCTCATATAAGTGGAATCATGCAGTATCTGTACTGTGATTGGCTTATTTCACTTAGCGTAATGTCCTCAGAGTTCATCCATGTTGCATATGGCAGGACTTCCTTCTTTAAAAAAAAAAAAGCTGCATAATATTCCATTGTATGTATACATCACATTTTAAAGAAAATCCATTCATCTATTGAAGGGCATTTTAGACTGTTTCTACGTCTTAGGTATTGTGAGTAATGCAGTGAGCATTAGAGCAAATACCCAGAAGTTCTATTGCTGGATAATATGGTAGTTTTATTTTTAATTTTTTAAGGAATCTCCATACTGTTTTCCATAGTGGTTACACCATTTTATATTCGTATCAACAGTATGTAAAAGTTCCAGCTTTTCCACATCCTCACCAATGCTTGTTACCTTTTGTTTTTTGATAACAACACCAATTAAAAATAGCCATTTTAACAGGTGTGACATGTATCTCATTGTGGTTTTGATTTCCATTTCCATGATGGCTAGTGATGTTTAATGTTTTCTCTTATACGTGTTGGCCATTTGTATGTCTTCTTTAAGAAAATGTCTATTCAAGTCCTTTGCTTATTTTTTAATCTAATTTGGGTTTTTGGATGTCGAGTTGGAAGAGTTCCTTTTATAATTTGGATATTAACCCCTTATCAGATATGTAATTTGCAAGTATTTCTTCTATTCTGTAAGGTGCCACCTTTACTATGCAGAAACTTTTTAGTATGATGTAGCCCCATTTATCTACTTTTGTTTTTGTTACCTCTGTTTCTGGCATCCTATCCAAGAAATAATTGACAAGACCAATGTCATGAAGTTTTTTCCTTATGTTTTCTTGTAGGAGTTTTATGTTTCCAGGTCTTATGATTAAGTCATTACTCCATTTTGGGTTGTTTTTTTATATGGTGTAAGATAAGAGTTCAGTTTTATTCTTTCTGTTGTGGATATCCAGTTTTCCTAACACCATTTACTGAAGAGACTGCCCTTTCCCAATTATGTATTCTTAGTACCCTTGTTAAAGATTAGTTGACCATATATGTATGGGTTTATTTCTGGGCTCACTCTTCTGTTCCATTGCTCTATATGTGTGCCTTTATGTCAGTACCATGCTGTTTTAATTACTGTAGCTTTGTCATATAGTTTGAAATCAGGAAGTGTGATGTCTTCAGCATGTTCTTCTTTCTCAAGATTATTTTGGGTATTTGAGGGGTTTTGTGGTTCCATACAAATTTTAGGATTGTTTGTTCTGCTTCTATAAAAAAATGCCATTGGTATTTTAAAATGCCATTGAATCTGGAGCTTACTTTGGGTAGTACAGACATTTTAACAATACTAAGTCTTCCAAGCCATGAACATGGGATGCCTTTCCATTTATTTGTGCCTTTAATTTGTCTCATCATGTTTTGTAGTTTTCAGTATACAAGTCTTTCACCTCAGTTAAATTTATTCCTAAGTATCTTACTCTTTTTGATGGTATTATAATTGAGATTCTTTTTTGGGTAGTTTATTTCTAATGTATAGAAATGGAGCTGATTTTTGCATGTTGATTTTTTTTAATCTTGCAACTTTACTGAATTCATTTATTAGTTCTCTGCAGTTTTTTTTGTAGAATCTTATGGGTTATACTGCATATGAGATTATGTCATCTGCAAACAGAGATAATTTTAGTTCTCCCTTTAGTAGACTCTTGAAATAGTTTTAAGATTCAGCTTTGGGTGGGAGGCCTTTCCTAGCTGTTTCTCCACTGTACCTCCAGACCTGTTGTACATCTCTGTCATGACATAGATCACTGTAATTCAATTTATTTTAATAAATTCATTTGTCTCATTTATTATATTGGCATTTTTACCACATCACCAGGACCTCACATAGTTCTTGATATATCATAGGTTCTCAATAAATTAACACTTACTTAATGAATAAAACATATAAATTTTTTAAAACATAAATTTGTTATATATCAGAGTGCGAGTGAAAATTTGTTGTTGCATTTAGTTCTTATAATAAACATGGTGTACATCTTATAGTTAAGTGTCCAGTGGGTATGGCTGTATAAAATCCACCTTTTTTTTATCAGCCCCACCTCTACCATATAATTTTCTCCAAGAAAACTGATATGAAAAGCTGTGATAGTTATTTCTGCACACCATCCGCAGTTCTTGAAGTTGCCTTGACAAGCACACAGACTTCTTCAATAAGTCCAAATATAAGTGTGATAAATAGATACAATATTTGTGTGTATATGCACACACTCATCCTCTTAGAAACAGCTTTGCCAGTGTTAATTGACATTGCCTTCCTCCCAGTTTTCCACTTGACTTAATGATTTCAGATATTAAATTGCATTTAAAATGTTTTTTAGTATTTAGTCTCTGTTTCTTCTTTTTTAAGGTAATTTCTCTGTCTGGCTTAGAATGATTCAAATCCTGAATAAATACCGTTTACTCCCTGTCACTCCATATTCTTAAGATGATTTTGCCAGCTCTTAGAGCCTCTTAGATATTCTAAAATAAGGTCAAGCTGATACCACAGCCTCTTGGTGGTAGGTATTAATGCTATAATTTTGGCCAGATGTAATCGACATGAAATACAATCATTAATAAACATTGATTATTCACTTGGAATTTTTAGTATTGCAGTTTTTCATAATAGAGTTTTTTATAATGTCAGCTAGTTTATTTTTGGCCGAACTATATTGTACTTCTTATGTGCTTAAAGATCAGGACATTTGGAGATTGCCCTATCTGGCAAATGGTAATTCTTATATTTTATCATTTTGAACTATTTTCTTCAAAGCCTTTATTTCAGCAATCAAGGCACCTAAGTTTTCACTTCTGCAGGTGATATTTCTTGGCAGTGAATACAAGACATTCATTCTCCTGTTCAGTTTAAAAGAGTGAATTTGAAAACTTTTGTTGTTGTTAACTAGCCTTTCCCTGAAGACCTGGGTTTGGGCTTTCTTCTAACTATAGTCTGGTGGTCTTAAAAGCACTGAATTCATATCTAGCATGTTATATGTTGCAGAATATAGTAGCTACAAATGCACTTTTCTAAGTTAACACATAGTGTGGTCTGTATTTATCATAATTTTAAAATATGACAAGTGTTTCTTGGATATTACAATCACTTATTAAATCCTGCCTGTAGCATTATATTGTAAATATAAATGAGAATATTAAAGGAAACCTTTTTAAAACCAACATTTTAATTAGCATTTGAAAATTCAAGCAATTTCATTAACATGGCTCCAGATAAATTCCTTCAACTTAGTCAGAATTTTATCTCCTTGGTAAGGTCCACTTCTTTTTTGAATTCTTTCCATCCTTTTCTCTCTTCTTCATTCTGTTTTCTTTTTGCTCTATAACCTCTCCTTTCTCGTCCCATGTTCCTTTCTCCACTTAAATATCTTTCTTTTCCCACATTACCTCTTCCATTTCCTCTCCTGTTTTACTACACTCACCTTATGCAGTTCCTTTCTTACATTTATGTGCTTTATTCACTTGCCATTCTGTCTTCCCTTTATTGAACCTAAAAATGGACACACCCTCCTGGCCTCACACGGTGATCTGCCATTATTTGCCTGTCTTGCCCTGTGCTCATTTTTATGAAGCAAAGTAGAAGGGAGATAAGAGTTTCGAGGGGAGAGATAGAGGTTCATTTTTTAATATATTTGTTTTTAACTCAACAAATCTTGTGGGGATTGTTGTTAACTAAAAATGTGTAAAATCCACTGTGATCCTTGTGCGAAAAGTTATGTTAGTACAGCATTCTTAGTTGAAAGCCATGACTCAAGTTGAGTATAAGTTTGTGACTGACATTTAAAAACCAGCTTTGTTGTTCCTTTCGTTTTAATTAAACAGACAACAGTAATAGAAGACGTGTTTATTAAAAGATCAACTATTGATGTAGTATGTTGCTATAGGATGCTAGAATTACTTTGAGCTTGAAGCAGAACCAAAACCAAAAACTTGGAAAGCTAAATGCAAAGGCGTCAAAGCAGTTTAGTTTCAGCCAAATGGTTAGACTAAACAATTAAAGACATTAATCGGATCCATATTTGTAAATGACAGAAATGATTACTAATTTAAGTATTATTCAGTGGTTCTTTGTCAAAGCTAAGTCTCCCTCATAGTCCTGGTTCTGTGCTTTGCTGGCCTCATTCCTCAGGAGTTTGCTCCTCATAATACGTTTGGGTTTTCATATTGTTGCCAGTAGAAATGGGGTTTTATGGCTTATGAAGAACTGATATTGTTCAGTTGAATATGAACTCCTAGGGAGCCTACACATTTTAAACATTTTCAAAGCCAACTGTTAGATTAATGTGGAAATACACTACTAATCCTGTTACAGTATTGTGGGTACTTCTCAGGTTCTCAGAGCAAAACCTTGAGGTTTGGTGATTATTACAACTTAGTGGGAATTTAAGCTGGTTTCTGACTATTAACAGATATAACATTTAGAGGAACGTTTTTAAATCATCAAAGATTTGAAAGTTGCTCAAGTTAGGTTCATTGAAAACTCCTGCCTTGTAACCTATTAATCATGAGAATGTTCTGTTCTTAATTGTCATGTGGTTCAGTAAATATGAGCAGTTTTCCTATGTCACCAATGCTATGAACAACCAGCTGACAGTTTCCTGATACTATTTTATTATGGTGTTTGCAAGTAATTCTGAAAATGGTATTTTAAGAAATGTCTTGCTCAGTAGCATCATTTCTTCCAGGAAATAGCCTTTCATTTTGATCTAAAAAGTTCAAGGATATGGCATCCTGTAGGAGCTCTGGAGTGTTACTATTTTCAGACCTGGTTTGTGTGCAACGTGAGCCATATTGATTTCCAGATAATATGAATTTATTCAAAACAGGAGATTGTAACATTTTAGGAGCAGATTGTTTTTTAGTTTTATTAAATTTACTTTGATTACAGCTAAGAAAATTGCTTTGAAACAACTAAGACATATTCTGACATCTAGCTCTGCTGTCACTTAATCTTTCCCAAGGTTTCTGCTGTTACCCTCTCTCTTCTCAGTGGGAGTTGATGGTATTGGTACAAATCAGGAGATGTAAGATTTAACGCTATTGACTTGCAAGAAATGCAAAATGTATTTTTCTCATTTTTTTTCTTAAATCAATATAACCAGTGAGCTTTGCTAAGTAATAATTTGACCACATAGTAAAAAAGCAGAATAGAGATGACTACGTAAACGATTGGAGTATTTTCTGCCAGTACTTCAGCTTCAAATGTTGCATTCAATTTTTTTTCCTGTGACACTTATGGTACAATTTAGAATAAAAGCATGGTGTGCTATTGGGTTTTTTTCAGAATTTCTGAGCTTATGATAGAAATAAATTAAAAATAAATTATTTAATTTGTATAACTGAAACAGTAAAACAGTTCTCATTTCATGCAGACGGGAAAGTCTCTGCATTAGTCTGCAAACTCCTAAATGCTGTAGCCCCTCGAGTTCTTCTCTCTGATCTTATCCTGATCTTATTTTCCACTGTTTTCTCTTCTTGGCTCAGTTCACATTCATAGAAATCACAACCTGTACTCCCCACCCTGTGTTCCGCTGGTGCCTTAACTAACTTACTCTGCTCTACTTTTTCTTTTTCAATAGCGTCTGTCACTTTCTAACAAACCATAACGTGTTCTTACTTTTAAGGAACAAAATGTGTGAAATAAAATATAGAAGGGTGTGCAATGATAATGGATGGGTACAAATACTGTATATGTAATACAGAGAGGAAGTTAAGGAAATAATAATTCAAAAAGCACAAGATCTGAAGAAAGGTATTAGTCTTCAGATGGAAGGGCTGAGCAAGTATCAAACTGAATGAGTGAATGTAGAAGACTCCCATGTAAATACATACTGTTGCTGTTTCAGTCCAGAGACAAAGAAGAAAATCCTGAGAGATTCCAAAGAGGGAAAAAAAAATAGGTTACCAACAAAAAACCAGGAATCAAACTGGTTTTGTACCTCTCATCAGCAGCCCTGAATTCTAGGGCATAGTGGAGAAGATGTCACTAGGACTCTGTAGGAGAATGATTTTGAAACTAGAAGTTTATATACCGAGCTCAACCGTCCATGAAGTGCGAAAGCAAAGATGATTCAGACTTGCAAGAACTCTCAAAGTGCGTCTCCAGTAAAATGACAAGAGATGAAGAGGTGAGAGCCAAGAATAAGTGACTCTAACCCTGGAATAAACAGTGACTCTAACCCTGGAGTGTAATAGTATCGTGAAATGTCCGAAACGGGTAAGTGACAGCTTGGCTGCTATCCCAGAAGGCAACTGATTCAAATTGGAACTCGCAGTCTAACAAACAAACAGCAGTCCTACAATCCTCAGTTAGAGGAAATTATAGCTTTTGTAACTCTGAATCCTGACAGACCAAAATAACCCCTCAAAGGAATTAAAAATTATTCATTATCAACCCGTTCTCTGTTTAATCTCTTTTTGACTGATGAGCTTCTTATTGTTAGCTCACACTCTCTCTTCTTAATTGTATCAGTGTTCTTTATTTAAAATAAAATAGATGCATAGATTCTGGCACATTACACAAATGGGAAAAATAAACTGCAAAATATGTATAAAAAGCACGGATCTGAAGTTGTATCATAGGAGTGATTGATTGCTGTGTCCTGTTACAGATAGTACCTTCACGGTTGACATTCCTGGGTAGGCTGTAGACAGGTGGATGGGCTAGGGGAGGGTTTTCCAGCAAAATGGAAAGTCTCAGACCCTGCAGAGACTGCTGTGACCCAGGCCCATTTCTGAGGGCCTGGTTAGCGGAGCTGATGCCCTTCTCCCCAGCACTCCTGAGGCTCCATGTCAGCTACTTCCTGTGCTCTGTCAACCATTTAAGCTTTAAAGGATTTCTTCACAAAAGGGACTCTGAGACCCTTTTAAAGTCTGCACTCTTTAACCTTAGAGACTAAATTATCCTATTGGGTATGTTTTTATAACTCATACTATTTTTTAGCTAGTGCAGAACTCGATCTGTGTGTAAATTATTTACAGATGAATGCAGTTCGAGCCAAATTGCCTTATTTAAATGTATCATTACCGGACACTTCAATCGCTTCTCCATTTGAACACCAAATTTTACTTCATCTCAAATATATTTGCATAAGCAGTTTATATCATTCCTTACTCAACCATTTTATGGTATTAAAGTAATAATTTTACCCATCTTCAAAACCATATGCATTAGATTATTACTACCATGAGAATTTATAAGTGAACTATGCATATTTTTTCCTCTTTATGTGACCTTCTTTCAATGATTATTACAAAATTGGAACTGTTTTCTTTTCAGTGCTATCCAGTACTTTTTTGTTTGTTTTTAAAGCACACGAGTCTTTCAAATGCCTAAGTGTCTGTCAGCTCGCCAAGCTGCCCCAGTTGATTGGCACTGCTGTCCATTGACAATCCTTGTCTTTCCCTGCGAGTATTTCCATGAAGAATTCATTATATTTCTCTGATACTGCTAACAATTTCCCTCCCTCCCTTTGTTATGTCTCCTCCACTGGCCCTGTCTTCCACAGCAGAAGTTAATTCAGACCCCATTCTTCCATCCACAGTACCAGTGAAAATTTTAGCCTCTTCTCACACCTTTCTCTCTGCCAGTCAGGCCCCTGACCCTTCAGACATGTTAACCTCACTAATTATGAGCCTCCTATCTTTTTAAAATTACTTTTCACCTCTTCTGTTAATGCAAAACTTCACTTCTGCAGTTACTACGGATTCTTTCAGAACCATTAAAGCACAAACATCTTGGAAGTTTTAGTTTTCTGTGCTGGTGCCGTAAGTGGCTTCCCACCTGAAAAACAGCAGCCCAAAGCTAACAGTGTATGTAATCTGTCCCACTGCTGCCTCTCTTACCTAATCATCTGCCAGTCTCCCTCTTACCTACTGGTCTCCAGTTATGTGTACTGCCTCCTTGTTGTTTCTTGAAGACTCTATGCACGCCTTCGCCTTGGGAACTTTGTACCTGCTGCGTTTTCCCTCTGGAGTGTTCTGCTCCCAGATATTCTTGTGGTTTATCCTTTCACATCTTTCCGATCTTCACTCAGATGTCACCTTATCAATGAGACCTTCCCTTTCCACCTTAGCAAGTAACAATTCACCGTATTTCTAGCATATCCCATGCCCCATAGCTTCAGACAAGCTATATGTTTTATTAAACAAATTATGTATTTTACTTATTTGTTAATTGTCAGTTTCCACTGAAATGCAAACTCCCACAAGGGCAGGGAACTTTAGTTTTATAAACTGTTGTTAAATTCTGAGCACCTAGGAAAGTGCCTGGCCTGTCATAAGCACTCAATAAATATTTGTTGAATAAATGAATATTATAAATGCTACCATGTTCAGTATTTTATACAAGTATACATTTTAGCTAGCATTTACCAATCTTTCCTTATGAGTGTGGAATTACAGTCAGATTGCCTGGGTTCAAATGCCATTTTTGTTACCTTGCACAATTACTCTCTGTGTTTCATTCTCTATCTCATAGGTTGCTTGAGGATTAAATGAGTTAACATATGTAAAGCAATTTTAACAGTATGTGGCACACATAGTACTCTGTAATTCTGTGCCTAAGGAAATATTCACCATCATCAAATTTGGTTTTGTCATTTCTTTACCTTACTGAGCATTGTTATTTCTGAATATTTATGCTAAGGTTCTTTTGAGGTGGAAAGTCCTGGTCCTGACACCATGCAATGAATTTTTTTCTAAGTCATTTGTTCATCTTTTTTTTAAATCATGAATTTGATACTCTTATATAAAAACTTTCTTCAGGACAGAGATACTTAGCTAGGATGTGTACAGTGTTATATATACCCGCTTCAGGCCCCCCATTTGTAACATCCCAGAGCCCTCCATTTCTTTAATTGAAGTACCATCAGTTACAATGTGTTGATTTCTGGTGTACAGCACAATGTCCCAGTCATGCATATACATACATATATTCATTTTCATATTCCTTTTCATTAAATGTTATTACAAGATATTGAACATAGTTCCCTGTGCTATACAACAGAAACTTTTTTTTTAATCTATTTTTATATATAGTGGCTAACATTTAAAGCCCTCCATTTCTGTTCAGAGCTGTTTTGGTTCAAATCAGTATGTCAATGAGTAAATCACAAAGGGTGGCTTACTTGCTGCTGGTAATAAAACAAATATGCAGAAATAACCTGGACTTGTGAAGTAGATATAGTATACAGTCCTGGCATGCCGTGTAGTTTCTGCCCTTCAGAATGTGCCAGTGAAGTCCATGGCTCTCCAACTCCCACACACAATTCAGCTCAGTTATCAAGAGGCTCTTACGCTTGACACAGTTGAGTACCACTGATTTAGATAATCTCTCTACCCTAGAGAGAGTATGAATAGTGTCGTTTAGTTCAGAAGTAGTCATTTTTCTACATATCTTAAATAGTTCTTTAAATACAACTTGACTTTGCTTTTATCTTTAAACCATTTCATTTTATCTCCTTTATCTGTTAGTTTCTGGATTGTATTGAAGTAATCACTACAGTTTTCATGTTCAACTGTTACTTCCCAACTGGTTTCAATGAAGACTTTTAAGTTTCCAGTGACAGTTATATAAAAATTTAAATAAATAATATACTTGCTAGTGATGATTTTAAAAGAATTAAGGACATTTTAACTATTCTACTAAAACAGTTTAAAGTTTTGCTTTATTTAGTACGATTCTTTGAAAAGTTAGAAGAAAAATATGCCCTTGTTTAAAAAAGTAATAAATTCGTCTTCAAACTAAAGCTGCTTAAGTTAGCCTTTGGTCTCCATATGTTTTAAAAAAAAAAAAACTATAGCACACAACAGCTCAGTGACTTACCAAAAATGAACATTCCTGTGTAATAGTCACCCACTGAAGAAAGTACATGCTATCTGTATCCCCAGAAGCCCTCTTACTGATTCCTAACCACTTTCTCTTCTCTGCTCGCCAAATTTAACCTCTCTCCCAACTCTTCTAATATCATTGATTACTTTTGCCTTTCTAATAAACTTTGTATACATTGAATTAGTCACAGTGTACTGTTTTATCTGTGGTTTTTTTGTTGTTGTTGTTCTTATTGTTTTTCAACATCACATGTGTGCAATTCCTCTGTGTTTTGTATAGCAATGCATTGTGTTCCTGGCTGCATAGTATTCCATTTTATTACCATACCACAGTGAATTTAACCATTTTTCATATTGATGGGAATTTGAATTGGTACTATGATTGGTGCATATGTGCATGCATTTCTGTTGAGTACATACTTAGATATGAATAATTGGATCACAGGTTCAATTTTAGTAGGTAATTAAGTTTCCCAAAGTGGCTATATCAATTTGTTTACCACTCACCAGATGTGAATGAGAGTTGGGATTGCTGCATATCTTCTCCAAAACTTGGTATTGTCAGTGTGTTTAATTTCAGCCATTCTGGTGAGTTTGTAGAGAGGTATCACATTGAACTTCTGGTATGCATTTCTCTGATTATTAATGATTTGAGCACTTTTTGTCATGTTACTGATTTTTAGACATCCACTTATATAATGTGACTTTTCAGTTCTCTTGTCCATTTACCCAGCAAGTTGTCTATTTTTTGTATTGATTTGTAGATATTCTAGATACCAGCCCTTTGTTAATTGTTGTTGAAAATATTGTTTCTCACTCTGTGGCTTGCTTTCTAACTACCTTAAGGCATTTTTTGCGGAAAAGAAATTTTTAATTTTAGTGTGATCTTTTTTATTTGATCTATTTCTCCATCTTTTCCTTCCTGGTTCCTACTTTCTGTGCCCTATTTCAGAAATAATTACATTCTAATGTTGTGAAATATTCTCCAGGGTTATTGTTGGAAATTTTTCTTATTTTATTCCAGCCTTCTTTGATTGTATACCCTATAAATAAAAATTTAGGAGTATGCACCCTCCATATGTATATAATTTATATGTATATAAAATGATATATATATCATGTGTACAGCATACTCAGTATACTCATTTTTACATGAAATAAAAAAGATTAATTAGATAAGTACGTAAGTAGGTAAGTGTCCTTTCTCCATGCCCCAGTATTATAATACATGTAGTATTAGGCATTTCCTGATTTATGTACACTATACTGTATGTCAGCCTTTTTAGAATCAAATAATGTTGTCAAGTAAACTGTTTAAACTGTCAAGT
Source organism: Camelus bactrianus (assembly GCF_048773025.1). Lineage (NCBI taxonomy): Eukaryota > Metazoa > Chordata > Mammalia > Artiodactyla > Camelidae > Camelus > Camelus bactrianus. The sequence continues at coordinate 81,675,571 of NC_133541.1, forward strand.
AGGAAACTTAACTAATTGATATTCCAGCCAGAAATCTTTTACTTGGGAGTTTTCACTTGATATCAGTTGGAGAAAATACATTTTCTATAAGGCAGAAGATATTCCCCCAGTTTTCACACATTGTAATTTAGGAAATACCATAGTCTTACGAAGTAGTTAGGCATATGACAGGTGCTCTGCAAATACTTGATTTTTCCCCAAAGGCAAATTTAATCATTTTATTTACCTAGTTTAAATTCTCAGATTCACCAAATAACTCCTCACATAATGTATTTGTTTAAAGATTTTCTCATTTTTATAAGATTCCCTCAGTCAGAAGGCTTGAACTAACCATGAAGTTAAAGAAAACAAATTGTACATTTTTCTTTTTTATTTAATAGCCAGACGAAGACTTTTTAAAAAGGAATTGTTCTAATGCAGATGAAAACTACAGTGAGGTATCGCTTTGCACTGGTCAGAATGGCCATGATTAAAAAGTCTACGAATAATAAATGCTGGAGAGAGTGTGGAGAAAAGGGAACTCTCCCTATACTGTTGATGGGAATGGAAATTGGTGCATCTACTATGGAGAACAGTATGGAGGTTCCTTAAAAAACTAAAAATAGAGTTACCATATGATTCAGCAATCCCACTCCTGGGCATATATTCGAAAAAGATGAAAGCTCTGATTTGAGAAGATGCATGCACCCCAATATTCATAGCAGCACTGCTTATAGTAGCCAAAACATGGAAGGAGCCTAAATGCCTGTTGACAGGTGACTGGATACAGAAGATATGGTATATATAAAAAATGGAATATTACTCAGCCATAAAAAAGAATGAAATAATGCCATTTGCAACAACATGGATAGACCTAGAAATTATCATACAAAGTGAAGTAAGTCAGACAGAAGATAAATATCATATGATATCACTTATATGTGGAATCTAAAAAAAAATACAAATGAACTTATTTACAAAACAGAAATAGACTCAGAGACATAGAAAACAAACTTAAGGTTACCAAAGGGGAAGGTGGGGGCAGGGATAAATTAGGAGTTTGGGATTAGCAGATACAAACTACTATATATGAAACAGATAAGCAACAAGGACCTACTGTATAGCATAGGGAACTATATTCAATATCTTGTAATAACCTATAATGGAAAAGAATCTGAAAAAAGAATATGTATATATGTGTGTGTGTGTGTGTATAGCTGAATCACTGTGCTGTACACCTGAAACTAAATAACTTTGTAAATCAACTATACTTTGATTAAAAAAAAAAAGAATTTTCTATTTTCCAATTTGTAAATTTGTGATTTATGATGATGTTAGTCACTCAGCCCAATAAATGTTCTCCAACTCTTTCCTTACCTCTCAGAAAACTTATTATATGTGGGATGAGCAATCTACAAATTAGACCATTTACAAATGGTGTTTTGGAATAGTATCACACATTATATGTTTTCTGCAAGAACTGACATATTTTGAAAGAAACCTCTCAGCTCGAAACAAACTCAGATTTGTCTTGTTTACTTGACCTTCTAATCTGTTCATATCTTGGACAACTTAATTTGGGATCTTTATTTTTTAAAAAGGGGGGATTATTTATGGCTCTTAAATTATCCTTTTAATGTTAGAGTATTCCTCTGCATCAAAAATAAAATTTTATGAACTTTTTCTTTAATCTGTATTTGAGGGTAAGGTCAAAAGAAAAACAATCTAAAGACTATTTTACTATTAATTAGGTTTCAGAACAATCAAGAATGAGATAGGTTTCCTGGAATTATTTAAGTATCCAGTTTCCCAATAACCTCCACCATGTAGTGATTTAAGTTTTAAAAGTGATTACCTAGTTATCAGAAAAATTGAATTCTGTTGAGATATAATTTTAATGCATTTGAGCTAGAGTAAAAAGTTTTAGGTTTGGATATAAAGAGTGAAAAACAAAGACAGAAGTCTGATTCAGTTAAAATTGTACTCAAGGCAACTTCTAAAGTATAATGCATTTTATTAATATGCATGCATAGTCTGAAGGTTGGTATATTGTGTACGTTAGCATCATAAAATCAGTAGTTATTATGCTATTCAGTGAGCTTACTAATTACAGAATAGGTAAGAAATTAGAAATTATTAAAATAAAATGAAGTCTGTTGGAAAAGCATTATAAGCATTTTCAAAAATGTAAAAGGCAGAGATTGGAAACATGAATTTCAAACTGAACCACAGTATATCTATTTCTAGGCCACATGATTTATTTAGCCCAAAAGAGGGATACCGTGAAAGGCCACTGCAAGAGATCCCTTATAATAACTGATGAAGACTTCCTTATCACTGAGAGATTGCTTTTGACCAAAGGATTATCAGATTTTTTTTTTCAGATTGTTGAGTTCCAAACCAATACATCTTGTGGTATTAAAATCTGATACAGCTTTGAGTTCGCCTGCGCTGCTTTTCACCAAAATCTCATGCTCTTGGTCCTATATTGCTTTTTTAAATGCATAAAGGATCAAAACTTGAGTATTTTTCCATATACTCTGTAATTCCGTGTGCTCGCTCAGAATTTTCACTAAACAGTTATCCCTCTGTGACCTTGACTTCTCCTTAAATAAAATTTTATAGTGCATAAAATGACTTCAGTGTAGCTTTGGGGCAACATTGAAAGTTTCAGTTTTGATATAGATGAACTGCAAGGCAACCCTGTGAAGAATAATTAGAAAAAGTTTAATGGGAAGTTAGGGAGGTAAACTGGATGATGGACAAAGAATAAAGATTCTTACAACAAAGACTTGAGAAAGGTAAAGGATGACATGAGAAAGTAGACTGGTTTGTGTCAGACCCTATTTAGGCATCGGAATAACATTATGCACTTTTGTTTTTGTTGGTATAATTTTGTTTCATTTGTTTTAATATATCTGCCCCTGGCCTAAATATTTTCAGAATCTTTTGGAGTAGCTCTGAGCATAGAAAAATTTTAATAGAGGTCCTTGTTAAAGCCACTTCAGAACTGTTGTGGCCTAGCTGTGCAGATAATCTTATTTTTCTTTACTTTCCCATCAAACTTTAAAAACAGCACTAAGATAACAACCCGAAGTAGTACAATATCCACTTTTACAATTTATGTTGTGTAAAATGTCAATAAAACTGTCTTTAGCAATTTTTAAAATTGTTTTTAGTGAGAGAATATTTATTGGACTACTTTAATCAGTTCACTTCGAAGCCAGGTTACCAACTATCTTCTTCCTTTAAAGTCGCAATTTTTACCACATATACTCTTTACTTTGGTGTATTTAGGACTCCTGTGGTTAGGGCTTTTCCAAATATATAAATAATTACCAGTAAGTACTTACTTTTTATTGAAAAATTATTTACTTTTTGTTTTATGATAGCAGTTAAGTAGGTTCCCAAACATCATTCCAGTGATTATTGCGTGTTAGCATTTATGCCTTTTATCTGTCAGACATCTGGGTAAATCAGATGGCTTGGCCATGGCAAACTGCAGTCTGATTTTCTAGTGCTCATTTTACTATTAAGAGGGGATTTTAATCTAAGCACATTTGTTTAACATAGGATTTTGAAGTTACCGTGATATAAATAAAAAAGTTAGCTTATTTGTTATGGAAGTCAAGTATTCAAGTATTAGTAAAAAAAAAAAAAAAAAGTTGAAATGTGGAATCGATTAGAGAATTTAGAAATCAGGAAAGATAGTTGAGGTCATTTATCCACACCCCCACCATGGCCCTCCTCCTCCAGTACATGAAATTTGAATTCTAAAAGAATAAAAGATAATGCCAGCATGGCTGAGACGTTCTGCGGGTTTATATCCAATAAACTGTACTGTCTTGTAATTTTTAAAAATCTTATTCTCTTTCTATAGCTAATTAAAATCTTAAACATAAAGTGTATAATATAGTACAGATTTAAGTTGCCTTTATATGACTTGTGCTTCTTCTTATATTTCTGTTCTTTGGGGATTCTTGGCTAGAGACCAGTTCCACATATGATTTTATGAACCAACAATGAGACTGTGGCTGTAAAGTAATAAATCAACATAATGATTCAATTAGTTGTGATTCACATAAGTCACTTTACAATCATATTTGTTATTCAGTGGTATGTTTGCCATAAAGTTAGTATCTGCTTCCAGAATTTTTAAGGATTATATTATTGCTGCTTTTTCAAATTTGATTTTATGAATAATGATAATTTATATTCCCCCAAACTTCCATATGTTAATGTAGTTGATCCTTTTTACTCAGTGCCTTCTTGGGGGGGGGGAAGCAGAATTTTTACTTTCAAACATCTAGATCACATTATCTTGCAGCAAATTGATAATTTTTCAATTGCTGAGGTAGTTGGAAAAAGTACATTTTATCTTTTGGTTTGTAAAGAATCCTTTGAACTTGTCACAGAAACTGAGAATCTTTTTGCGATTCGCTAGATGGATTAGGTATTCTTAATTAAGCATTGGGTATAGTAACCGTAACTTATTACCCTTCAGGTATTAAAATAAATGATTTCCCATCCATAGACAACTTATCTTAAATTGAAATGCTGTGAAGTTTTTAAGTTAGATCTCAGAAAGGTTAGCTGTTCTACAAGTTAGCAGGTAAGATTTTTGTGTACAGTTATATGCACTAGGGGGAAGTAGTCTGGTTAAAAAGTTTAAAAAGTAACGCTGCCTCTTATAAGATGGAGGCCTGAGTGTACATGTTGATTTCTTGTCCCTCCTGAGACCTTACTAAAATAGAAGCATAGAAGCACATAAAGGAATAGAAACCTGCAGCAAAGAAAATCAGAGACTCACTGCTATTTTAAAGTTTCAAGAAATTACTGAGAGAAGAAAAGATGGGAGTGAGATGACTGATGCAACAAGCTATGAGGAGGCTAGAGAAGAAGTGAGAGGAAACGGATCAGCCTGCCTGAACCCGAAAGGACGTCTGGACTGAGAATCTGCCAAATATAAAGAAGGGCAGGAAGATTAATTAAAGGTCTGTCCATGAACCTAGAACAGTTGGCTCCCTTCCCCCTACTTCTCCATCCCCAGGCCAGAAACCAGAGCCTAGTCTGCGAAGAAAGGGAATGAACAGCATGGGAAGGAGTAAGGTTTCTGTTGTTCGTCTTGGCACTCTACCAGTAAGTCTACACTATCTGGTCTTTGAGGGGCTGCAGCCTGACAGCTGGCTTCCCACGTGCTCACGACAGCTCTTGCCTAAAGTGAAGCTTGCCTATGTCCAAACATAACGGGGTACACAGAGCTCCTAGTTAATGCTATCACGTAGGCAAGAAGACTGATGAAAGCTGTTTTCATTATTATGTTTGTCCATTGTTTCTGAAGCCCTCAAATTATTACAAATGCTTAAATTTGTTATGTTCTTATCATTTTGATTGTTCATTAAGTATTTGTTTCCCATTTTACAGATTTTTCACAAATGGGAGCAGATTCTATTTTCAAGAGTAATTCACCTTTGGTAGCCCAGTCTTAGAAATCTACCAGAAACTGCGTTTTTCTCCCAAGATGTTTTCATTTGCTAATATATTAGTGGGATATGATTTAGGAACAATTAGTCTTTATATTTCATAATCTTACTTTGAATTTAATGATAGCATAAGCTAGCACTGATATTTAATAGTGTGTATATATGTGCTAACTGCAAATTCAGATTTATTTAGCCTCTTGGGTTGCATTTTTTGCCTGAAAGAGATATAGAATGCTCTGTTAAAGCACTGAGAAATGTTGATCTCACTAAGTGGAAAAGAACATATTTCTTGTCTTTAAAACATTTAGTAATGTGAATTGAGTTGCAGTGTTCAGAAACATTGCAGTTAAACCCAATCTTAATTTTTCTCATTTCCTTAAATTTTCATGGGTATGCATATGGAGCTATTTTTGTATTCATTCTCAGCTAAATAAATTAGTCCAAATATGCATGACTGAAATTACCTTCTATAAAAGTTTCCAAAAGCATTTGAAAAATACCCCAAGGGTGGCAAGTCCATAATATTTTACTTGATTAAAATGCTGTACCTAGCTTCTAGATGGATATATGATCAGAAGAAAGAATCTAAAATGTAATGAAAGTTAACCGTACTGTTGTAAAGTCCAAAATGATCTTGTATCACTGAATGACACTGACCTTGGAGACTAATGGAAACTTCAGTGGTAGTTTCCAACTTCTATTCATTTTGGAATTATTAAGAGTATGAAGAATATATTATACCTGTTCCTGAATGTCAGTAAACTTGGGCAAGATTATGCTGAAGCATAATTTGTGTATTGGTTTTAATCTATAATAGACTTCTATGTTTTACACTTTGGGTGCTATAGAAATTACCATTCCCGTGCATCCTTGTGATGTTTGAGATCTGAAGAGTCTTAATTGGTGGTCCTTTGTTTTGTATTTCAAGAAGTCAAAGGATGGGCATTTAACCCCCTCTGTCGCACTGTGACATTAGGAACAAGATAAAAACAAGTTTTTTAGATCTTGGAAAGACCCTATTTTATAGATACTGTAAATACATAGCTTGTTGTTGTCTACTGAGCAGAAAGATACTCTTCTTTTTTCTTCTGTTTAATATTTTTAACTTAGGTATTAACCCATTTCCAGATGCCCTGTACCATAGAAACGTTTATTTATCTTCATCTGAAATTGGTGAAAGGGAAGTGCGCAAGAGGGCATTTTAGTACAATAGTGAAGACAAAATGGCTTTTCATGCTTGGCTTGCTCTTAATGAGTACTTTGTAAATTGAAGGCTCATTTAGACCTTCAAAATTAACGTTCATGAGCATTCTTAGCAGCAGGCCCTCTGCCTACAATCATGGTGCTAGTTTAGGACTTTGTGTTCTTTTTTGTAAATACCGGTTCTTTTCAAAATTAGCAAATTTCTCAGGAAGAAAAATAAGATGTCAAATTTACTTACTGAACAAAATGAAGACTATTGTGATGGATTCAGGTTAACTCCAAACACAACAGTTGCGACAGACAATTTGAATATTCTCACATATGGACTTTTTTTACATAGTACAATTCCACGGTAAAGATTCTCTGGTCATCTGAACTTTGAGAGAAGTAATTTTCCAAGAATTAATACTGAAACTTTCTGAGTTACACTTTCATATACCTGATTTCATTATTTGGTTCCATTCTATATAAGACATTCAAAACCATCTTTATAACCATTTTTTGTGTAATTTGTTTCAGAGAGGGTTCAGCACCTCTAGAAACAATATAATGGTGATGTTTACACACCAGTTAGGATTAATTGATGTCAAGATATGGATATATCTGAATAAAACCAAATTAATATTAAATTTAAAGGCACAGAAATTAGATCATTTGTCCATTATCAGGCATCTCTGTATAAATGAATAAAAGGAATATTTTGAGGATGTCAAAAAGCTTTCCTCTTACTGAATGTTGTCATTCTTTTCTAACAATGTCTAGAGTTTTTTAGTGTAAATGTATTTCTTCCTCCCTGACAGTCATTCTAAAATACTTTTGTACTTTAATTTTAGATCATTTCTTTTTAACATCATGCATATCAATAATTATTAAATTTAGTAAAACTAAACTAGTAAATTAGTAAGTTTAGTTTTACTGCTTTTACACATCACAATTTTTTTTCAATATCCATTTATTGATTCATTAAACAAATATTATTGCTTAGTATTTGCCAAGAACTTCCCTATATGCTTTAATTAGAAAAGTTCACACATGAAGCCGAGTAAGTATAGAAAATTTCCTCACAAAATGCAACTTTTTTTTTAACATTTTTTATTGATTTATAATCATTTTACAATGTTGTGTCAAATTCCAGTGTTCAGCACAATTTTTCAGTTATTCATGGACATATACACACTCATTGTCACATTTTTTTCTCTGTGAGTTATCATAACATTTTGTGTATATTTCCCTGTGCTATACAGTGTAGTCTATTCTACAATTTTGAAATCCCAGTCTATCCCTTTCCACCCTCCACCCCCCTGGTAACCACAAGTCTGTATTCTCTGTCTGTGAGTCAATTTCTGTCCTGTATTTACGCTTTGTTTTTGTTTGTTTGTTTGTTTTTGTTTTTGTTTTTTAGATTCCACATATGAGCGATCTCATATGGTATTTTTCTTTCTCTTTCTGGCTTACTTCACTTAGAATGACATTCTCCAGGAGCATCCATGTTGCTGCAAATGGCATTATGTTGTCGGTTTTTATGGCTGAGTAGTATTCCATTGTATAAATATACCACAGCTTCTTTATCCAGTCACCTGTTGATGGACATTTAGGCTGTTTCCATGTTTTGGCTATTGTAAATAGTGCTGCTATGAACATTGGGGTGCAGGTGTCATCCTGAAGTAGATTTCCTTCTGGATACAAGCCCAGGAGTGGGATTCCTGGGTCATTATGGTAAGTCTAGTCCTAGTCTTTTGAAGAATCTCCACACTGTTTTCCATAGTGGCTGCACCAAACTGCATTCCCACCAGCAGTGTAGGAGGGTTCCCCTTTCTCCACAGCCTCTCCAGCATTTGTCATTTGTGGATTTTTGAATGACGGCCATTCTGACTGGTGTGAGGTGATACCTCATTGTAGTTTTGATTTGCATTTCTCTGATAATTAGTGATATGGAGCATTTTTTCATGTGCCTTTTGATCATTTGTATGTCTTCCTTGGAGAATTGCTTGTTTAGGTCTTCTGCCCATTTTTGGATTGGGTTGTTTATTTTTTTCTTATTGAGTCTTATGAGCTCCTTATATATTCTGGATATCAAGCCTTTGTCGGTTTCACTTGCAAAAATTTTCTCCCATTCTGTAGGTTTTCTTCTTGTTTTATTTCTGGTTTCCTTTGCTGTGCAGAAGCTTGTAAATTTCATTAGGTCCCATTTGTTTATTCTTGCTTTTATTTCTTCTAGGAGAAAATTTTTTAAACGTATGTCAGATAATGTTTTGCCTATGTTTTCCTCTAGGAGGTTTATTGTATCTTGTCTTATGTTTAAGTCTTTAATCCATTTTGAGTTGATTTTTGTATATGGTGTAAGGGAGTGTTCTAGCTTCACTGTTTTACATGCTGCTGTCCAGTTTTCCCAACACCATTTGCTGAAGAGACTGTCTTTATTCCAATGTATATTCTTGCCTCCTTTGTCGAAGATGAGTTGACCAAAAGTTTGTGGGTTCATTTCTGGGCTCTCTATTCTGTTCCATTGGTCTATATGTCTGTTTTGGTACCAATACCATGCTGTCTTGATGACTGTAGCTCTGTAATATTGTCTGAAGTCTGGGAGAGTTATTCCTCCAGCCTCTTTCTTTCTCTTCAGTAATGCTTTGGCAATTCTAGGCCTTTGATGGTTCCATATGAATTCTATTATGATTTGTTCTAGTTCTGTGAAATATGTCCTGGGTAATTGGATAGGGATTGCATTAAATCTGTAGATTGCCTTGGGCAGTGTGACCATTTTAACAATATTGATTCTTCCAATCCAAGAGCATGGAATATCTTTCCATTTTTTAAAGTCTTCTTTAATTTCCTTCATCAATGGTTTATAGTTTTCTGTGTATAATTCTTTCACCTCCTTGGTTAGATTTATTCCCAGATATTTTATTACTTTGGGTGCTATTTTAAAGGGGATTGTTTCTTTACTTTCTTCTTCTGTTGATTTATCCTTAGTGTAAAGAAATGCAACTGACTTTTGAACGTTAATTTTGTAACCTGCTACCTTGCTGAATTCTTCAATCAGCTCTAGTAGCTTTTGTGTAGACCTTTTAGGGTTTTCTATATATAGTAACATGTCATCAGCATATAATGACACTTTTACCTCTTCTTTTCCAATTTGGATCCCTTTTATTTCTTTCTCTTGCCTGACTGCTGTGGCTAGGACTTCCAGGACTATGTTGAATAGGAGTGGTGAGAGTTGGCATCCTTGTCTTGTCCCAGATTTTAATGGGAAGCTTTTGAGTTTTTCACCGTTGAGTACTATGCTGGCTGTAAGTTTGTCATATATAGCTTTTATTATGTTGAGATATGTTCCCTCTATACCCACTTTGGCGAGAGTTTTTATCATAGATGGGTGTTGAATTTTATCAAATGCTTTTTCTGCATCGACTGAGATGATCATGTGGTTTTTGTCCTTTCTCTTGTTGATGTGATGTATTACACTGATGGATTTGCGTATGTTGAACCAGCCTTGTGTCCCTGGGATGAACCCCACTTGGTCATGACGTATAATCTTTTTTACGTGTTGTTGGATTCTATTTGCTAATATTTTGGTGAGGATTTTGGCGTCTATGTTCATCAGTGATATTGGCCTATAATTCTCTTTTTTTGTAGTGTCTTTGCCTGGTTTTGGTATCAGGGTGATGGTGGCTTCATAGAATGAGTTTGGGAGTATTCCCTCCTTTTCAATCGTCTGGAAGAGTTTGAGAAGGACTGGTATGAGTTCTTCTTTGTATGTTTGGTAGAATTCCCCGGTGAAGCCGTCCGGTCCTGGACTTTTATTTGTAGGGAGGTTTTTAATTGCTATTTCTATTTCCTTTCTAGTGATCAGATTGTTCAAGTGTTCAGATTCTTCTTGATTCAGTTTTGGTGGACAGTATGTTCCAGAAAGTTGGTTTGGTTCCATATAGTTTTTCATAATATTCTCGTATGATATTCTGTATTTCTATTTTGTTTGTTGTCATTTCTCCATTTTCCTTTCTTATTTTGCTAATTTGTGCTCTCTCTTTTTTCTTCTTTGTGAGTTTGGCCAGAGGTTTGTCGATTTTATTTACTTTTTCAAAAAACCAGCTTTTGGTTTGGTTGATTTTTTTCTATGGTCTTGTTAATCTCTATTGTATTTAATTCCTCTCTGATCTTTATTATTTCCTTCCTTCTGCTGCTTTTTGGGGCTTTTTGTTCTTCTTTTTCTAATTCATTCAGGTGGTGTGTTAAATTGTTTCTTTGAGATTGTTCTTTTTTGAGGAAGGCCTGTATCGCTATAAACTTCCCTCTTAGCACTGCCTTTGCTGTGTCCCATAGGTTTTGAGTGGTTGTGCTTTCATTATCATTTGTCTCAAGGTATTTTGTAATTTCAGCTTTGATTTCCTCATTGATCCATTGTTTTTTCAATAACATGTTGTTTAATCTCCATGCTTTCCTTTTTTTCTCCTTTGTTTCTCTGTTGTTGATTTCCAGTTTCATGGCATTGTGGTCGGTAAAGATGCTTGAGATAATTTCTATCTTCTTAAAATTGTTGAGGTTTCTTTTGTGCCCAAGTACATGATCGATCCTGGAAAATGTTCCATGTACACTTGAAAAGAATGTATATCCTATTTTTGGGGGGTGTAATGCTCTGAAAATATCCACCAAATCTAGTTTTTCTATTGTAGTATTTAATTTCTCTGTTGCCTTGTTTATTTTCTGTGTGGAAGATCTGTCTAGTGATGTTAATGCAGTGTTAAAATCTCCAACTATGATTGTATTCCCATCAATATCCCCCTTTATCTCTGTTAGTAATTCTTATATGTACTTAGGTGCTCCTATATTGGGTGCATATATATTAACGAGTGTAATATCCTCATCTTGTATCACTCCTTTAATCATTATAAAATGTCCTTCTTTATCTTTCTTTATGGCCTTTCTTTTAAAGTCTATTTTGTCTGAAATCAGTACTGCAACACCTGCTTTTTTGGCTTTTCCATTTGCATGGAATATCCTTTTCCATCCTTTCACTCTCAATCTATATGTGTCCTTCTCCCTAAAGTGGGTCTCTTGTATGCAGCATATTGAAAGTTCTTGCTTTATTATCCAGTCTGCCACTCTGTGTCTTTTGACTGGAGCATTTAGTCCATTAACATTTACAGTAATTAATGATAGATGTGTGTTTATTGCCATTTTGAACTTATCTTTGCAGTTGAATTGGTATATCCTTTTTGTTCCTTTCTTCTTCCTTTTGTGGTTTGGTAATTTTCCTTTGTATTATCATGGATTTTATTTAATTTTTGTGACTCCTTTGTAAATTTTTGGCTTGTGGTTACCCTTTTTTGTAAATCTGTCAACCCATTACTATAACTGTTTTTATTAAACTGATAGTAACATGATCTCAAACCCATCCTACTCTTAAAAAAATTTAAAAAAGAAAGAAAAAAATATTCTGTATTTCCCTGCCTCCCTCTCCCACTCTCAGTGATTTGTATGTCTTCTTTTATAATTTCATGTTTACTTTATTTGTAATTCATGAGTTATCACCTTTCCAGTTGTGTGTTTCTCATTTCTGTAGCATCTTGCTGCTTTTCTATTTAGAATAGCCCTTTCAATATTTCTTTTAGCATGGGTTTAGTGTTGCTAAACTCCTGCAGCTTTTTTTTGTCTGTGAAACTCTTTATTTCTCCTTCTATCCTCAAGGATAGCCTTGCTGGATAAAGGATCCTAGGCTGCATCTTTTTTTCATTCAGGGCTTTGAATATATCTTGCCACTCCCTTCTGGCCTGTAGCGTTTGTGTAGAGAAATCAGCTGAGAGCCTTATGGGGGTTCCCTTGTAACTTACTCTTTGCTTTTCTCTTGCTGCCTTTAGAATCATTTCTTTATCCTTGACTCTGGCCATCTTGATTATGATATGTCTTGGTGTGGGTCTATTTGGGTTCTTCCTGTTTGGGACCCTCTAAGCTTCCTGTACTTGGATATCTGATTCCTTCTTTAAGTTTGGGAAGTTTTCAGTCATGATTTCTTCAAAAACCTTTTCAATCCCCTTTGATCTTTCTTCTCCTGGGACCCCTGTTATGCGAAGATTGGGACGCTTTATATTATCCCATAGGTCCCTTATGCTATTTTCATTATTTTTTATTTGCTTCTCTTGTAGTTCTTCTGAATGGGTGCTTTCTATTGCCCTGTCTTCTAGATCACTAATTCGTTCCTCTGCATTATCTAGTCGGCTTTGCACAGCTATTAGATCATTCCTCATCTCTGTCAATGAGTTTACCCATTCTACTTGGCTCTTCTTTATAGCTTCAATTTCATTTTTGACATATTTTATATCTCTAAACACTATCTCTTTTAATTCCTTCAGCAATTCGATCACTCCTTTTTTGAAATCTTGATCTAGTAGGCTATCAATGTCTATTTCGTTATCTTTCTTTCAGGGGATTTCTCTTGTTCTTTTATTTGGGAAACGTTTTTCTGCTTCTTCATCTTGCTCATACCTCTTTGGCACTGTGGTTTATGGAGTATCAGTTGTTTATTTTGGTCCTTAAGGATTTTATCTATCTGATGCCTATTTAGGAATAGAACTTAGGAAAAAAAGAAAAAAAAATAAGAGAGAGAGAGAAAGAATTTTAAAAGAAGGGAGAAAGAGGGTTTGAAAACAGTGTATAATGAATAATAGAAGAGTGAGTTGAAGCAGAGTATTAATCGGGTTGAGACGTCCTTTTGAAACCTTTACAAAAAAAGGGGGGGGAGATGAATAGATGTATTTGAAACCTGTGTCTAATCAATAGCAGGACATCAAAACCCAAGAGAAATAGAAATGAATTAAGAAGTAAAGATTAAGAGAGTAATAGAAAATAGAACAGGTAAAAACAGATTTAAAAAAAAAGGGGGTGGGGTGGGGTTTGTCGGTGTTCTCCTGGAGTCTGTGTGCTTTTAATGTGAAGTCTTTCTGTCTTCCTCCTGTTTTGGAAGCTCAGCTTGCTATTTTCAGAGGCCCTCTGTTGGCGCCCTCTTCTGTGCTGCTCCCAGCACCTGTAGGCAAGCAGATCGCGCCTCCTCCTAACACTGGGTCAGGTGCAGCTCTCTGCTGTGGGCGGGCGGGTCGCTGCCCCTCCGGATGCCGCAGTTAGATGTTGCAGACTGGCCGGGTAGGAGGGCGGGTGGTGCCCACTCCCAGCACCTCGGTCAGGGGCTGTGTTCCTGCCCGAAAGGCGGGGGGCCGCTCTCGCTCTACGTGCGCCGCCGCCGGTAGCTCCGCTGCTCTGTGCGGCTGCGCGCTCCGCCCTGGCCGGCGCTCTGCCCTGGTCGGCGCTCCGCAGGTGGGCTCGGGGAAGACCGAGGGACAGCCCTGTCCCTGCTCCAAGCCAAAACCCAGCTCCTTGTTTGTCTTTGTGGAGCAAGTTCTCTGAGGGACCAGGATGGAAGGATCCTATCTGCCCCGGGCTGCAGGCCAGTCTCAGTCTGGCCTTTGAGGCTGCTGAGCCCTTCGGTGCGGATGCAGGTTTCGCCCCCGCCCCCGCTTGAGTGCTAAGCGCGGAGGATATGGCGGCTGTGCCTGAGCCCCGCCTCTCTTCCCCCGAAAACTTTCGCGGGTTTTCAGAGATGGGTGTGCACCCTTCCCCCAAGAGCACATCAACCTTGCTGTTTTATGGAGGGCCCAGGTTGTTCTGCCCTGTGCACCCACAGCCACAGCGCGCAGCCCCTTGCGTTCCCCCGGGGCTGCCTCCGTGCAGCCACTTCCATCCTCCGCCCGGCTTGTGCAGCCTGGCCCTGCCCGCGGCTGCCGGCCCGCGTCTCAGGCTGGGTGTCGGGGGGACGCTCTGTGCCCCTTTAACTTAGTTCTGTTAGTCAAGGGCTGCTCTGTACAGATCCGAACCTCGGAGGCTTCCCCTCCGTCCCGCTGGCCTCTCAGTTGGAGAGGGGAGACCCAGCGAGCGAGCGCCAGTCCTCCTTTGCCGCTCCCTCCCCGCGGGACCCGTCCCGCGCTGCTTTGCCTTTTGTTCTTTCTTTTTTCCTTTTCTCCTACCAGATTTTTGGCGTCTTTATCTTTTGAAGAGGGCGATGTTCTGTCGGAGTTCCACAGGTGCTCTGGTTGGCTGAATGGGTCTGTAGATGTGGGTCTTGGTGTATTTGTGGGAGAGGGTGACCTGCGAGAGTCCTTCTACTCCGCCATCTTCTCCGTCTCTCTCGCATCACAATTTCTTGTATTTTACATCTTCCTCTTTGATTTTGTTTGTTTTACTGGAATTGATCATTTAGTAATATTTTTAGATTGTACCTGAATGTGTTGAGCTAGTCTGAGTCTTTGCATGACTAAAAATGTGTATTTAATCTCTCACTTGATTGCTAATTGGGCTTGACAGAATTCTACATAAATTTTACCTGAGAATTTTGAAGATTCTGCTTTATTGACTTACGTTATCTGATTTTGCTAAAAAGAATTCTGATATCAGTATGTTTTTTATACCTTTGTAAAGAATCGTTTTCTCCCTCCGTCTCTCCACCCAACCTCCCCTCCCCCACAAGATTTTGAAATTTGTATCCATGGAGTTCTGATATTACACTAGGATGTGATTAGTATCTGTTTTTAATTGTTAGTGTTCTATAGGTGTCTCATCCCCTGAATCTATCTCTAGCTAAGGGAAATCTTTATTTCTCTGATCACTTTTCACCCAGTTCTCTCTGTTTTATCATTCTATTAGGTAGCTACTGGAGCATCTGAATCTTCCATTTTTTTCTTTATGTTTTCCTCATTCTGTATTGGGTTATGGTGACTTTCTTTCTTGTCTAGCTCAGTAATTTGATCTTTAGCTGGGACCTTTAAATTATCAGCCCATTTTTTTAGGCTTTGTTTTATCATTGTTTTATCAGGCATGTTTTTAGTTTTGTAGAACTCTTTTTCACAATAGCCTTTTCTTTTGTTGTTGATGTACTATCTTTTCATATCACTGAGAATGTCGATTATATTTGAAGTTTTTTGTTTCTTTTATTTTACCTGAATGGTGTGTTCCTTCAGTTTAAATTTAATGAGATTGTTGCTAATTTTCCTTCAAATGAGTGGTGATTCTTGATCGCTAGTGTGTATAGTTGAAAGCATACATGGAGGAGTTTTTGTGGCTGGAGAGTATTTACTCCTCAGCCCAGATGAGAATCCAGCCCTCTTGGGGGTAATAAGATTCTTATGACAGAAGCCTTCATCCAGTGACTGCAGGGCAAAAGGACGGAGTACAGCTGGGCAGCGTATTCCCTGTTGCTGGAGTGTGTCCTCTGGGTTTGGGACTCCCCCATAAATTGCCTGCTACCTTGTTCTATTTCTTTCATCCCACTGTTCACTCTGAGACTCTCCATACTTAGAAATCACATTTGAGAAAATATACTTGTGCTTTTGTTATTTATAGACCAATGAGTTTGAGTTTTGTGTCTCTCAGGGCCTTTACGGTAGCTTCTCTGTTGCGTATTTTAGCCTCAGTTTTCTCTAATTTGATTTTTTTTCTCTTAGTCAGTCTCCTCTGATTTTTAGTTTAGAACTTCCTCCAATTTTCTGGTCTGCAGTGGTGTTCTTTCTTATTTTCCTGTGCTCTTACTGTTTCTTCTTTTTAAAAATATATTCTGTGTGGAATTTAAAGGGAAGGGAAATAGGTAAATATGTCCTCATTTACCATTATGATCTATTTTCTCTTAAAACTACGGATTTAAAATTAAGAGAACTTAGAAGATGATGAAACTATTTAATGGAAACGTATCAACATATTTTAAAAGGAGGAGACTATGCTGAATGTTTATAGTGCTTAATGAGTTTGTAAAAGCCATTTATTTAGCATTAACCTTCGTGAGTTCATTTTTTCCTCTAAGAAAACAAATCAAAGATACTGACTTTGGAGCAATTTCTTGGGCACTGTTTATTGTTAGTCATCCTATTTAAGAAGAACTTGTTTAAGTGGTACTTTTCTTTCATGGTAACAAATGGATTATTTTGATATATTCAATCCTCAGTTTTAACCCATTTTATTAACCTATTTTATTTTCAAAAGGAGCATGGTATGTCAGTATATTGATTGGTAAATTTTAACTTAGCAATATTAAAAGAAGTAAACCTAATGTACTTTAATGGGGATTATTACAAGAACTTCACTGTCTTGTTTTAGGCAAGATTCAGTAAAAAGAAAAAATCGTGTATTATATTAATAGTCATGCAAAGCAATAGCCAGTTTGCACAAGTAAATTAACTATCTGCTAAAATGGACAGGTTGATTTTTTTTTTATAACCTCCTTTTAATTAATTAATTTTTGAAAAAAGAATACGACTTAAAATTAAATCCCAGGCTTTAATGTCATATTGTTCATAATTGTATTTTGAAAGAAAGTTTGCTATTTTAAGTGTTTAGAAGAGAATAAGGAAATATTTTCATTTACATGGTTCTGGTTTATTTATGGTGTAAGTACTATATGTTTTTTCATTAAACAATCCAAAAATAGGAGGACATGAAACATATTCTCTTTGTGAAAGTTAGAAATTATCAACAAATCAGTAAGACTGCTTTTATTTTTTTTTTTTTTAATTTTTCTTTAGGAGAGTTAGACTGCTTTTGTTCATGAATTGCTTCATGGAGACTTAACGAAATTTGATTTCATTTTTGTCTTTTACTTTTTTCTAGCAAAACCAGTTCTTACTTTAGAGACATCAGTAGCCCACAGAAATTTGTTGCTTTTCTTTTCAAAGTACACCTGCATCCAAAACTGATTAAAAGCACGCATAAAAAGAAAACTGCCATAATGAAGTATATTTCTCAGTACTACCTGATTTGCCAATATGACTAGTTTTGATTAAAAAGAAGTTGATTATAATATTCAAGACTGTTTATTGAGCAGAAAAACTGGATGCAATCAGAAATCAGAGGTGTACCCAAGGAGACACTAAATCTGAAAGTCTTGATGTGACAATTGCTGTTTCCTTTTACGGTTTTATTGGTCTCGCTACAGTAATACTAAGTAGTTCCTCTCCAGGTATCGGAGGATTTTCTTGTTGGGGAGGGAGGATGGTGATGCTTTCATTTTACATTTTTTTTTTAATGATATTAGAGTGATGTTGCAGGTATTCTTATCATATCTTACTAAAACTCTTTTATCAAATTGATCAGTACAGCCTGCGGCTGGTTACTTCCAAAAATATGTTACCATGACTAGAAGTTTTCATTTCAGTGCATTTATTTGACACCTTTCTCATTGTTATTGACTAAAACACTTGATTCTTGCCTCTTCTTTCTTTGTATCTGTTTTCTCATTTTTGTTCTACAGCCTTCTGCATATGTACGTATCTCTGGCTTCTTCATTTGTATCAACTAGCACTAATATTTTAGTGCCTGACTTTCATCTTCACTTAGCAACTCAAGTTGTCGTTGTTTATGGTTGACCAGCAGGCTTGGTGCTCCTGCTCTACATATTCTCAATCTCTCGTCAACCTCTGGTATTACTGGCCAGCCGTACTTAGTGTTTTTACTTTAGAAATATTCTTTTTCCCTTAGTTTTATAATAATTTTAGGTAATATTTATTGCGAACTTAATTTGTGTCATTCACTATTCCAAGCACTTTTCGTGTCATACAGTCTTTACTCCAGTCCTGAGATGAGTTATTATTCTTCTTCCCATTCACAGGTAAGGAAAGTGAGAAGCTGAGAGACTGATTACATTGTGTGAAGCTCTACAACTAATAAGTGGTGGAACCAGGATTCAGACGCAGGCAATCTGACTCTAGAGCTGGTGCTTTTAACTTCTAGATGCTGTCTTGCTTTTCTAATCAGTGTTTCCTCTCATAGTTTTCAGTTGGAGTCTAGGTCTTTATATTTTTATTTGGCGAACACTTACTGTAATGTTAAACATTCCTGTATCCCTCAGAGCTGTCCAAGTATCAGTTAATGTAGTTTTCAACAGGGTAGGAGTTTAATACATGTTATGGGTCAATTTCTTTTTGTTGCACTTGGAAATTAAATTTAAGGAGAAATGTCATTACAAGGTTCAAAGTTAGACGTAAGAGGATATAGAAATGACCTGCATATGTGTTTTTACTTTATCCATAGTTCTTCAGTTCCCTAATAGCTCTATAACAAGACATTATAATGCCTGGATTTCATCATTAGCAATTAAGATACAATTATCTAAAGCTGAAAATTGAATTTAGGGCCAGATTTTTCAATGTTAATTATTTGAAAATGTGTAACTTTCCTCATTATAAAATGAATTCTTGTTTAAGTATTGGTTGTCTAGTCCTTGTCTGTGCATTCCCAGGTCTTTTACTCTGAACTAAGCTAAATATAAAATGGCTATGAATTTTGCTCTTTCCATTTTGTACCGACAAAGTGAAAATAATTTTTTATAACTTCATTCCTCATTTCCAAAATAATTTGAAGTACAAGTTAGGCCCATTTGTGCCATCTTTGGCAATATTTCTATGTCAGATATTTTACAGTCTTCCATTTAAAACGGCCCATGTAGTATCAGGGGTCATTGTTTCCTTTTTAAAAATGAGTATAAAATTAGAAAAAATGCCTTGGAACTTGTTTCTTTAGTCACTATAATAGGAGCAGTTAATCTAGCGAAGGAAGAAATTGAAAGTTTTCATATTTGGTTGTCATGACTAAAAATTCCTATGACTTTATAGACAGTCTTCACTAATCTAGAAGCAAGTTTTTATCTATACATGCATATTTTAGAAAATTAATAGTTCACATTTTTTTTTCTTGAGGACTTTTTTCTAAACGTGTAACTACTAAGATACATTTGAATTGCAGCAAATCATACTTTGCGAGAAAATTAAGAGTTAGATAGAGCTGGACTTTACCCAGAGTGTGAAGCTGTACCCTGGTGCGTAAAGTGCATGTCAGAGCCTTTCACTAATAGTGTGGCCCCTAAATCAGATTAAACCGTGTCAGATCCCAGTCTCCTCTTGCTGTACAGGATCCACCTGGCTCTGCTTCCTCAGGTATCCATTTCCCTTAGATGAATCCTAGTGATTAAAGTGCAGGATGCTGTGCTGCGGGGAGAGAAGAGAGGTTTTATTTTGCAGATTTATTCAACAGTAATTCAGGTCAAATTGTGAATGTATGTTTGTAGCCATAGTATTGTTTAATATTCTAGTTCATTCCCTTTAGTAGTTAAAAAAAATTACTGCTTAGTGAAAGTTTTCAGCTAGTCAGACTCACAAAAATCACAAACATAGCATTGGCTCTGCTGTTGAGCCCAAGGTTGGTGGAACCTGCTGATACAGAACGCTGTGATGGAGAGGGCTGACTTAGACTTACTGAAAATTATCCGTATGTAAGTGGACCCACTCAGTTCAAAGCCTAGTCATTTAAGGGTCAGCTGTTACGTGAAGGGCCTTTCATACAAGAACTTTCAGAATTCTAACCCACGTTTAGGTTAGATCCATAGAATGTTATGTCCTTTCCAAAAAGTAACTTATCTGGATAACATTTACATAACTGTGTATTTAATTGTTAATCTACTACTTGCTTATTTAAAATGTTACATTTAGGAGACTCTTTGGTTTTGGTTTTCCCTTCTCAGTATTTTCCACGTGGCTGTATTTTCCGCTTGATTTGAAAAGCCGTAACAAGTTCTGTTCAGTTTAGCAGGCATTAATTAAACGTTTGTTACATTCAAGGCCCGGGCTAGGTGCCTGTGGAGCGTAAGAAATGATGATGATGGGGAAGACAAAGGTCGCGGACCCCTGCAGTCAGTGATCACTCACTGAATACCAGGCCAGGCAGCTGCCCTAAGTGCTTCTGCACTTAGTGCTTATTTAACCCTCTATCCCTGTCAGGTAGGTTTTGTTATTATCCCCATGTTACAAGTGAGGAAACTGAGGCATAGACCATTTCACAATTGCATAATTTGCTCAAGACAGTGACTTGTGAAGATGGGTTTGAAACATAAAGCGGTCTGATACCAGTGGTCACACTCTCAACCATCGTCCTTTACTAAAATGAAGACAGGATCCTACCCTAAACAAGCTTCCCTCCTACTAAAAAAGTGACGATATATTCGGTTGGGCGGGTGGGATGCAGTACAAGGCAGAATGTGTGAGGTGCTGCACTGCTGGCTCAAGTGTGGAAGATACTGGAGCTCAGAAGGACAGCTGCATTTGTTTTGGGAGATGGGAAAAGGCCTCGTAGAAGAGGTGTTTTAGCTGAGCCTTGAAGAGTGGCAGGATTTTGCCATGTGGAAGTTAGAGGAGTACATTCTCATTGAAGGCAGAAGTGGGAATGATGGCATTGTTTTGAGAAAATACAGAAGTGTTCAAGGGTAGTAATTAGCAAATTTGTATAGCATCCTTACAGAGGCAGCAGGGAGAAGGTAATTCAACTTGCATTGCAGAAAGATGGAAGTGGCAGCCTGGGGAATTTGAACTTCTGCCAGTAATGAAGAATCTTTGACGAGTGTAGACTCTAGAATAAGAAGTTCATGATCAGAGTTGGATGGATTGAAGAGGGAAGAGAAGAGTGGCCCTGAGATTTTTAAAAACTTGAACAGAGAGCATATTTAGGAAGTGCATCAAATATTTTAAATATATTTTACTCTCTAAGTTAATGGAAACTAAGGTGGCCAAAGTTAATTTGAATACATGGAAAAGAATAATCTTTGTGCTTGCCTAGACCCTTGAATATAATGCGTAAGCTTTCATTTAAAATTGGAAACTCCACATTATTTTCATGATATTAGTAAATTATAGATTCAAATTATAGATTATTTAAAAACTGAATTATTACATTTTCTTTTTTAACTATAGTAGACTGTTTTCGTGGAAAGGGATTATCCAAACGGCAATCTGGCCAAGGTGCTAAGGTGTAACATCTCTTATAATGGTATTATAAAAAATTTTATAGATTTTAATGTTTTACATCTGATCTTAGAAGACATTCTCTGTAGCTGAAGTAATAGGTCTGAATTGATGGAACAGAAATAAATCTGCCTTCTAAAGAACAATTCCTGTTATGCTCTTTAAATCTCTGTCCATAACCTGACAGTATTTAAAGGACAACATTAAAGAGAGTTGCGCTCACAACAGAATTTCATTTTCAGTCGTGTGAATGGTTACAGGTAAATACCTTATTTCAAAGCACCAAAATAGTATTCTCTGAACACAGTATTTCTAGAGGAAAGATTTCCTACCATGCCTGTCAGGGGAAAGCTGATACACTTGGAGAAATTTTGGGCCGCTCCCCAAACCTGTGATTTCCTAACCCAATTGGTGACCCAAGTTATGCTGAGGTCATTGTGCAGACTCTGATTTCCCCTTATGACTCACAATTTACTTCATAGGTTATGTTGACCTTTAAATTTCAGCCAGTAATAAAAATAAAAAGTCTTACTCAGTTAAAGTTAGTTAAATTGAGTTATTCTAAAACAAATTTTTGCCTGGTATCTTTTTTTTTTTAAAGACATTTTCGTGTTACTTTTTATGATTTTTATGTAATAAAATAATATATTGTTAATTTTAGATTTGTCCCTTATCTTTTTCTAAAAATACCTCTAAGTGCCATATTGATTCTTTTCAGCTATTTTAGCCTCTTCGTAGGCCCCTCCCTCCTAAGTATCCCTGAATGTAGCTATGTACTGAGAAATGAGTTTTGACAACTACTTTGGTTCCTTAGATTGTAAGCCATCTTAGTCTGCATACATATAGGTTATTAAAGAAGATAATTGTCTCCTACCCTTTCTGATCTCTGCCCTGACAGTCTTAGTTCTTTACCTTTTGTTAAAGGAATAAGAGATAGACAGGGGAGAAACACTGAATACTCTATCCCATTTCTGCATATTCAAATCTCATCTCCAAACACTAGGTCTAATTTCACCTCTATTACAGTTTTTTCTTTTTAATAGAGGTGCTGGAGATTGAACCCAGGACCTCGTGCATGCTAATCTTGTGCTCTACCACTGAGCTATTTCCCTCTCCCCGTTACAAATTTTAAATCAAAGTAAAAGAGGTATTAATTGCAATTTTAATTTTTATTTTCTTTATTGTTTTTTCTACTTTTTAATCTAAGGTTAACAAATGGGTAGCACTTTTAAAAAATCATCTTTCTAACCTCGATATAGTTAAGAACTATATTTTTATATCTTTAAGTCTTTTGTTTGTTGTTTCTTATTTCCTTCTTTATGTTTTTATCTCTAGCCAGTCTTTATCCTTCTACTAAGGGGAAGGCGATCAGATGAGTAGTGGCAAATTTAACTGTATTCTTTCTTTACTCTTTTTAAAGGCAAAATGTTCATCTGAATTATATCTGGGTGTTGGGTTACATGAATATTGGCTGTGTAAGTCCTTATAATTTTAATATTTTAAATATTTCATGATTAAAAAGGAAAAGGTAGACTGGGAGATGTTTAGGGAAAGCTTAAAGACATAGAACTTTAACCGTTGATAATGGGGGAGATACTGACTGTTTTTAGTAGAAGAGCAACCTGATGAAAGTGGCACCTTAAAAACTGAACTTGGCATCTGCATTGAGAATGATCTGGAGGAAGGTGAGACTGAAAAAAGGGGAATGTAAGCAAAGTCAGCATGCTGACTTTTGCGAACTAAGTGCTTGGCCCAGGCAGTATCCCAGGGAATGGGGAGGAAGGGGGAAGGGGTACCGCTTTCTTCAATAATCCTGGGAAGCGTTCCCAAGTGAAAGTACGGAACAGTGCCAGCCCTGCTCAGCGCGTTTTGTGTACTTCAGAACCTATCTCACATCTAGTTCTGCTACATAAATATAAGTGCTCTCCATGAACTAGGTTCACATTTCAAACCGAGAGCAAACAGAGAGCATGACCAGTAATATGATTATTACTCCTAAGCCACATATGTGGAAGATGGTCTTTTAAGAAGGGCATCCGTTAGCTCTGTTACCAATAATACTGTATTGTATTACTAAGTCTGGCCCATCTAGAAGGAGGCTGTGTCTGTTTGGAAGGGTTCTGATTTACGACACCATCCTTGGCTGCTTCTACAAGTTTCTGCAAACTTTTATGTAAGCCAGTATCATAAATATCTAAAAGAGAAACCTTTAAGCCATTATTTCACCCTATTTCCAGTAACATTGCAAACTTTCAGTACTTTTATAAAATAATTGACTTTTCCCAACTCCATGACACAACTGAGTAATTTTTTCACAGCTATTTGGGTAAATCCCATCCACCTCATCAGTTTTATTTTTGTTAACTCAGATCTGACTTGAAAGTAAAAATTACTTGTAATTGCTTTGGGGTTACACAAATTTAGCCTGTTCTTAAATTAAGTTGTATTCCAATCACCTATGGAATGATGAATGTCTTAATTCCTTATTCAGTTCATCTATGATTTTGAAGCAGTCTGTGTGACCTGTAATCAAAAAGTGATGTTTGATGCATACTCGCAGCATTCTGTCATTTTTTTCCCATCTGGGTTAGGAAATGCCTTTGAAACCCTTGTTTATTTTCCAGCACTGTAAAAGAATTATGTAAAGCAATTTCAAGTTCAGAATTATTATTGAGGACATTTTAATAGGTTATTTAAAGGTTTGTTTTATTAACTTGGCCTAGGTCACAAAACTCATTAATATTAATGACTAGGCTAGAGAGGCACATAGCCACTCTAATCATCAACAGATACAAAACATTAAACCAAATTGTGTAGCTTTATTATGTTATGAGTCATTCCAGGCAAAGACCACATATAGCAAGAGCTGTTTTGATGTTTCTGACTCAAACCTTTGGCTTCTTATTTCTCTATGTAGATAAACCAGAGTTTTAAACTGACGTACAAATTATTATGGACTTCATATGAATATATAACTCATTAAAATTAAATACTTGGGACTAATCACTCAAAAAAGGCATGTTTTAAATAAACTTTAGAAAAAAGTAAAACTTGAGGCACAAATTACTTTTTTTAAATGCCAGTTTTAAAATCACATTTGCATTCTCTTAAAGAAGTTTACGTGATACAAGACCTTACTGTTATTTGCAAATTTATATAAATATGAGCTGCTAAGTGATCTGTTCTGTTTATTCCAAAGAGGTGCTCTAACAGCCTCTGCAACTATCTCCAGTCTTTCCTGTAAACAGCAGTGCAGCAAATGGTAGTGGAGAGGGCCTGAAATTTCAATCTTGAGATGAGTAATTAGGCTGTGTTCAATACAACTGATTTTACTTCCACTTATGTATAAACGACAAGGCCTTTTAAACTGGTAGTAGTGAACATAGTGTGGAATGTGAGTGCCTGTTAGGTCGCTTTTGGTAAGTAGAACTAATACTTTGAGACATTTGTTTACAATAGGAGTTGGCAAACTTCTTTTTCTACAAAGGGCCAGATAGTAAATATTTTTAAAAGCTTACAGGATATATACAGCTCCACTATTATAACATGAAAGCAATCACAGACAGTATGTAAACAAATGCCTGTGGCTGAGTTCCAGTAAACCTTTATTTATAAACACTGATAGCAAGCCAGATTTAGCCTGTGGACTATAGTTGACCAACCCCTGGTTTACATTCATTTACTTAGTACTGAGTCCTTACCTCCCTAATCAGCGAGGATTAGCTCCTCCCATCCAATCCACCAAAACTCCTCCTGCCAATGTCGGTAACATTCTCTTGTCACTGAATCTAAAGCAAAAGCTTATCAGTTGTCGCAGTTGGTTTTTGGGAGCCTTCGACACTTGAATCACTGTTTCCTTCTTACAACTCTGTCTTCCTTTAGGGTCCATGGTAGCACTTTTCTAGTTTTTATCCTACCTCTCAAGGCATTCCTCAGTTTTTGTTTTTGCAAAAAAGCTCTACTTTTTTATAGCCCATTCCTTAAATACTGGTTTGCTTTAGAGAATCTGTTTAAGATTTATATTGTTTCCAGAATGGGCAAAACTGTAGGCACAGAGAGTAGATTTCTGGTTGCCTAGGACTGGGGGGACAAGGAGTTAGCAGAATTAGTGGATGATAGCTAAAGGGCATATAGTTTCTTTTTGGGATGATGGAATACTCTAAAATTCATTGTGATAGTTGCACAACTCTGTGAATATATTAAAAGCCATTGAATTATACACTTTAAATGGGTGAGTTGTATGGTGTGTAATCACCTCCATAAGACTGTTAAAAAAAAACTGTAAGTTAAGTTCTCCAGTGTTATTATCATCCCTAAATTAAAAATTAAACTGACGTTGCACCATTTACTCGAGTGCCATAGTACAGACTGAACTACTTCCCAGTGCTGTTATCTGTTTTGAGCTCGTGGTAGTTTGCCCCAGACACTATGTTTTAAATGTAAAATGGAAATCTTATTTATGAGTTCCAGGTAAATTTAGGATTATAGAAAAGTATCAACTTGTTAGAACCATTTCATTAGAATCTGCATTATTAGTTCATTTGATGATTCCAAGAGGAATTTGCAAATCATAAATAGGTAATTAGGTTACAGGGAACAAATGTGGCTGGAAAAATGAGCTCAGTCTTCATTTGTCACCATGACAAGTTAAAGATTTGTAATGGAACAACATGATTACAAGTGAACAATCTCTTCTACACAGTTACTGCCTTAAATTAACCCTATAAGGAAATTAGCTGTTGTACCTGCCCATCTTTAGGACTTTGGGTTCACATGTGTTGAGGGTGAAGTAGGAGGTTTCCAGTTAGTACACTGCAGGTGAACAGTGGATTTTCAGATGCCCATTATGTGATAAATTGAATGCCCCTCATAACATGAAGCAAATGTTGAACTTACCCTTATTACTTTGCAGAAACAGAGCTTACAGTTAGCTGATAAGAAGTGTGAATTGTAACTAAATTTTGAAAATAATACCCATTTAGGTGCACATATTGGTTGTCTTTTCCTTGAAGACTGACATGAGAGTACAAGGTGGAAAAAAATTAAGCCAGAATATATTCTTAATTGCCTTTTTCTTAACACTGTGAATTACATTAGGTTATTTAATTTAGGGTGCAAAATACATAGTGGCTCTTGAAAATACACACACCATCCAATTTTCTGTCTATCAGTGCAGTAAAGTGATTTTATGAACAAGGAAGAAACCCGAACTTGGGCATCGAGCTCATAGTCTTTAAAACTATACTCTGGGAACATAATATGATTTCAGCTTGGTGTTTGTAGTTTACCCGAAATCCCTCAGCTACAGTACTAACACATGTTTTGAGAAGTAATGCAGCTATTCCTTATTCTGTAATGATAAAGCTTCAATAATCAAATAAGTACTTATAATTAGAATGAAGTATAATTTTCAGAAAAAGATAGCATCACCTGTAATATTTATTACAGGAAAAAAGCTCCATTTGCTAGCTGTCAGTGCTCTTCTTAATGTAATTTCTCACTGTATTTAAGGAGCTTTGTGTAATCATATTCAAAGCCTCTTATCTTGCTGATTATATTCAGGAACCATAGCTAAATATTTCAATACCAAAGCTGAAAATCATAATGACATATCAGCATACGCATAATAAATTATAGTTGATGAATACTATAGGAGATGCATTTTGATTGGCTCCAAGTTTGTGATCTGCTCATCCATAGCACATTGTTAAAGGATGGTGAGGATATGACTGCCAAGCATATTGTTTTGTCTACACAAGAATAAAATAATATTTTAGCCAGAATGAAAGGAGCATATACAGATAACAGATTAAATGTCCTGTCAACTGAAGTATACATCCCGCATTAAACATTTAGTGACAGTATTTCATATACATTTTTACACAATTTTTATATTGAATAGAAGTTTCTAGCCAAAAATGCATTGTTGTTATGTTGACAGACACAATTACTGTGTTTTTAACTAAAACCTCACATCTTGTGTTTTCACCAGTTTGAGGCAGGGGCCTCAAGTATGAGAAGCCAGTTTTCAAGCTAACTGGGGAATCAGTACTTAGAGTTTAATTATTGTAGCCCACATGTTTACTGTGTAAACAAGAGTTATAAGACCTATAAGACTACTGTCATCACTGGAACAAATGCTACAGAATAATTTGAAAACATTGTCATCATTTAGACAAAATCTATTTATTCTGATACTCTACCTATATAATATCCCCCCCCAATGGTGTGAGAGGGAACATATTTAAGTTTAGCAGTCTTCCCTTCTTAAAATTAAGCATAACAAATATATATTAAGTTACTGAGTACTACGATCAAGTACCATACTAGGCTAATAGACTTCAATAAAGAAAATAAAGGCTAGCCCCTGCCCTTGAAGAACCCACCATCAATGGTACAAGTGTAAGTAATTCCATACGATACAGTAGGGAAAGGCAAAGACAGAGATCTGCCCAGGGTGCTGTGATGTCAGCTGGACTGAGTACTAAAGGATCTAGCTGAATGAAAGAGCTGGTATATGTGCGCGTGTGTGCGCACATGCACGCACAGGAGCATCTGGGAGCATTACTGGGTGAGCGCAGGGAACAGCGTGAACAAAGGCCCGGAGGCCAGTGTGCAGAACACTGCTGGTACTGCTGCCGCATGCAGTGCATTCGGATAATGCCAGGAGATAGGGGGCAGGTGGAGGCGTGGGCCAGATTTTGGGAGTCTTGAATGCCGTGCTAATGAGCTTAAAATTTGCTTGTGCTGGTTTTATACTGCCCACCTATATTCTTAAACAGATAAGCATTTTGTCAAACTGTACTTTGCAAAGATTGAAAAAGGCAAGTTATAATTTTGGTTGATTTGACCCTAGGAAAATGCCTTTTGTGGCTTATGTTATGTTTATTTGTTGCAGTTATTCTTTTATAACGTCTATCAAACTTTGATATAAGCTCAGGGTTTTCAGTTTGCCCAGTGCTTTCCTGAAACAGCAGGGCCGTGCCTGTGAGGTTTTGGAGCCTGCTAGAGTGGGCAGTATTTTAATGAAGAACCTTTGAAATCACAGGGCTTGAGAGAGTAATAGAAATGAGCTCCATATTCAGGTGACAGTAGTCATTTTCTTGCTCTGTTTCTCTGTGTGATGTGGTATATTCGTCGGGCTAACAGTCTTATTTGTTTGTTTGGAATTAGAATTATAAGCATGGCAATTGTAGTATGTTAATTATTGTAAATTCTTCACAGTAGCTTTTTTTTTATAAAAATTAATGTAATAAGACAAAGAGAGTTGCTTGTTTTTTTCTGAAAATTTTTGAGACATTCAAGGCTTTAACTTGACATTTTACACCTCTTACTTGGCACCTCGTCAACCATAATTATCAAACTGTTTACCCTCAGGAAAGCTTTTACGTATTTCTGTGTAGAATGAGTCAGAGAAGGTAAGTAATTATGCAAATTCATGGGGAGAATTTTTTTCTATAAATTAACTTGATATGCAGGTGAATGCTGTTTTACCCTAAGTTTCCATAATAATGTAGTGGAAAGAACAGTGACTAGTCCCACCACTGGATACTTTACATGAGTTAGTTCATCTTTGTTTTCTCACCTGTTAAGTAAGAGGGTTGAGGCAGGTTATCACTAAGCTCTTTCTTACTGGCATCTTGTGGTTCTCTGACTACGTCAGTTCCCCAGGTTACTCTGCCTACACACTTGTGCCTTTCAGCATCCCTGAGTCACAGAACTGAGAAGAGCCTTAGGAGACTGTGTAGTCCATCTGCCTCACAAACGAGTGGAAATTTTCTCTTTCTCTTTTCCTAGAACGTTTTGCCTGTACCTTCTCAAGCTGGCATCCTCTGAATCAGAGCTGGTTGTAAGATCTGTTACCCCGCTGGTTGCCAGGATTAATTCCATGGATCCGACAGATGGGCAAAGATTCCCTTCACTTCTCACTGTTCCATGTACATTCTTGCTATTGTGGGAAGCTCAGCTGTAAAGGGCAACCTGCCTACCTAGAAAAGGATCTGTCGTTGGTCCAGAGTATACTCTTTCCTATGGCTTATTCATCTTTGTATCAGTACTGTTTGAATGTTTATTAAATAACTGAATATTATAGGTGGCAGAAATGGTTAATGTTTGTTATGTATGAGGAAAGTTTCACTAACTATTCAATAATAGTGAAGATAGTCAGCAAATAATAATAGAGATACTGGAATATTTTTACAATGATCTACAACTGAATGTAGTTACCATTGTAGAGAATATAATTTATAGATGTATTTTTTATTGAATAGTTCCTGATGATTTTTGTTTTATAAACCCATTCAGTAGAACTTGAAATATTATTTAAATTTTACCTCTATCCTTCATTTCTCTAACTGAAAAGGACCTCGCAAATTCTTTTTAGATTTAACTAGGACAAGAGATCAGTAGTTTTTCTTTTACTGGAGTCCTCTACTTCTGATTTTCTAGGTGAAAAGGTAATTGTATGATTTCTAATTCTGATATCCAACTTAATTTTAAAAGCCAAGTAATGTAAACTTAGTTTAATTTTTATCTAATTTATATCTATATTATTTAGAGATTATTTCTACTTAGATAATTCATGAAGAAGCTAATACATTTCTGTTTTAGAAAACATGTGTGTGTTCCTAATATCTAACTAATGGGAAAGCAAACTATTTTTACTGTCAACTTTCATCAAGTTAGACCTCTCTGACCACCTCTCTGAATTCTGTTTCCATGAGGATTTTGCTAATGGGTATGTGCAACCTTGTCCAGGTGCTGGTAGACAGGGTTACACATTTAAAAGAAAAAGAAGTGGGTGAACAAATACATATTTCTTCCCTTGTAAGAAACTGGCAGAATGTTAATCTTTGCACTTTCATTTTCACTTTGCAGTGTTTTTGAGGTTGCAGAAAGTCTAAGTTTGATATTAATGCATGAGACTGGCTTAGACAGTGTAAGTGGTGAATTTCCTAACAGTGTAAGTGGTGAATTTCCTAAATAGGTTCTTGGTTGTAATCTTATATGTGTAAGACAGAAGAGAGGGAGTAAATCTTCTAGTCTGTGTGTGTTTAGTTAACAATATTAGTGACTTTAATGGGTTTTACTGGAAAATGGAAGATTGAAGGCAAGCCACCCAGTTTTATTGCCCGTGTGCCAACTTACTAAATTATTTTGATTCATGTAATAAATGCCATACATTTCCACTTACCATGCAGAAACATTTGTGAACCTGGTGGTACTCGTCATTTATGGAACACCTTCCTGCCGTCAATATTGGAGTTCCATAGGGTTCAGCCCCAGGCTGCCCTCTCTTCTCATACTTCGTTTGTTTCCTGGGCAATCTAATTCCATTTTAAAAAGCAATATATCAGTAACTCCCAAATGTATATCTCTTACCTAAATTTCTTTTCTGGCTTTCTAGGCTTATTTCACGTCTTTTCAGAGCAGTCCACAGACATATCAAGTTAATTGTATCTGAAACTGCACCTTTGAGTCTGTCTTTCTTCAGATCTGCTCCTCTGGAGTTTCCTATCTTGGCTGCATCCATCAGTTTGTCTTGCCAAAAACCCAAGAGTCGTTCTTGATTCATTTCTGTTCCTTCACCTCTTCCTCCAACTCAGATCTGTCTCTCGGTGCTATCTCTTCTAAACCATATTTCGAGTTTTTTCACTTTTCTCTGTCACCGTTGCCGTCACATTAGATTAGGTCTTTTGCCTGGACTAATGCAATATAGCCTCCTAACCGGTTTCTCCACATCCAGTTTATCCAACTCTAATCCATTTACAAATAAAAGCCAAAATGAGTTGTTAATATGTAAATATAATTATATCATTCTTACAACTCTCCAGTGGCTTTCCATTGCTCTTAGGGTAGATTTCATCTCTTCTCTCTGTCCCAGCAGAGGTGAGGAGTCCTCTGTTAGTTTGCAAGGGCTGCCGTAACACAGTTCCACAGACTGGGTGGCTTAAATAACAGAAATTTATTTCCTCACAGCTCTGGAGGCTAAAAATTTGAGACCAGGGTGTCAGCAGGATCGGTGTCTTCTAAGGCCTTGCTCCTTGGCTTATAATGGCCATCTTCCTCCATTGTCTTCATATAGTCTTTCCTTTGTGTGTGTCTGCGTCCTCATCTCTTCTTCTAAGGACAGCAGTCATATTAGATTAGGACCCACCCACATGACCTCATTTTTCACCTTTAGTATCTCTGAAGACCCTATGTCCAAAAACAGTTACATTCTGAGGTACTGGAGTGGTGAGGATTTCAACATGAATTTTGGGGAGACACAGTTCAGCCCACAACAGGGCCTAAACTGATGGTTGATGGAGGAGTAAGCAGGTAGAAAACGCAGTACTGTGCGTCAGCATCTTAACTGGTACGATGTCAACATAGTGCCTCACATAGATGTTGAAAAGGTGCTGGAAACATTGATACACAAGTATCTGTTTGTGTTCCTGCCTTCGTTTATTTTGGGTGTATACTCAGGAGTGGGCTTGCTGGGTCACATGGTAATTCTTTCATTAACTTTTTTAGAAACTCCCAATGTTTTCTGCATCTCCGGCACCATTTTACATTCCCACCAACAGTGTATGAGGACTTGAATTTCTCTACATCCTCACCGACGTATTTTTCCCCTCATTAAAAAAAGATATGTGATCTTCCTAATAGTAAGTGTGAAGTGGTATCTCACTGCAGTTTTGCCTTGCATTTCCATAGTGACTAACGATGCTGAATTCCTCATCATATGCTTGCTTGCCATTTGTATATCTTCTCTGGAGACATGTGTGTTCCAGTCCTTTGCCTATTTTTTAATTGAGTTTGTCTTTTTGTTGTTGAATTACAGGAGTTCTTTATATATTCTGGGTATTATACTTTTATTAGAGAATGATTCACAAATACTTTCTCCCATCCTGTAGTCTTTTTTACTCCTTCACTTCTTTTCGATCTTAACTTGGATGTTACCATCTCAGTGAGACCTTTTTTGATGACCTAACCCTGAATCTCCTTAACCCTACTTACCACCAAACAAACACACATTCCCTCTCCCTGCTTTATTTTTCTTCCTAGCACTTACCACCAGCAAACATACCTATACATATGTTGTGAATTATGATGATTCTTTATTATTATTATTGTTAGATTTCTTATTTATTATCTTTTTCAACTAGAATGTGGAGGATTTTTGTCTCCATTGTTCATTGCTATTTACATAGCACCTAGAACAGGTCTTACTGTAGGTATTTAATAGAAATTTACTGAATAAAAATGAATGAATGAATTTAATACATAACAATGCCATTTTTTTCATAATTGGGGAAATATACAGAAAAAGAGTACATTGGTTTGCCAAAAAAAAAAAAAAAGAATACCTTTTACTTACCACCAACATCAAGAAATAAATTATTGCTTAATTTATAAGAAGAAGAAAAAGAAGAAATAAGAATCTGCTCTTACGCCTCCTCCCAATTACTACCTCTCTCCAGTGACCCAGATGTGATCAGTATTCTGATACTTCTGGTAATATTTTTGGTGCCTTACTTTATAGTTTTACCACATAAGCATTTGTTTCTAAAGCCTTTTCTGTTGTTTTTTTATATCTTCATACACATG
The DNA here is from genome assembly GCF_048773025.1 of Camelus bactrianus. NCBI lineage: Eukaryota > Metazoa > Chordata > Mammalia > Artiodactyla > Camelidae > Camelus > Camelus bactrianus. The sequence continues at coordinate 81,708,644 of NC_133541.1, forward strand.
AAATTGATCACACGTGTTCTCCTGTGCCTGCCTCTGACATTCAACATTATTTTGTGGGAGTCGTGCATGGTCTTGTATTTGGCTGTAGCTTATTGTCGTGTCTGTGTAACTTTCCAGTGTGTATTACTCTACACAGTTTATGTATTCTCCTGTTGAAAGAAATTTTGGCTGCTTCCATTTTTGATTTTTTCGAATCATAATGCTGTCAGTATTCTTCTACCTATCTCATGGTTCCCAAGTATGTACATTTCTGTTAAGCCCAATATTAATACTTGGGAGCGAATTTCTGGGTCATAGGATATGCATGTATTTAGCTTTAGTAAACAATGCCAAACAAGTTTCCAGAGTAGTTATACAGATTTTCACCCCTTTCAGCATATATTTTCATATGTTTCAGGGTTTCGTGGACAACCTGGATACATACCCTCTCAGCTGGGGAACCTGCCAGGAAACCTGCCAAGAAAAGGGCTGTCCGTAATTGTTTGTCCCCTCCCCGCCCCCCAGCCCTTGCATTTCACCACCAGCCAGCTTCCCAGTCATTCACACTGGCTGGAGTCCCTTTTAACAATCTAACATGGCACCAAAGGGTCTCCTGATGGTTTCCTCCTTCTCCCCAGCCACATGCTAACACCCAGGTGGCTTTTTTTTAAATTGAGATATAATTGACCCAACATTGTAATTAGTTTCCATTTGAACCTTCCACATGTTTTCTGAAGAGTAAACATTGAAGTTAAAGAGTTAATTCTGGTTTGATGAGCAAATTTGTGACCCTCTAGTTATATTCGCAAGGAGAGCTAAGAATGTGTTTTCCACCTAAAAATGCTGTAGTCCCAGAAAAGGTTTTGATCAGGCCTCCTCCTAATGTTTGTAGGGCCTGAAGAAGGAGTAAAAATGGAGGCCATGGTCTATTCTAAATTCAAAGTCATAAATAAAGCTATCAGACTGTAAAATTAAATGTGAGTTATACTTTTTTCTTGATAAGATACCTTCCTAATGTCCTGGAGGCCAGATTTGAATGTAAAATTCTTGGACTCTGTGGGGTTCATGTCAGAACATGACAATGTGGGCAATTGGCCCCTCGCCAGCCCCCTTTTCCTTTTTATCCTACATATCTAAGCTCCATCCTTACTCCCCTAAAAAACTAGAAGACAGCTACCCTCGGCCACCCCTTGGGTAAACATGGATTCTCAAAATCTCTCTATACATAGACATGAAACACTTAGAAACCACTCCCATGTTCTTCCATTTTAGTCATTGTGCGTTGAATGGGAAACGATCATGGTAGCAGCTCCCAGTCATAATGCCAAGCATGAGGGACTCTACCAGGTATCAGCTTTTTTCCTTTTAGAGCTGAGTATTTCAGTAAAGCAGGACACGACATTGAGTCGCCTTTGAACACAGGCTTGAGCTGCACAGGTCCACTTATATGTGGATTTTTTTCAATAAATACTGTGGCACTACACATCCACAGTTGGCTGAATCTACGGATTCGGAACCCCAGATCTGGAGTGGAGATTATGGGACTTGAGCATCCACAAATTTTGGTATCCACAGTGGTCCTGGCACCAATCTGCTGCAGGATGCCAAGGGATTACTATTATGGATATGTATGTGTGTGTGTGTGTGTATATAAAATAAACACACATCTATAGATATACACACTAATGCACATACTCACATTATTTTAGTTATTGTTATTTTAAGAAGTATTTTTTTTAAAGTTCCCTTCTTTCCCTTTCCTCAATATAACATTTTAAGAAATACTACTTTGAAAGGAAGCAAAGCAAAATGCAGGAAACAAGAGCCTAGCTTGGCCGCTACCTCTCTAGGGTCCAGCAAATTAGTTGTTCACATACTGATTTAGTCTCTAGTCTCTCCTGACCTTTGGCTTGGAGGATAAAGTAATGAACTTGTTTTGCTTTTCCCTAGGGTACAGCTAGACTTATCATCTCCCTTCAGCTGCTGGGAGGAAACACAGCACTGCTAGATAAAGCTGATGCAGACTTTGGAGGTTTTGTGATATGTGCCAATTAACTAACTGATTTTTCTAATATAATTTGAAAAATTCATAGTTTTTGTTTATCATTTGTAAAGGATGACACTTTAAAACTGGTGTGCTGCTTCATTCATTTTAAAGCTCAAAGATGGGTGTGTAAGAGGAAACGAAGACGTGTGAGATTTGATCCTGTGCGCGGAGGCTTCATGAGAAGGGAGGTGCCCTTTCTGAGCGTAGCCCCATTGATCTCCTAAAGTTAGCTGCAGATAACTTGTTTTGAAAATGTTGGCTTTGTAAATAGAAATGGAAATCATTAAAACAAAGAAGGAAATGAAAGTAGAACCTGAGAACTAGAATACAGTGTTGGAAATGACCACAGACAACTAAGTGCATGAATCAATGACTGTTCGCAAGCTTTCCACTTCTTCAGTTCATGGTGCTGTTTGATGTCACGTGAGCAGGATAGTGTGGTCAGAGCAGGTAACACATTCTTGGCATTCTTTCCTCATTAACTTCCATTTCCCAAAGGTACCTTGAATAAAATAGACATATCTGAACCATCTTCAGAAACTAGATCCTCAGTTTACAAAATCAACCAAAAGTAGATTGGAGTGGGTTGGTAATGTGCTGCGCTTTCCTGCACCATCATGCATGCATAAACAATATTACTTAGCATCTGTAGCATCCATCAAGATTTCTCTGCTGCATGTAAGGTGAAAGGAAGGAGCATAATTAAGTCCCAGCTTTGAAGCTGTTGTGTTAATTGTTAACTTTTGCTGAGTCTGTACATTAAAAAAGGTAACAATCTCAGCATGTTAAGATCATAACTGTTAGATTCACGCTTGGAGGCGGCAGCTGTGCTGATGTGTGGCATTAATGGCTGGGTGAGTTCAATCAGATATGCTGCCTCCAGTGCCTTTGTGTAATGGTGTTTACTAGATTTCAAATGGACTGCTGAGAAAGATGAAATATAATCGCAGGTATAATCTCTGTCTTGAAAAAAATAGATAATGAAATTGTTCTCTTGTTGGCATATATTTTATTAACCTTTGTGGAATCAACTTAAAGAACGGATACCCCTATAGAGTTGAAACCTTTTGCTTAAGTGGAGTGTTATTAAATGTATTTGTGAGTCTCGGAATAGTAGGGTTGAGTAGAACAGGTAAGTTGTTTTTTTTTTTTAAACCACTCTGAGAATAATATGGCATATTCTGGGGCTAGCTGGAGAGGAAAAAAAATGCAGTGTGGAATATACACAACTAAATTTTTTTTTCTTCCTTCTTTCCTTCCTCCCATCCCCCCTCCACCTTTCCTTCCTTCCTTCTTTCCTTCCTTCCTTTTTTATTCACAGAGCCTGGAGAAAGTTCTTGTGGAATTCAGTCACAAGGAATTGTTTGATTTCTATAACAAGGTCTGTATTTTTAAAATAATTTCTGATATGTGGGATTTTTCACAATGTTTCCTCCATTTTATGAATTCTTATTTTTAAATGCCCTATTATGAAGCTAAGTTCTTTAAACTTCCCTTGTAAACACCTTATGTTTCACAGTAGGAAGCATTGCCGAGATGAAGAGAATCTCACACACTAAATCAGGAAGAAAATGGATATGGTTTTAATTAAAGCAATAGGATTGTTGCTTTAATGTAAAACATTAAGTAATGAACTGTGTGGTATCTAGCCACACTAGCAGTTTAAATATAGGTAGTGTTAAATATTTTAAATTCTGGGCCCAGGGAAAAAGGAAGATACCAGGCCTTTAAAAATTTATCTTTGAGGGTTTCTTTTTGAATACTGATGTTTCTTTTTGAATACTGATTTTATAACCCAGGAAAATGCACTGCTCCTCCCATCCCCTCGCAGCACCCACCCTTTAAAAATCTTTAGTGATCAATTAAAATGAAACAGCTGGGCGCATTTAAAACAGTAATATTTAGACATCCTTCTTTACAAATTTGAAAACTCAGCAAACAGGAATTCTAATATCGTCACATAAAAAGAAAAATTTTCTAAATAGTATATTTATTGCTGTATGAGTAGATTTAAAACATGTAGTTGACAATACCATTCTTTTCCTTCATTTGCGTGTTTCTAAACAACACTTCACATGAATTTCTTTGTCTTCACCAACTTCTGTCTCTCTTTTTTTTTTTTTTTTTTTTTGTCTTTGTAAATAGCTGGAGACCATACAAGCACAGCTGGATTCCCTTACATGATGTCCTCGAAGACTGGTTTCTCCAGCACACTCCTGCCGCCTCATTCATTTGCATTGAAGATAAACTGCCAGGTTGTGTTTTCTGAAGGATTCAGTAGCTTTCTTCTTCCAAATTATACGGCTTATTGCTTCTTAGACAAATAACAACCAAAGAAAATCATTGTTCTGAGTACGGAGGTTCTAATATACACTCTCTAGTTCCGTGAGCCAATAGCAAGCAATTATTAAGAACATTTTTGTCTTAAAGGAAACAAAAGTGAATATCATACTGTTTTTACTGTCCTATTTTTGCTTTATTACTTGACTTGTTTATCTTTTACATACTTGATGATACTTTTATGTATCAAGGAGGGTCCATGGATACAAAGTAAAATGTATACCTTAGAACACAGAACTTCAGTAATTACATTAATAAAAGTACGAAAGTGGCCACATGCAATTAAATACATTATGGCAGTTTTTCTTTGCTATAACGAGTCTATTTTGCTTGGGAAATAATATAGGAAAGAAATTTTAAATAGAGCTAGTTCAGTCTATCATTAAGTTCAATTGTGAGCATCTCTGTGCACTTGAATTTTTTTCTCTGAGTTTAATGATTTAATAACAGTTCAGGGTTTGGGGTGCTTTTCTTTGTGCTGCAAATTAATAATGATTCATTTCATAGTGTGGGAGACAGTCAAATCATGAATAAAGATAATTGTCATGAGTGCTAAATGAATAGCCTTAAAATTTTAAAACAAATACCTTTTACATTCTCTTTCTATAAATTTGTTAATTAATTTCAGTCAGTAAGATTTTTATGTCTTAGAATTAGTTGAACTGAAGTACATAGTGTTTTATGCTATGGATATTTATAAATGTGAGTATGGTTGCCTGCAGAAAATAATATCAGTTGAATTTTTATAAATGAACTGTCTATACTATATTGTTTCCAGAGAGAAAGACAGAGAGGGAAGGAAGGCAGGAGAGAAGGGAGAGGGGAGGGAGGGAGAAAATGAGAGAGAACAACAGAGTTTCAAACGTGACTTTCTTCACATGAAGGAATTTGATTGCAGAAATAGTTAAACAAACAGAACCACTGAATTTAAATCACATTCCTTATATGAGGTATCTGAGTAATGTGATTGTTAAAGGTCTCCCAAATAAATGTTCAGTATGTGGAATTTATGCCTTTACTTATGTGTGCTTGTATGTTGTTACTTAGAAGGATTAGGGGTTTGGATTATTTCAGAAAGTAAATATTACAGTTGCTCTCTGTAGGTGGTTGATTTGAAAAGTTTTAAACTCAAGCTTCCATTGATAGGCTGTCTGGAAGACATGTTTATAATATGATGGGATTTGTTTCCACATGTAGCTTATGGGATCTGTCTTATATTATTATGCTCTATTCTGCTGGTCCCCAGAAGAAACTACCTGACTCCTATCAACATTTTGGTAAATATTCGTTCAGCTTCTTCTTATGCACAAATAAACGTCCATCATTTCAAGTTGAATTTGTTCGGCCATCCTGACAGTGGCCGTATGGACATGTGGAGGTTGTCATCAGTTTAATGGCCGACCTAACTCCCAGTGTAGGTATCTAATTTAAATGTGATATTTCAAAATGAAATTTCCTATTAATAGCTTGAAATGGTGGTAAGTAGTTTTCTCGCCATTAGTCTAGTTTTAAAAAGTCTGACCAAGGGCATTGAAGGAAGGACAAGTAAGTAGAAGGTCTAATGCCAACTAACAACATAATTATTGCTGAAATATATTTAATTACAGATAATTTTATTTCTTAAGGCATCGCCATTGTTAGGATGCACAAGTCAAAGAAAGTATCATTCCCAAAGATTATTAAATGTGTTCCTTTTTCATAGAAATAAGGTGGATGGAGTGATTAAGTGGGAACTGAAGCCTACCATCATAGCAGATAAACGTATCTGTATGAGTGCTTGTCATGAGGATTGGATAAAATATAATTACTTGTTAGAAAGGAATACTACAAATATTGGCAATTGTCCAATTATAAAATATGATTATTTTAAATTAGGAAATGCCAAAAAATCATAAAGGAGGAACCTAAAATTATAGAGTCTCATCATCTAGAAATGACCATTGACATTTTGATAGATTTTATTGAAGGTTATTTTTTTTCTATTCATGTATCTTCCTCCTTTTTTTTTTCTTTCCTAACAAATTAGAGTAATGCAATAAATAATTTCATACTTTGCTTTGCTTTTATAATATTATAAACATTTTTAGTTTCCTTATTGTCTAAAACATAACTTTAATGTATACTAAGTAGTCCTTCATTTGAATGAGCTTTATTTAGTTATCTAATCTATTGTTGGACATTTAGATTATTTCCCATTTCTTAACATACTAAAGAACTCACTGGTAAAATCATCATAAATAAACCCTAAACCACATTTCTCATTATTTTAATAATATAGATTCCTAGAGGTGGGATTATTATGCCAAAAGCATGAAGATTTATTTTCTATTTTTTCATTTAACGGGATTTTATTATAAAAATAAAATTGCCTATTGTAAAAAAAAAAAAGTACATGAAAAAGTTTCTCTGTTTTGCTGTCTCACTCCCCAAAAGTACCTACCTAACTAGTTAGAAACATTTGGTTTATATCTTCAGGTATCTCATGTAAATGCAAATGCACATACACTCCTCTTTGTGTATTTTTTTAAAATTTACATTTGTTTTAAGGCCATTTTTGCATATTGATATATCATTTTCCCAGTCAATATATTGTTGGTGAGGGTATATCTATTTATACTCTCACAACAATAAATGAGAATTCACCTGCCCAAAGCCAGCTTCATCAACACCTTCCTCTTACTGTACATTTCCTTTTCAGCATTCTTTTTAAGTTGGAATAGGTTTTGGAAAGAGTGTGGAGTGAGAGTGGGTTGGAGATTGAAGCATCACTGATTACTTGGTTTATGTTATATTAATAATTCCAGAGGGATTGAAGAGGAAAATCTCTTCTAAAATCAGCAAATGTGAAAGACAGTTGTGCAGTATTTAAGTGTAAGGGCATTGCAGTCAGACGTTTATTTCCTCCACAAATATCTGGTGTCTGTGGTGCCAGGAACTGTGTGTACACTAGGCACTGTATTAACAGTGATGAGCAAAACTCATGTAACTCCTGGCTTCTTGAAGTGCAGTGTGTTCGTTAAAAAGCAAGCAAAATAAATTGTGAACAAGTATGGGATGAAAAATAATTGGATCCTCTGAAGAGAAAAATAAAAGATAGGACCAAATATAGATGGGGCATCAAGGAAAGGCTCTGAGGAAGTGAGATTTGAGCTGAGTCCTGTAGGATGAAGTTAGAATGAAGAAATAGCAGAAGAGACCGAAAAGCATTCTAAATGGAGAATAGCCTATACAGAACCCAGAGACTGGAAAAGACTTAGTGCATTTCGGGAACCAGAGAAAACCAGTATGGCTGGAGAGTCGTGAACAAGGGAGTAGTAGAGTGCTGTTCAGTTCGAGAGGTAGTCTGTCACTTCTACCACCAGAATATCTTGCAGTTGTATTTCCAAGACACTACTTTTTCAGGCTTCTGTCATCTTTGCCCTGAACTGCCCTTCCCTTAGACCCCTTCAGTCCAGTCTCCACACAGACCTAATATTTCCTAAACATTAATCATACTAAGTACACTGTCTCCCTGCTTTAAACCCTTCAAAGATTTCTCATTACACTTCAAATAAAATGTAAGTGTCTGGACTCTCAGGACAGACTAAGAGTCTTATTCTAGTTCTACTGCCTTTTGTGTTACGTAATTTGCTAAAGCTCAGTTTCCTCATCTTTGTGATGGGAATAATGATCATCTAAATCACATGGGAGTATAATGAAGATTAAATGAGATAATTCATGTTAAACATATAGCGTAATTCCTGATTTGCAATAATCACACAAATGTTAGTGTCATTTTCATAATCACTCAGAAAATAGCCAGGCTTTCTGTTGAAATTATTCCAGATGAGGTTTGAATTCAAGTCAAAATTGAAGATGGCTTGCTGTGAAGCCCCTTCATGTTGAATCTAGTTACTGAGTTCCAATAACAACTCTATCTTATGATAACTAGATGTGAACATAGTGCCCATCTATCCCATTCTTAGTTTTTCATTAACGAGGTAATAGGTATGGGATCAGAAACAAATTTGTTTTTTCTGTGACTGTCTTTCTACATAACTCTTCTGGCTCTGAGGATTCTTTTTCTCTAACTCTGTTCAGTGAATTTTTATCTCTTTTTTTTAAATTGAAGTATATTTGATATACTTCAGATGTACAGCAAAGTGATTCATATATTTATTCATATATATATACTTTTTCAGATTCTTTTCCGTTATAGGTCATTACAAGATACTGAATTAGTTCCCTGTGCTATACAGTAGGTCCTTGTTGTTTATCTATTTAATTTTTATGTCTTCTTACCTTAAACAATGTCTTCTACACCTTATTTATTATTTATTTTACCACGGGTCTGCAAACTAGGGCCTTTGGGCCTAATCCAGCCGACCCCTGAGTGTGGGCAGCGCCTGTTAGCTCGCTTCTAACCAATCAAATATGGCAAAGGTAATGGGATGTCACTCCCGTGACTGTTACATTGTGTAAAATTCTGTTGTGCTACCAGACTCACTCTAGAGACTTTCTCCCTTCTTGGCTTTGAAGAAGCCACCTGCCGTATTGTTAAGAGGGGCTGTGGACAGAGCCACAAGGCGAGGAACTACGGGTGATCTCTAGGGGCCAAGGGCAACCAGGAGCCACCAGGAAGCTGAGGCCCTAAGCCCTCAGCCTTTCAGCCACAAGGAAATAAATCTTCAGACAACCTGAGTGAGTTTTGAAGTGGATTCTTTCCCTGTTAAGCCTCCAGATGAGACCAGAGTCCCACCGACTGACTGCAACTTTATGAAAGACCCAGACTCCTGACCCGTGATAATTGTGATGTGTGTTGGTTTAAACTTCTACATTTGTAATAATTTGTTATGTTATAGAAGATAAATATCCACCGTGCTCTTTCATTTGCATATAGTCACATAGTCTTCGGCTGCTTTTGTACCGCAACAGCAGAGTTAAGTAGGTGCAACAGACAGCATATACCCAGAAAGCCAAAAATATTTACCACCTGGCTCTTTACATGAAACGTTCGCAGACTGGTTCCTTATACCATGCTTCCCTGGGGCATCCCTAGGGGAATGTAGCAGTTGGTGGGGGACACCTAAATCTGTCAGGTGTGGTAAATGTTTCTGTGGCATCGCTTTTGCTTTAATTTTTGCCAGCCACATGGCCATCCAATTGGAAGTGGTATTTTTCCATGTTCTGGAACTACTGCAGCCATGTGACTAGGTCTCACCAACGAAATGTGTGTGGAAATTATGTTCCTCTTCGCTTTTCTTTCCCCTTTCTGTGACTGAAACATGGATTTGGAGCTAAATCAGCTTTGACTGAGCAGATGAGGATGATGCCTCCAGAGGCAAGGAGCAACAAGACGGAAGGAAGCTGGGCCCCTGCACGTCCTCATGGAGCAGTACTGCTGGTGTGCCCTTGAGGGGCTGCTGTCTCCAGACCGCACATGAGAAATAAAACACTTTGTTTAGCAACTATATTAGGTATCTCTTTAACCCAACAGCTTAGCCTACAGCGTAACATAGGGATAACATGATTTAATTGCCAGTAATTTAGAGCATGTGTATTTTTTTAACAGAGATTAAAATGTTCATCATGTAGTTGAAAACAGATGTAAATGTTAAAGAGAAAATGGGAAACTTCAAAAACTCTTTTTGCTTACAGCCTGCGACTTCAGGCTAAACTCTCAGAGCTACTGAGAGGATATCTGCACCCCGCTCCCTAAGTGTGGTGACTTGGAAGGGGAAGTGTAAGAAACCGTAGGTGTATATTGTAAATGTCCCCCAAAGTCTTTACATAATCTCTTTGCCACTCTTGAAGAAGAGAGCCCGGACAGTTCTGTCTTGTTCAGGCTCATTAGTTAGAAGCTGCTCAGGAATTAGAATTTAAGTTTCAAATGAGTCGATTTTGCTTCCCTAAAACTTTGATTTTTGTCATCATTATGCAAATAGTTCTCAATACACCAGCCTCATTTAATGCTAAAATTAGGAACACATTAATTTGAGGGATTTTATAGTAAAGCTTAATGGCATTTATGATTTCAGAGAATTTCAAGGATTTATCATTGCTTCCTTCCCCCTCCCTCCCCTCTCCCCTTGCCATACATACCTCTTGAATCTTTGTAAAGGCCCTTTGCTTTTCTCTGCCATGTGAGGTTATACTTGCTGACTGGAGACCTGGGATCCAAGTCCAAGTGATGGCAGTTTTCATAGCCCACTTTATTCGTTTTATTTGAAATGGAAAGTTGTTAGTTTTTATTTCAAAAGAAATAGTCTGCAAAGACAAGAAAGTTGAAGCAGGTCCAGCCTATAAATTTGTAAGGAAGAGGATGCTGCAGGATTAGAGAAAGTCTTTTAATCCCCAAGGCAGGAAAAATAATGAATATATAATAATGTTCTCTTAGTAAAATCAGAGTTCAGTCATTTTTAGCATCTTTTAATGAGAATGTGAGAATCTCATTCTATAAATGACTTGGTTTTTAAAAAATATTTTTTCTTCAAAGAAATCTAGGTAAAGGAAAGAAGGGGAAAGAGTTAACAGTAAATTTAATAGTTGCATTTATTTCTGAAACTGAATTTTAAAGAACACAATACATCCTTCCTGAATTGTTTAAGGGAAAGTCAATAATAAGATTTTTCTCATCTTTAACAAATGTCAATTTGCTGTGAGGCATGGAGCTCAGCGATTCTTCAAGGTCTTTCCCCAGATCTCCTGGCTTCTGAGATAACCTGATTTTCTTTGTGCTCTCTTTCCAGTCCACGGTTCAGATTCTTCCTCCAGGTTCAGCCAGGCTACCTATGAACAGAGCAAAAAGCTGTCACAGGCTGCTCTAACCTGCCAACATTGGAAGCTTCAGTGTTTCTCCCCGTCCAGGAATGTGGTTATGCTTTGGCAGCAGAGCCCAGTAATTTTCCAAATGATCGGAGAAAGTAGTGACTCATACCTCCCAGACCATGTGCTCTACTTTACAATCCAGCCTCTCACTCTATTACATGCTGATGTAAGTAGTCCTGTGAACATCAGGGGATTTAAGAAATATTGGCTGAATGAATTAATGGAGTACAGAAATAGTTTTTCTTCCACTGCCTCTCTTATTTGCACAGAGCCATCTGAATTCTTAAAAACAAACAAAACCATCATAAACCCAAGATTTTTACAAGAGTAGATTTCAAATGGCTTTAGCCAAATACACTGGTAATCCTTCCAGGGAACAGCTACTTCTCTTCTGGGGAGAATCACCTATAGTCACTGATCCTTTCATTCACCAAACAGGAGCTATATATGAGGTGAATTAAAGCCTCATAACCTGCTAGAGACTCAGATTTCTCCATCCCGAATGCTGAGTGATTTCCCCCACTGCTGTGCAATTTATGGTGGTCCTGAAGTTGACCTAAGCATGCTTCTGGTACTGATGCTGCAGAGACTGAAAAACAATTACATTCCTACCAATTTCAGGGGTGAGTGATGTGACAGGGTCAGCTGGAGTGCTGCAGAAAGACGTCAGCAACATTCTTACATTGAGGTGTATGTTAAGTGTGTATAGATTTTGTGAACTCATTACCCAGATTTTAATTTCCTGTTGAAAAGGCTGTCTTGATTAAAGGCACACATCCACACACTGCCTGCAAAGAGGCTTTCCTTGCTGATGTGAGTAATTCAATGACAAGGTTTTAGAAAGAAGTCTCCCTTTACGTGGCCCAGATTGTTCCAAAGTATTACAACTATACGGGCTGGGCAGAGATCTGAAAAAGTTCACATAGATAATGCAGAATGCAAGTAAGATGCAGAGAGTCTTGCAGAAAGCTGTCCAGTAACACTTTAGTTAAACTTTTCCCTGCATAACCAAGAGTTGCGTTTGGATGTGGAGTCCAGTGTGTGGGATGAGTTTAGTCTTAGTAGAGGGATGATTCATAACATCTAACTTTCCTACCCCATGATGGAAAAGACCCTCTCAGAGTTTTGGTGCTCCTTACTGCAAAGTGTGTTCCGTACTTTGCTTGTGACACGTCTAAAGTAACTAGAGGAGTCATCAGTTGTCAGCCGGTTTGGGTACATCAGCTTTCTGGACTTGACAACTGCCCAGCGCCAGCGTTCCTCACTCAGCAGGCTTGGAGGACTCTAGGAGTAGCCACCTTTGCTAGATGTGCTGTTAACCTCCCTTGTATATTTGGGCCAGTGGTCTTAGGAAGTTCTGCTGGGCAGACTCGGATGTGTTGATAGGTCCCCGGAGCTAATGGGTCAGCAGAGTGTGACCACCCTCTGTAGGGTTATTCCTTCAGGCACTCAGTGAGAATTTGCTCACATGTACTGATTTTACAGTGCTATGGTTCTCCTCCACTGGCTTCCGGGAACACTTTCTCCCCTTCTCTCATTTTCCTGGTTCCTTTTCCTTTTTATTAATTCTTCTTTTAGTTCTGTAGTCCACGCTGGGGGATTCAGGGTTACAAAAGTGTCTGCTTAAAAATGTGGGGCCTCAAAAAGTAAAATTTTCTTTCTGTATGATCAATTTGGGGGGAAGTAAAAACTCCTCCTATAATTAAATAATTATTCCTCACTTTATCAGCTTTCTAAGACTAAATTATATGTATTTTAGGCTTTACTACAGAAGCCACCTCTACTTCATAAGCTTCTCTGTGTAGGGTTTCGAATAGAACATGTTTATAGGGAGAGAGTGAATGTTTTACAGGGAGAGGAATGCTTCTGTTTCTCCACCCACTTTCCTGTCGTCTCCCTTTCTACACCCCCCCCCCCCCATCTTTTAAGGGAGAATGGTTCGCCATTCTGTTTGGTCAGTTGTAAAATATTGGTTGGCCACAATTACTGATGGAGAAAGTACTATAAAAAGACCATGCCTATGCGTGGTGAACCTCTTTTACACTTCCTGCTTTCACTCCGTGGGTTGGAATTGCCAGAGGAACCAGGAGAAAGAGGGCTTAGCCATCTCTCTCCACCTCAGCAAAGCATCGTTGCTTTAGTTTTGTGCCATGTGGCTGGCAGGCACTAGTGATAGTCTGAGCTGAAGCTCAGGTATGTCAGGGAGGAGGGAGGGAGAGCCCATCTCAGGCCTTAAGAGTGAACCATGTGCTCTAACCCAGCCTTGGCAAGCTCTGAAAGGTAATAACTGTGTTTCTCATTTGCCATCAGTCTTCCTCTTGCCTGGGAATGTCAAGGGTTGAGGAGTGATTGACAGAACAAGATGTGGGCATTTGGAGGTTCTCTAGTCAAATGCCATTAAATGCAATCACAATTTCCCCTCTGTCCTTTATAGCTTTTCTTAGCAAATCTGTCTTATTTTTCTGTAGTAAACATGTATAGAGAGCTATGGGCAAAAATATCAAAGGTATTATTCATACCTCTCAACTCTCAAGTAGGCACTGAGTAAGAGAAGAGGGCTTTGCAATCAATGACTGACTCCCTCTGAAGATGACCAGGTTGACGTGTCTAACCCTCCATTCTTAGCGAGCGAAATACCCATTTCTCTGAAAACAGAGAGGAGACGTTGCTGAGTCACTTTCAAAGGCTCCTTGGCTACCCACCAGCCACAGCTGGACCTGTGAGATCAGTTCACAGCAAGATGGAGACTGACCTCACACTCACCTTCCTCTACATTTCTGAGTGAAAACTTGAACTTCAGTCTCTGCCTCCGGCTCCCTGGGAAGCTAAGGAGGCATGGAATGTACCTGATAGCCTGACATGATTCTGTCTTCTAACCATTTGTGGAAGGAAGAGAACCATTGAAAACAGGGCTCCTTTCTTTCTAGACTAAGTGTTTAGAGTGCAACACAGCTAAGTAGGAAACTGAGAAGACAAGAGGATGAGCTATTAGCTGCCTGATCAAGTTACCCTTTTGTGCTCCAGTAACCGATGTCCAGGCCACTTCAGGGCTGCCTTTGTGCCTCCTCTTCTAAATGTGTTTGGTTATCTACAAGTGGGGCTGATTCCCATCATATGAAACCCGCAGGATTTGCTTCAGGCAGGGGAGTCACTGAATTAAAGACTTCTTCCATATGTTAGTTTCACACTGACGTATTTAACCCATACTAGTGTGTATCAAAGCAGAGCAAACTGATTTTGCAGTGCCAAGTTGTTTCTGCCTCAAATAATTAACCACGGCCATGCCCAAATCTATGAACATGTTTATTGGCTGAACTTCACCCACGAAATATGTAACAGGTAGGAGAAAAAATACCCTAATTATATTAGTGATGTTTAGCTTTAAAGAGCAAGTAACATTTTGGTTCCCTGCAGGGAGTTCTGAAATTCCCCAGGATATGTTCAGAGTAATTCAGCTTGCATGCTGCTTTCTGCTTCTTCAGGACTGCTGTTGTAGGGGAGGAGAGCCAGATGGCAAGGCTTCCTCTCCCAGACCGAGCAGCTTGTCCTCAGGTTCTGTCCCCTCCAGCTGTTCCCAGCTTGTTCCCAGCTTCCTCCCCATGTGACTCCACAGCAGCCCCAGGGTAGGCAGAGTGGGAGCCACACCACCAGGAGCTTACGCTTTATGCATAGGGAGACTCTAAACCTCAGACAGCAGTGCCCAGGATGCCCAGACAGAGCTCTGGTGTATTCCACTGTGAGGTTTCTGCTGCCAAAATGCAATAGATAAATGAAGTGAGCAGTTGCTTTGCATTTATACCCATTTTTCTTCATTTATTTAAAAAGTGGCGGGGCAGAGAGTAATGGAAAAAGGAATGGACAAAGGTTTGTGTGTGTGTGTGTTTTTAAAGGTATTATATTTAACAAAAAATGTACTTTGGTAACTCTATATTATATTCAAATAGGATTCTAGGCAGGACCTCAGCTGGGCAACTCTGTTTGCTTATTCATTCATTTATACATTTATCCACCAGCTGTCTAACAGGCCAGCAAGTGAGGCTCTCCTGGAACCTCCTTGAATTGATATTACCATGAAGGCATTGCCGAGGGCCTCAGGAAGAGGCTGATCAGGGAGCAGAGAAGCTCTCCCTACTGAGTCCTCCAGCAGCTCTCTGGCAGTGGGAAGAAAGATGGGGAAATAGGAGTATGAGCCACTTCTGAGGAGCTACGGTTGGTCCTTGCTTGTTCAGACATAGCATTACCTTCAGCTTAGCTCCTCACTTAAAGAGACTTCCAGTAAGTAAAAGAGCATAGTGCTGGTAACAAAGACTAATTAACTGCCTGCTTGGTGCCGGGAATTCAAAATAAGTGAGACAGGGCCTCATCCCTGTGGCCTTAATACCAGAGGGACTATCACCCAGCTTGGTGGGGCACAGCAATGCCCACTGGAAGTGCGCAGCACTTCACAGTTTATAAAGCCCCTCACACTCCTAATCTTGTTTGATCCTCACGGTATTCTTGTTTAGTAACTTGGACAAGCATTATTTCCACTTTATGGATGAATAAACTGAAACCAAGGCATCTAAGTCACTTACCCAAGATTACACAGGCTGCACTCAGGATTTCCAATGCCTGGTTTAGGGCTCTTTTCATACCAGTTTTTGCCTCTCAGCGGCCAATGTCCTCTTCAGTACCTGCTCTGCAGTGATGGTTGGAGTCCTTTTAAGCTCTTCTTCTTTACAGCGAGCGCCATGTTGAGCTTTCTCAGTGGAGGGCCCTGGGGGGGACAATGCGGGAGGAAGAGGCGTCTGCAGGTTCCGCCAGCTGCCCTGTTGGTCACCGGTCTGGGCTTGCAGGCATCTGGTGAGGCTCCGCCCCAGCCGTGGCTCCAGAGCACGCAGCTCGGCAGCCTTGCAGCCCTGGCCTAGCCTGGTGAACCCTCCCGTGTGGTTCTCCCAACACGGAACCAGCATACCCTAGGCCTCTTGCCCAGGCATTACGTCCAGTGCCCACTCTCCTGCCCACCAGCTGTGACTCACCTGTGTCCCGATTCCACTGCTCACAAGCCCGCTGCCCCTCAGCTTTACTGTCCTGACAGGAACACTGGGTGTGCCAAGCCTGCTACAAACAGTGGCATTCCCTGTGCAGCTGTGCACATCTGGTCACTGGCTGTAGCTTACCCTCACTTCCCAGATGGTCGCTTCCTACTCTCCCCTTGACTGTAGATCAGCTCCAGCCTGGGAAAACCGACAAATTTCTCTACAACCAATGGACTTCAGCTACCTTCTGCAGCCAGGTATGAATCCCAGCCTTGAGGCGGAGGCATTCCCTTCCAAGCTCATTTTTCCTTGGGCTCTCCCTCAGTCCTGTGGTACCCTACAGAGTTCTCAAATCCTGTAGTTACTGTTTTAATCATAACTTAATAATTCTTTGTGAAACTTCCCTTATTTAAATCGCTCTGTGGTTTCTGGCTCCTGACTGGTCCCTGAGTCACCAGCTGTCAGTGTGGAGTCACAGACAAGGTAAGGGAACAAAGTTTCTCATGGGCTACATCTTGTCGTACGCCTCTGATCACTGCAGGCACCTGCCTACCCTGATGCCTGTCACACAGAAGGTCCTGAATGAGGATCGATGAACTGTGCACAGGTTCACACTCCTATTTTATGGATGTAATGGCAGCCCACGGAAGCAGCCAGCACGCAGGAAGGAGTCAGGAATTTGTTTGTTCACATGGTCAGTCACTTATCTGTTCAGTGAAATTGATCAGATGTCATTTGGGAGCAGCAGCTTTGATGCTCGACTGGGAGGCCAAGTAAATGTTGGCTACCAGAGGACAGGCTAAAGAACATTCTGGAAGACTGGACGGACCCAACATGGAAAGGCCCAAAAGGAAGTAGGGAGATACCGAGTGGTCTAACCACCTGTGAGGCTCAGAGAAGACAGGGGACTTACCTAAGGTCGTGTGGCCCCTTCTTGGTGGAACCAGGACTAGAACGTGGGTCTCATGGTCCTCAGTCCGAACCCTTACCATTACACCGCATTGCTTCTCCAAGTGGGGTGGGAAGAGGGGGTGATAAAAACTGCCGTCTCAGGAAATGGTGGACAATGCCCCCAAAATGGTTGTCCCTTACCTAGCAGTTCAGAAGAGTCTATTTGGGGGAATTCAAGAAATTCCCCTGCCAATGCGATTACCTTAGAGAAAGCAAGTAGCAATCTGTTAAATGTGCTGAATTTGGAGCTTGACTCCTCTCAGGGTAATTGGCCACCTGTTAAGCCACAGTATCCCAGGCTCTGTGGGCAAAGCCAAATGTTCCTTGTCCTCCCCTCCTCAAAGCATCATTGGTTCCTCTGAGGTGGTCTTATACCCCCATGTAAAGCCTCTCCATCACTCCTTTCCAACATCTGTGGCTTAATTGTCCTAGTGACTTTCCTTTATCATGTTGGTTTATTTAGCAGGGCATTTTGCTATTTCTGATCAGATGTTTTTTTCCCGGGAGCCAACGCATGGGGTTTTTTATTAAGTGCGGGAGAGCCAACAGAGCCTGTTCCACATACTCCTCTGAAATTTCCCCCAAAGCATGACTTCTCACTTGAATCCTACAATGAATGTATGGGCATATGTGACACACTGTGTGTCATTAATTTTTCATCAACAGATGGGTCACATACGAGCCAAGGGGGAGTGTGGATGTAGCAAGAGCTGTGTGAGTTAAGTCAAGCCATGTTTCGAATGTCTTTGTTGGCTGCCATTGGGAAGGAGCCCACGCAGATTAATTGATTTGGGATGTGCATACGCCTCTGTGGTGGGAGGCAAGAGACGTGTGGGTCTAGAGAAAATAGGCCTGCCTGTGAGCATCCTGGGAGAGGCCAGATTCTCTTCAAGGAGTGACAGTGAAATGAGAGCTGCACTTTGCAGGCTGGCCCTGGCTAGAGATGCATCTTGTTGGGAGCTGCAGATACACAGGAAATAAAATTTCCCTCACTGGGGAATCTGCTTCAGTGAGGAAGTCTCTGTTGACCTGGCCCAGTGAAATCAGTGAGGAAGGATACTGCCAGGATTTGCAAATGCTTGGGTTGTGCACTTCATAACCTGGGCTTGCTGTCAGAGCCAGTACTGAGGCCCTTCCTGGCCTGATGGTTTTCTTCAGGGCCACCGTTTTTCCTCCCTCTCTCCACCCCTGACTCTCTGATTCTTGCTTATGTACTGTTCTAGAGATCCAGTGTTTCCTCTGGGAATACAAGCATACCTCAGAGACATCACGGGTTCAGTTCCAGATCATCACAATAAAGGGAATATCACAATAAAGAGAATCACAAAAATTTGGGGGTTTCCTAGTGCATATAAAAGTTATGTTCACACTACACTGTAGTATATTAAGTGTGCAATAGCATTATGTCTAAAAAGAGAGGGACATCCCTTAATTTTAAAACAATGCTGTTGGAAAAACGGCGCAGATAAACTTGCTCGACAGAAGGTTGCCACAGATTTTTCGACTTGTGCAAAGAGCAATCTCTGTGAAGCACAATAAAGCAAAGTGCAAAAAAAATAAGGTGTGCCTGTACACGGCTTCTCCTTTTGTCGTATTTATTCAATCAAGAGGCACTGTGCTAGGGTCCAGGAATACAACAGCTCTTCATGGGACTTATTTGTTAGCCAAGTCCTCATCCCTATCTCGTAACACCTAGGACAGGATTCTGTGAGCAGGGACATTCAGAAAAGGGGCCTTCCAGACCTGGGATGTCAGAGAGTTGGAGAGGAAGGCAGTCCCAAGCCTGTGGTCCAGCAGTTGGCTAGAGCTCAGGTCTTAGACTGGCATAACTTGTTCCACTGCAGTGTGTCATCCTGGAGGGTGAGATCCAGCTTTCTGAAAACTAAGTATAAAAATAACTAGAATTTATTTTTCATTTTTAGTCAAATTTGTTGAGGTTTGATTTACATACAATAAAATATACTCATTTTAATTGTACAATTCAATCTAAGTTTTGAATGTATTCATGAAGGTAACCACCATTATAGTCAAGATACAGAACATTTCCATCATCCCAGAAGATCTCTTGAACTCCTTTGCAGTCAGTCTTTCTAACCCTGGTCCCAGGCAACTACTGTTTCTTTTCTGTCATTATAGATTAGTTTTGCCTATCCTAGAATTTCATGTAAATGGAAAACATACAACATGTGCTCTTTTGTATCTGGCTTCATTTGCTCAGCATGATTTTTAGATTTATCCATGTTGCTGTAGGTACCCAAAGTTGTAGCTTTTTATTGCTAAAGAGTATTCCACTGTGTGGATATGCCACAAAAATGTTAATCTGTTGATGATGGGATTTTGGATTATTTCCAGTTGGGGCTATTATGAGTAAAGCTACTGTGAACCTTTGTGTCTGTCTTCGGCAGGGCACATGTTTTCACTTTTCTTGTGGAAACACCTAGGTACTAATGAATTGTATAGAAAGTGTTTGTTTATAAGAAATTGCCAATTTTTTTCCAATTAAAGATGGCTTTGCATGAAATGTTGGCAGCTGCAAATACTGGATAGTCAGCTACAGTATAATGGTCCCAAACAAGGCACCTTGAAAGACAAAGGGCAGGAGAATCCTCCCAGGAGGCACAACTGTGATGAGCACATACTGTTGTCCACCTGGTGGAAAGTAGATGCAGCCTGAGCCCAGGAACACAATTTATGAGGATCCCAGCAGGAATTTAAATCTTGCACAAGGATCAAAAGTAACTGAAGCTCCTACTTTATACGTATAAAGTATTTGAAGGCTCTGCTAGCCACTCAGCCACTGTTCATCTGCATGCATAAGCCTGAGGGACGCCCAGCCAGGAATTACAGATTTTACCCATCATAGGTGACAGGTAGCAGGAAAAATATGTCCTTAGAGAACTGGGGTGAAGTCACTGAACTTTACTCCAAAGGCTTCAAATACATTCAGTTCAATTTAGCAATCATTTATTAAGCAAACGTTGACTCTGGATCAGGCACTATGCCAGCTACTGGGGATATGGCCACACACAAAGCATGGTGCCTGTCTCAAGCCTCTTTGGGATATCTCCCTCCACTGTCCAGGAACTGAAGTAATTTTTTCTAGAAACCCAGGCCAGATCTCTATTGCATTTTGTATCCTGCTAAGGTAAGAGCCTGGCATGTTGGTGAGTACGGAGAGCCAGATGGTTGTGAAACATAGGAGGGGATTGGGAAGTGATAGATGAGTTAATGGCTAAAGCTGTATTTCTGAACCCTCCTCTGCAACTGGTGGTAGATAAAGCCATGAGTCCCAGCAGACTCCTGTTAATGATCAGATCCTGTGATAATCCTGACAGTCCCACTTGAGGCATGATTTTGAGCCCATTCTGAACTCAAGAGCTGGAAATTGGAGTATCATACTCATTAATGTTAGACTCAGATTGCGTATTGTCATGCTTATGGTGGGGGTGGCTTGGTTCTCAATTTAGTTCTCTAAGTTTTAGCTACAATCTCCTTCCATTTCTCCCCAGCATGCATGATACATTGATGAGTCATAGACTTGGGCTAAGTTTACACACAGAATTAGGATGTCATTCTCTCTGGCTCTTTCCTAAGGTTCTGTCTTCATTCTTCAGTGGCTGTGGTTGTCCATGTACCTTGCCCTGCTTCCTCTGACAATAAGCTGATGGGTTGTCCTATTGGACCCTCGGTGTTACATTAGATGCCTGTGGTCTGCCCTCAGGGTAAAGTAACACAGATGGAATTCATTTTGTGCCAATCACTTTTCTAAATTTCAATTATTTTCCATAATAGGCCTGTGGTTTTCAATCTTCAGAGCCTTCAGATAGATTTTTTTCCCCCTTTTTTGTTTTTCAGGGCTTATAGCTATTATTTGAAGGAGAATGGGTTTATTAGGAGCTGTTTCCTTCTAACTAAAAACAGAGACTCTGAGATACTTTTTTGCAGTTCTTGAATGTCAATTTGACTCTTTTAAAATAGAGATTCAAATACTTTGTTGTAGTGCTTCATTTATTTCCATTCATTATTTTCATCCTTTTTCTCGTTTTATCTTTATATTAATCTTATTTCTTTTGAAATCCTTGTCTACAAACTTAACTGTCTGGTTTATTTTTCAGTCAGCTTCTAATGACTGTTTTATCTCTTGATTATCAGTCACTTTCCTGTTTCTTAACTCTAATTTTATTGAACACTGGACATTGTAGATTTTAAACATTTTAGAGGCTTCAAATGATTTTATCTTTCACCAGTTAATTTACCTTTGCCTTTATGAGGCTTACAGAGTGGGTATTGATTACTTAATCCAATCAGGGACTGAGCTAAGAGAGTACTTACTTGAAATTAAGTCTCAGCCTACCTCTGGTTCATCCCAGGGATGAACCTAGGGTACTGCTCTCTAAATCTTTCCTAGTATGGTCATTGGATCCCTCCATCTTGGTAAGTCTTGAACTCTATCCTTCATTTCTTCATCACTGTGAAACTACTCCAAAGTCCATTATGCTTTCCAAAGGCTTTCTGCTCAGCTTTTTTTGGCTCACAATCCGTTTTAACTTCAGAACCTGGCAGATGTCTTTGGGAAGAACTCAAGGTGTGTTGAAGCCACTCAGGTTTTCAGACCTGTGAGACTGCCAAAAACTTCTGGTTTCTCTCACTCTGCTCAGGTAAAACCTGAATCAGACACTTGCCCTTTGGCCAAAATCAACAAATGCCTCCAGAGAAAAATAAGCCACAGAAGGTCAGTTCACTTCTCTTCAGTCTTTCTCCATAATCTTTACCCCTATTATCCCCTCAGATGTTTTTATGCAAATGATTTTCTTAAATTTTTTTTTTTAAATTATGTGGCTCTTTGTTACAAGGGTTATCTGTGACCAATAGGAGTCTTAGTATGTCATGAACTAAAAGTCTATGGGAAAAAGTAATAGATGTATAAATGAAACAGGAGAGAAACCTGAACAGACCAACTATGGTAATACGCCATGAACATAGGAGTATGATTCACTTTAACAGCCAACTCAGGAAATAAAGAGAGAGGGAACAGTTTCACAAACATTCTACACACATCTCCTGTCTCCCTGCTTCATCAAATGCTGTTCTCTCTTCTAGAAATATTCCAGTTCTCAAACGAGACATGAGTACAGGTAAAAACAATTTAGACTTCACAATCTGGCCATACAGGTAAGGGATAAATCTGTCAGGGAAGACGTGTCTTTGAGAAGAGGAGGAGTAATCCCCATCTGGGTCCATTTTCTTCCCTTGACCCCCACTTTGGCAAGGAAAGGGAGAGAGGCACATTCTTTCTTAGAGAGAGGGGGCTCCCCAGGGTTCTGCCACTGATCGTGTATCACATGTGTTGAGCTTCTGCTCTGCCCAGCAGTACAGTAGGCACTGTGGATACAGGAGTAAAATGAAACACAACTCTCTACCCCAGCTCAGCTCCCAGCTCCTCATCACAGCTTTTTCTGCATTTCTGAGGACCTTGCTAGCAGTTGCTAAGGGAATGCTCAATGAGATATCCTTTGTTTATTTTTTGTTTCTCCTTCCTGCCCGTATCTTCTGTCAAATTTCTATCTCTCCAGTTAATGCCAACCAGGCATAACGTTGTAAGCAAGAGAAATGAGGAAGTTTTGTGCTCCTCATAGGTTGAAACTGACCACACAGGCCACTGTCCTCTGCTAAACACATTAATATCGTTCTCAGAGCTTTGTCACTGTGTTGAAAATGGGAGAGGAAATCTTTTATAGAAATTGTTATATCAACCAGATACAATCATGCTGGATCCTTTTTTGATAAGGTAAATGGGAGATTACTACCTAACATTTCCAGATAGTAATGGTTAAGTTATGAATTTGTATCTGAATAAAATGTTAATAATACTGGCATGCAGAGGTTATAGAAATGTAAATTGTATCGTAAGAGTCCCAATTGTGTAGCTTAAAAAATACCAAGTTCCACTTGCGTTTATTGCCAGAGACTTAAAAATTAAGTTTCCTTCCCTGGAGTAGTTTAACTGTAAGAATAGTTACTTCCATTATCTGCCCATCCGAAATTATTCAGTTGATTTAATCCCCTCAAAATTAGCGGATTTTCACTGTGGGATTTAGCCAGGGGATTTTTCCAGCTCTGCTGATACCAACATTTAAAGTGATTATGTATAATCTGTTTCCTTTCCACTATTTCATTTCATAAAATACTATTTTCCCAATTTCTCTCTCTTCAGCAGAAAGGAGATCAGGACAGAGTATGCTATCAGGATTTGGCTCCGTGCCATTTATTAGACAAAATAACTTTAAGACTTGCTGCTGAGGTCTCTCTGGCGGTGGATTCTCTTCCCAAAGTCTTGATATTCCCTGGTCAAAGCTGTTCACAGGTCAGAAAAGTAGGCTGTCGGGTTGTTGACATAAGAAGGGTTGGACAACCCAAGAGACATTTGAAGATATGATCAGAGATCTTTGTAATAATATATTCGTTGTGAGCATTTCTGTTCTGAGTGATAGGAAGTAAGGGGACAGGATGGCAGTGTTGTCTTGTTATCCCTAAATATGTTCAATGTCATGCAGTGGTCAGAACTGACCCAACTACATTATAGAAGTTAAAGTCTAAGCCCCGTTCATAAAGGCATAGAGTGTACAACAGATTTTACATAACTTTAAAAAGTTGGGCCATTTACTGTGCTCAAGTGCTAACCCCCCCTCACCGTGTATTCCTTGCTTTATATAGAGCAAGGGCCAGAGATGTTGGATATAAAGCAATTTAGATATGGTCGTGAATGGTTTATTTTTAGGAATATGATCCAAATCTTTAAGACATAAATATTTTAGAGAACATTTATCAAAAATAACCTTTGGTCCCTTGAATCTTTGGGAAATGTGAACAAGAACATGGTACAAACTTTCTGCATCTGCCTTTATCACCATTAAACATAGAGCTGTTTCTGCTCCTGCCCCTGAAGGAGTAACTGCTGTACAAGTGGGCAGAGGGTTTTCTTCAGTCTTTCATTATCAATCTGCGCAGACTCTGTTCAGAGAATTAAAGGGAAACGTGAACGTAATGAGGAGAGAAATGGAAAACATCCCACAAAGTTGGACAAGAACAACTTTCAAGGTAACGTAATTACAAGGAAACTGAAAAATAAGCAATTCCCAGAACTCACACAGGACTGGAGATTGTTTGACTAATGTCCAGCAAGAATGAAGAGACATCGTTGAATTAAAGGACATTTAGTAGAGACCCCCAAAAGGACCAAATCTTAGAAATGGGGCAAAAGAGTTCCAAGCAAGGGCTCTGCTAAGTCCTCTTAAAAGGAACTTTTAAAAAGTACTTCAGAATGGTCAAATTAATGTGAGCGTAACTTCACTACCTGCCCCAAAATGTTTGAATTATTTAAAGGAACGCAACAAAATTGAGCACTCAACAAGGTTAAATTCACAATGCAAAGAATAACATGGACATAATGAGGAGGGAAATGGAAGAAACAAAGAAGGATTAAGGAACTTCAGACTATGAAAAATACAATACCTGAAATGAAAAATACACTGAGTGGATTTAAGAGCACGTTAGACACCACAAAAGGAAAGATCAGTGAAACTGAAGCTTTAGAACTATAAATCCAAATACAGAAAAATTTATCCAAAATGAAACAGAGAAAACAGATTCAAAAAAGAAAAATAAACAGCATCTGTGAACTGTGGGACAATAATAAGCAATCAAACGTGTGATTGGAATCACAGAAGGAGGAAAAGGGGGGAAGCAAGAAATATTTGAAGAAATGGCCAATGTTTTTTCAAATTTGACAGAAATGTTAAACCTACAGATCTAAGAAGCTCATCGAACCTCAAGCAAAAGAAACATAACAAAAATGACACCAAGGTACATCATAATCAAATTTCTGAAAACCGGTGATAAAGGGGGGAAAAGTACTTAAAAAGTCTTCAGGCTTCTAGTTCGGTTAAGTAAGGAGCTGAAAGTCATCATTTGGTCCTAACAACAAGTAAAAAGCTGAACAAACCAAAAAGTCAACTCTTCTTAGATCCACCAGAGAAGTGAGGTCACATGGCAAACCACTAACCCCCAAGTTGGAGAGACAGGGAGGCAGGTACAGAGGATCACAACTTACTGGAGTGAAAACCATGAGCAGAAATGTCTGTGGGAACCAGTACCAGGTAGAAAACCTAACAGGTCCTGTTATAAATTAGAGAGATATATATATGGTAAACATTAGAGCAAGTACTAAAAAATATTCACATCATCCAAAAGAAAGCAGGATAAAAGGACAAAGAAACAAAGAATAAATGTGACAAATAGAAAACAGACAGAATTATTGTCGATATAAACCCAGCTGTATTGATAATTAAATATAAAAGGTCTAAGCACTGCAATTAAAAAACAAATTATAAAATAAAAAAATAAGAACCAACTTGGTAACAGTTTACAAGAAACACACTTTCAATGTAGACAGACATAGGTTAAAAGTAAAAGAAGATAAAAGATGTCCCATAAAACACTAATGAAGAGAAAGCTAGAATGGCTATATTCACATAAGATAAAGTGGACTTCAGAAAAGTAAGAATTCTAGGAATGAAGAAGGCTACTACATTATGATCAAAGATTCAAAGTATCAACAAGAAATAAGTCTTATATGTATACGTACCTAATCAAGACCTTAAAAAAAAGTATGAAGCAAAAACTGACAGAAACAAAAAGAGAACCGCAGGTGTAGTTGAAGATTTCAATTAGCAGACAAAAGAAACTGAGTGTGTAGGAGACTTGAACAGCATTATCAGCCAACGTGACCTAACTGACATGTAGACAACGAGCCACCCAAAATGAAACAGAGGGAGAAAAAATGTGGCAATGATTTCATGTGTAAAAATAAAATTATAAAAATATGAGAAGAAATCATGTAAGAATTATTACTTTTTTTTTTTATCTTAGAATAGAGAAGACCTGAGTATAACGTGCAACTCATGGAGCTTAAAGGAAAGAATGACAAATACAAATACAGGAAAGTAAAAATTTCCTCACGGCAAAAACCATCATCAGTAAATTCAAACTGTAAATACACCAAGGCAAATACTTGCTATTCCAATCATACAAGAAGCTAACAGTTACATATAAAGTGCTTCTACAAGTAAGTAAGAAAAGGACTCCAAAACAATAGAAAGATAAACAAAAGGCATAAACAGCTCCTGGAAAAAGAAATGTTCTTAAATATGTGAAAGTGTACTCAATCTCATGCACAATATTATTTTTCACTGTCAGATGATAAAGATTAAAGTGTTTGCTAACATGCTGTGCAGGTGAGGACAGCTTAAGAGCTGATAATGGCCATCTCTTCCCAACTCCCTATACAGTGACTTCATGTTGAAAGCTTAAAATCAACCATGACGAAAGTATTTTATATCATGGGGACTGGCAAATGCTACCGATCAAGTTTTTTCCTTCCCTGAAAGTAAGTTGTTGATCATTTACCAACGTATCACCAGGTAAGAGTATGGGGAAACAGGCCCTCTCATCCTGCTGTTGTTTTGAATATAAAGCAGCACAAACTCCACATGGCATTTTGTTAATATCCAGCAAAATTATTAACTGCACACGCTTTTTAAAGCAACAATTTTACTTCTAGGTACATGGCCTACTTGTTTTTGCACACAGGTGAATTTGTATGCCTTTGTTTTTTCTTATTAGCACTGATGTCTGTCAATAGAGGATTGGATTTTAAAATGGAGTACATTTTATACAATGGAATGTCCAGCAGCTGTTAAAATAGATGAGAACACCCTTTATGTCCTGATATGGAAGAAGATCCAAGTGATATGGTTAACTGAAATAAGCAAGATTTTGAGAGTGAGAAGAGAGTGTGTTTAAATATATTTGCTACCAAAGTCCTACTCACAAGAAAGATCAGTTACTTCTGGGGAGGAGGATCGGGGTGGGAGGGAAATTTCAGTGTTTAAAATGTTTTTGAATTTTGCATTATGCACAGTATTACTTAGTAAATAAAGAGTTAAATTTAAATGTCATAAAAATACTTACTGATGTGTTGGGAGACAGGCTGTTTTATACACTATTAGTGACACTGAGCTGGAATAGTCTTTATCAAAAGCAATTTGATCTCTCTCATCTTGATATGATTTTCAGTATCTTCTCGATAATTACCTATATTTTACAAATCTACTATGATGAGCATGCATTGTTTTCCTGTCAACTTAAGGGGTATTTTAGAAAAATGTAAATCTTTAGTGTTTTACAGTATCTTAAACATAAATACCTGGCATCCTATTGTACAGTCCACTCCCACTCTGTACATTGTCACCAAATAAAATATGTGCCACTTCAAAACATCTCATCTGTAAAAACAGACAGAAATACAAGTACATCCACTCATACCAAACTATGTTGTAAAAAATAGGGGTTCCAGAAAGAGAAGTGTCCTGTGGTCAAATTAAAGAAACGTTAAGCTACATTTCATGGTCTCTTCCCCTTAAGAGACAGATAATTAATGTTATCATACTGATAACATTAATGTTTCTGAGTGATCCTGAAGTAAGGAAAATTGTTTAACTGCTTATAATTTCTATCTCTTCCTCCCTCCCCATCTCTGAATATCTAAAAGCAGCCTCATGTTCCAAAGAACATAGTTCTTCCTTTAGAAGAGGAATCTGGTCTTTCAGTTTCTTCTGTTCGGTGTTTCCCTCTTCTTTGCCCTCCAACAAACTCTGCCGTTTTTAGAGGTATTCTTTGAGCTTCAAGGATGCAGATTTGGGAGCATGGGGGACAGACAGAAGAAGAGGTGACAGGCAAGCTACCGGGAGGAATTTTGGAGGAGAAGTACAGCAGAGGGGGATATGGAATACAAAAGAGAAGTAGAAGGCAGAGAAAGTGGGATTTTAGGAACTGATCTTTTGGAATGTGTATTGTCTTTGTGGTGGCCAAGAAATGATAAAGAAATGTGTGAGGATGGAAGGAGGGAAGGACGAAAGGAAGGCAGGTGAACTTCCTTGAAAAATCTGTTTTGGTTTCTAAACTGAAGTTCTGTGTAACAGCTCTTAGATGGTCAGGCCGTCCAGCATGGCCGTTCTCCTGCTCTCTGGCCAACCCCTTCTCGACCAGTCCCTGCTTCACCTACACCCTTCTCTCCTGACTGACCTTCCCTCCTAATCATACAGCCTAATCAGTAAATGCCTATGTACCTGCCCCCAGCCCCAGGTAGTGATTGTTCTAATCTCTAGATCAGAACCATCTCTACTCTATCTGATAGTTTATCAAAGGGGTGGTAAGGGACATGCTCCTCTGCTGGTTTCCATGGTAACCTATGAGCCAACCTGACAGTTTCATGGTTGATAACCTCTCCATCCCCCTGGTAGGGAAGACTACTGCCATGTCCTGCCCAACATCTGCTGCACTCGGTGGGTTGTAGCTCCAGGACCTAGCTTCCATAAGATCCCCCAACCCATTAAACCACTGATGTCTCTCTTTGCTGACTCCTGGCTCGCTCTTTGGTCTTGAGGCTGGGCAAGTACAGAGCTTTCAGGTCTGCGGGGTGCAACCAGACAGATGGACTATGTGAGTCACTTTCAGTAGTGTAACAGGCTTAAATCTGCATTCTCTAAAGCCTGCACACCATAAGTAGACGATTATATGGGCTTGGGGAAAAAAACAACTGCTGGGATCCTGCCAGTCACTCAGCTTCTTTGACCAAAAAGGAGAGAAAGGAAATGAAGTGAGCAAATTCTGGAGCATAAAGAGGGAAAAGAATCACAGCTCTGAAATTAGTATCTTAGTCACTCAGGTAGCTGCATCCTAATCAGAAAATGTGGTTTAGGAGAGGCTCTGAGTAATCCTGCATGCTGAAAGACTGCTTTCTGTTCTGAAAGGAAACAACCAAAATGCTGAATTTTTTACAGGATCAACTGCTGAAGAGAAAAAAAGCAGGACAAAGCCAGGACTGAATAGAGGAAGTCAGCCAAAGGCAATCCAGCTAGCTCGCTAGACAGTGACATCCAACAGCACAGTTTGCAAAGAAATGCAAATAATAATGCTCAGAGCATCAAAGGAGGAAAATATTGACAAAACTCAGTGCTAAAAAGGATGCCAGTGGATAAGGCACTTTTATAAACCGATGGAGAGACTGTGAATTGCTAAACCTTTCTGGAATGCAGTTTGGCAATACGTGCCAAAATTTAACATTGTAAATGTATGTATCCTTGACATGGCAATTCTCTTTGTAGGAATTTTCTCTGAGGACATAAATAAACATAAAGTACATAAAGATACACGGCAAGGATTTTTTTAAAGCTATTTTTATATAATAGCAAAAAAACCCAACCTGGGAATAATTTAATTATCTGTTGGTAGGGGGTTGGTTTAGTAAATTAAGTACATCCATACAGTGGAATACTATGCAACGTGTTAGCTCTTTTAAGTAAGCACAGGCTCTTGAGTCAGACTGAGTTTAAATATGGCCCCATCACTTCTGTGATTTTTGATCACATCATTTAGCACCTCTTTCCCCAAGTTTCCTAGTATTAAAAAATATTTTAAAATCTCTAAAATAGCTTTATAATCTATAAACCTACTTCAGAAAGTTTGACAAAGATTAAATGAATGAATACATCAAAAGCCCATGCACGTTAAGTACTCACTAAATGTTAAATACTATTATGCAAACATTATAAATGATAATATCTTGTCTATTTTAACATGGAATATGGTCACGTTGAGCAAAGGTTACAGACTAGTAATATAGGTTACGTTTATATAGAATAATTTGTTTGGATGCATGCATAGGATCCTGGAAAGATGTTTATTGCAATTTTAATACTGGATATCTCTGATGGTGGTATTTCAGATTATTTTTATTTTCTTTTTGTTTATTTTCTGATGTGATACTTTTTATGAACATAAAATGTAATAAGTCCTGAAATGGCAGGCTAGCAAATTTAGATCAGCTCTTCTACTGGGGAAACAAAAACTCTGGATACAATATAAAAATCATAATTTTAAAGCCCTAAGGAGCCAACTGGATAGGGAGAAATTACCAAGCCAAAATAGTGGAAGAGGATTAGTTACTCATTCAAAGCAAGTATTATTCTGAGAACATTTGCCGATATATTAAGAAAAACAACTGCTAACTAAGCTGTAGTTTTGATGACCGCCTATAACAAGAAGGAAAGTTAAAGCCAAGGGTTTGCAGCTCAGGATGGGAGAGTAACACTCATTCTTCCATTAGGATACCAGTTAGGGTACCTATTAGGTCGGTATCCTGATTGGCTTTATTCTCAGAGTAAGGGTGAACTAAAAGTAATCCTGTCTTTATTCAGTTTCTTTCTTTCCTTCTTTTTTTTTTTTTTCTTTCTTTCTCTCCCTCTCCCTCCCTCTCCCCCTCTTCTCTCTTAAACTCTTTCTCTTTCTTTTTCTTCCTTTCTTCCCTCCTTCTTTTCTTCTCTGCTCTTCTCTGATTTGCAGCCTGGTTTAACACCACTTGGGTAATCCAAAAAATGTAAAGCCCTAAGCTTGGATTAAGGTGGTCTCAGACTGGTGATGAGCAAGAGTAAACAAATATTTTCTCTGGAAGGAAGGTGAATTCATGTAAGTTGGCTTCAAATGATGTCTTAAAACATTTCTTTTGCATACACAATGACCAACATTCATTCAAAGATAAACAAACATACAAGAAAATAAGACACCTTGAGCAAGAACCAGCTCAAAGACATAAAATAAAAATATGTCCCATTTTTTAATCTGGTTGTTCGATGTTTTTGATATTGAGTTGTGTGAGCTGTTTATATAGTTTGGATATTAACCCCTTATGGGTCATATCATTCGCAATTTTTTTCTCCCATTCTGTAGGTTATCTTTTCATTTTGTTGATGGTTTTCTTTGCTCGGCAAAAGCTTTTAAGTTTACTTAGGTCCCATTTGTTTATTTTTGCTTTTATTTTCT
This sequence comes from Camelus bactrianus, assembly GCF_048773025.1. Lineage (NCBI taxonomy): Eukaryota > Metazoa > Chordata > Mammalia > Artiodactyla > Camelidae > Camelus > Camelus bactrianus. The sequence continues at coordinate 81,739,724 of NC_133541.1, forward strand.
TTGCTTTAGGAAACAGATCCAAAAAAATATTGCTACAATTTATGCCAAAGAGTGTTCTGCCTATGTAAGACATCCTTCTCTTGAGCTTTAAGACAACGTGGTGAGAATGTCACCTGTCCGTGTGGGAAGAATAGGCACAGGAAAGTTCTCTGAGGGATACTGTGAGCCACAGGAGTCTAAAGCAGTGTATTTAGGGACACCAGACTGCCATCAAGGAAGGTATAGAGGACATCACTTTTTACTTATTTATTTTTTTGCCCGTAATCACCCTTCCTTTTATCATGCATGTTTTCTTTGGAGAAACGTACCCTCCCTCCACTCCACCTACATGCTTTTATTGGCACTTTCAATCATAATACTCAGTAGTCATAGAGATGGGCGCATAACCTGAGTGTTAAGACAGACTGAGGTCTGGGCATCTCCAACAAAATAACCACAGACTGGGTGGCTTATAAACAACAGAAATGTATTTCTGACAGTTTGGAGGGTGGAAGTCTGAGATCATGGTAAATGCAGGGTTCAAAGTGGGGCTTCCTCCAAATCGCAGATTTCTTGTATCTTCACGTGGTGGAAGGGGCTGGGGGGTCTCTCTGGAGTCTCTTTTATTAGGTCCTAATGCATTCATGAGGGTTCCTCTCTCATGACTTAATGGCCTCCCAAAGGCCCCACTTCCTGATACCACCATCTTTGGGGGTTAGGATTTCAACATATGAATGTGGGAAGACACAAATATTCAGCACTAAGCCAAGTCAACCAGAATCCTTTCCTAGGGTTTTTTTTTTTTTTTTTTAATTCTTTTCATGCATCAAAAAAAGAGAAAGGGTGATATGAAATTTTGGTTAATCCCTCTCTGATGAAAAGATGTGCATTGTGGGAGTGGCCGATGGCCAGTTTCCAACCACGTGAAGGAAGCTGATCTTAGAAAATGAACTGGACACCAGAGGGGATCAGAAAGGGAATTGGAGAAGGAAAAACTTGAAAGTATTCAAGTTCTTTATTCTGTCAACCCAGAGAGTCAGCTTCTTCCCTTCCTTTCCCTCCCCCTTCTGAACGATTTACCTTTCTGCCTAAGCCAGTTCAAGTCTTAATTGTTCTGTCAAATACAGAGGGAAACAGTGGGGCCAGCAAGAGGACTGTGTCTAAAGTTAAGGTTAGGCTATTAAAACTCAGCTGCATAAACAGATCATAAGCCAGGGAATAGAGGCAGGTGACACTCGCTGATTGTGGCGGAATCAAAGCAATTGAACAACAACTGATACGACTTGGTTCACAGTCCATTTCTGAGTTGGTGGTGGTTGTGGTTTTTGTTTTGCCACCTACATTCCATGGGGGCAGGAAAAAAAAAGAGGCTAAAGGAACCTTTGGATGTTACACACAACTCTCAATACTGAAGCCGCATGTTACCTGTGGATAGTTACGGAGAAATAAGAGAAGTGGATTTTAAAACATAAGGCTTTCTGAGATGATACACGGGAAAACATAAATTAAGAGGAGCAGTTTAGGTTAGCCAGAAAGCATTTATCTGTGCCTATGGGTTTTTCGTTACTAAAATCTTGCTAGATACCCATGTTGACTCACTTCTCAGGGGTTACAGTTGGCACTCATTTATGCTGAGGTTGTTAGGAAGAGTGAGGTATGTCTAGAAGAATGTCGCACTAGTCGGGAGTAAGGGTAAAATAAGTCTCATCTTAGCTCCATGTTCCCTCAGCAGCGGCTACTCACCCTGCAGTCACGTTGCCCTCGTTGGGGGTGTGACAGAGCCCTTTCCCGTAGGGTTTATTGCGGAGCCGTGGTTCTCACGCCTTGGCTTTGTAGCTTGTGTACCTCCCCTCATCGCCTGCCGCCGGCCTCTCCCTGCCAAGTCAGGGTGGTGTTATTCCGCAGCTTTTAAAAAAACAAAGACATTCCACCTTCTAAACTGTTTTAGCTGGGGAAGATTTCCTCGGAACACATGCCACTCAAATACATGTTGTGAAACATATGTTTTATTGCAGGTGATTTTTAGTAAGCGGTAAGAGCCCCAGCCAGCTTACCCACTGGGATCAGCAGAGAAGTAAAGTCCAGATCAGAAACCAAAGTGGGGAGCCAGTTGGGAAACTTACTGCGTGCCTGGCATCAGACAGGGATGCTGCACTTATGCCTCGGGGCTCCACTTTTTCTAGCATAGGAACTGGCTCCCCTCCCCATTGGGATGGGAGGGTCCAATATGCAGCCATGTTAGGTGCCAGTGCATAGCATCCTGCATCCTGCATCCTGCATCCTGCATCCTGCATCCTACGGAAGTGGCAGGCTGTTTTTCTCTGCTGTTAGCGGCTGGATTGGAATGGGCTGGGATAGGTAGGCTAGGTTGCTAATTCCACTGGAAATTCCAAAATTTGAGATCACCCTTTCTCTTTTTTTGATGCATGAAAAGAATCTAAAACCCATTTTCTGAGGCATGCCTCTGACTTTTTGTTTTTATAAAGCTTTCAAGTGTCTCTCCTTTCATGTAGGGCTTTGAAGCATTTCTCCTTATCTAAACAAAGGAATACTTAGTAGTTGAGATCTCCTTTCCATTCCTTGCATTTTTTCAGTTCCCTATCTCTACATCCCTTCTGGGACACAGCCTGTCATGCTGGGTTTGAAGTCCCGTGGAGCAGAGCTGAAAATGGCTACCTGTAAAATCTCTTTTCCCAGAACTGTCTGACGCACAGTCAGATCCACAGCTGACCAGAGGAGTTCAGTCTCACTAGGATTCACCGAGCACCTCTGAGCTCCGAGGCACTGGGGCAGACACTGGAGACATAATCCTGGACAAGACAGGATTGCTCCCTGCTGTCACGGAGCTGGTGTTCCTCAGCTGTTGTTCTGAGACAGATGACTGGCTTTACAAGAGACTTGGTAAAATTCTGCCTTGAGCACTGGAGTAGCTTAGGGATTTAGAAGGATGGGCCAGCCCCAAATACAAATGTGACTGTGCCTCATCCAGTCAGCTTAGGGTGAGTAACAAAGATGTTAGAGGCTGAATTGTTGAGGACGTGGGAGTCCCTCTCAGGTTCTGCCCAATGCAGGACTCATACATGGTAGGATGTCACATTCTGTTTGGCCTCCGGGATGGACATGCAAAAAGAGAAAGCAAGAAAGACAGAGCTTCCAGGTTGTTGTTCATCAGAGAAGCCAGCTGACATTTCCCTGCAGATGTAACCGGCAGTTTTCCTTTCACTGAACCCAAGTCACTGTCTGGGAGATTTGAAGTCCAAATTGGGTCCCAGAGCAGTCTGATGCTCTATGCTTCTTGAAAAATGGACGTGCTGAGGCAGAAGGGAAGGGAGCGGGGCACAACCATTGAAGGAATAACACAGCAATTAAACTGGTTAGAACCAAGATGGTGGAAGATCTGACTTCCAGAAGACCTTGAGCCTCACGGCACACCCACAGGTGCCCTGACAGCTGACCAGAAAAGGTCAAAAAGTGGGCAGTGGGGCCCGAATCATGGAAATCCCCGCCCCTTCCCCCAAAGAGTTGGAATAATCCTCCCACTCATTAGCATATGGAATGACCCAGCCCATAAAACCTAACGACACCACACCTCCTGGTCGCTTTCCCTCTTGCCTCTAAGACGGCCTGAGTGTGTATCTCCCTGAATAAACTTACTTTCACTTTGCTATGCCTCACTCTTAAGTTCTTTTCTGGGCGAGAACCTATTCTCCAGTCACAAAGCTACTCCTTCCTACGATGCTGTCCAGTTTCTTGCCGAAAAAGATGATTGCTCTGAACTTTTTGCCGCTGGCCTGAGATCCTTTGTTCCTAATTCCTGAGTAGCTGTTTTGGGGGGGATTCAGGATGGGATGAAGAGGAGAAATGTTATTAGGTTGTCCACTGGAGTGCTGCTCGGGGACCCCATTGCTATGGACACCAAGGAGCCAGATAGAGGCAATTGTGGGCGGAAGCAGGGGCTGCGTTGGGGGGTGGGAGGGCGAGGGGGCAGTCAGGGGCTGTGTTTGAGCACAGGGGCCTTGGGGAATGAAGGGACAGCACAGTAAGTCTGCCCAGACCCTGCAAGCTTGCTCTGCGAACCCAAACCAAAGGAAAGGGAATTTGTGCTTCTTGAGCTGGCCCTGTAGGTACTGGACACTACTTAATCCTCACAGAAAGTTGAGCCCTATGAGGAACTGATGCCAAAGAGAGGAAATCCCATTCCTGAGGCCACACAGAAGATACGAGCCTCAAATTCAAACTCGGGCTGGCTGATTCCAAACTGGTACCCTCTCCACCACTGCAAGCCCTCTGCAAGGAGAAGGCACCCCTCTCACATGCCATTCACAGCAGGACCAGTGATGTTGTCCTAGGACACAGTGGATGAAGACTGGACTCCCTGCTGCCTTTCTGTCTTTCGGGGGCTTGTCTCTGGTTGCCAATTTGTATTGACTCATCTTCTGGTGTTTCTCAGGCAACTCAGCCAGCCCGTTCATTGTCATGCCCTGGGACCATGACAGGACCTTAGAGATGCACAGGAGACTGGTGAAAAGCTGCATTTCCCAGATTGAGGTTCATTGTTAAGCTGTTAAATTAATTCCCAAATATAAGTGATAGTGCTTGGCGTGGTTCTCCCAGGTTCTCCCAGGTTTTCCCCGGTTTCAGCAACGTGGCTCCCCCTCCAGCTCTCCCTGTGAGTGCCTTAGGTCTGCAGCTCTGGTCAGCTCTGAGGAATGCTTCACAGAGGATGCCGGCAGCACTCAAGGGGTGTCGGGGGGTCAGATCTACAGAGATTGCGACCTCCTCTGGCCTGGTCGTGGAGGTCAGGCAGATCTTTGGGCTGTCAAGACCATCTCTGGAGTCTGAGGCCTGAAACTGAGGCTCCTGCAGGACCCTGGGACACGTTCCTTTCCAGGCAGACCACGACGTCCATCCGGCATCAATTCTGTAACAAAGGGAGCGTGGATAGGAAAGAGGAAAAGACAGTCCTTGTGGGTCAAAGGCTTGGGAGAGGGGTGAGGAGCCTGCTCAGGTCTCATGCAAGGCTTCGGAAATGGGAAACAAACAGAGCTGGGTGATCATTTCCACCATGGAGATGCAGGACAGTTGATGTCTGCTTCGGGTTGGTTTGGCTTTTTAAATAGAACACTTCCGCTGCTAATAAGCTGGCAGAGCTCTGTTCCTCTCTTTACAAGAGGGTTCAGATGATATAGTTCTATCAACACTTTACTGTTTTGTTTTTTTTCAACTGGAGCTTTTTCATCTCCTCACACCTCGCTGCTACCGATTTATTCTTCATATTCACTCCCTTCTCTCCCACCTCCTTGTTTGCATCAGTGTTTAGGTCCTTCTAAAAAGCTTCGTGCAGACCTGCTGCTATTGATGGAGGACTTATCTTCCTAGCAACTTTAGGTGTACAGCTCTAATTTACAAATGAGAAAACAAGCACAGAGAGGTTCAGCAAGTTGCTCAAGGTCACACAGCTTCTTATAAGTGGTGGATCTGGGATTTGAGTTTAGGTCTGTCTGACCCCAAAGGCTGTGCTCCCGGCACTGTCCTGCTCTGTGAGGTAAGAGGCAGCTCTTCCATCTCACTTGAGTGTCTGTGATGTTGGTGGAGGGGGCACGAGCCCTGCCTTCAACTGCTGCTCCCAGGGAGTGGCAGGACCACACTGCCATGGGCTCCAGGTGTTTGCTTTTGGCCGGAGCTCCTCCGACCTGCCTGATTCTCCAAGCAGCCCTCAGGGAGCCTCCCTCCTCCCCCAGGGAGGCAGCTGCTATTTCCAGCTCAGTGATTTGAGCAGGGCTCCCGAAGAAAGAGTTATTGCAAACCTGGCCTTTACTCCACCCTCTTCCAGTGAGTACTACTCCTGGCTCTAGCTGGAGGTCTAGATCGCAAGATAAGGAAAGAGCTGGGTCAGCTTTCTGGTCACTTCTTGGCCCTGAGCGCTCATGTTTTTACAGCAGCCACAGGCCCTACATCCTTCCTGGAGACTCTGGGGTGGAACAAAAGCAAACTCACCTCTTCCCACTTTCCCATCCCCAATCAGACGGCTGTCTTGATTTGCTGTGCTCGGAGCCTCCCTTCGCTGGGCAGGGGCTTCCATGACACCCTGCTGAGAAGAGGATGGTCTCCTGGAGATGTGTGGCAGGCGGGCTCCTGGGCCCTTGGCTCACCTACGGCCTCTTTAGCCCTGTTTGCTTTGTCTAATTGTGTTTTCTCTGCTACTTTGTCTGAGTACAGATTTCCCCTCGACCTTGTCCAAAGTGCATCTGGTACCCATTTGACCGGGGAGGGTGCAGAAGCAGGGTGGTTAATTGAATGCTTGGCACCAGGCTGCACTAAGTAAACTGAGGAGAAAGACAAGGACTGCGAGAGCTTGGAGAATGTGGTGGTTTGGAGCTTTTGCACAGAGCAGAGATCCTGCAACCTTCATCCTCCGCCTGTTTTCTGTCCAGAAATAGAGCCTTGAGAAGCTCAAGGGGAGGATGTTAATGTGATTCTGAAACTGGACTGCAACTCCCGCTTCAGTGGAAGCTCCACAGCGGCCCATTTTCTTTCACAGGGCCCATGGCTTCTGGACGGGTGGCCAGGGTCCCACAAGGCCCTGCTTGCTGGGAGGGGAGAAGGAGCAGGCTAGAGAAGATCACCTGCGTCTCTCTTCTTGCTTTCATCTACTTTGGACTTGGGCCTCTGGTTCTGCAGCAGGAATTTTGGCTCTGGACCCTGGTCTGTTTCCAGGATGCCGAGAAATGAGGCAGTACCACCTGGAACCCCCGTTTCTGGCAGGGGCCCAGGGCCAGCCCAGCTGCCACAGGGGATCTCTACAGCCTGTTTACCTGCCTGTCTGTCTGTGCCTCTGACTTTGAGGGACCCAAAAGAGCATGGGCCTTAGGGTCACAAGGTTTGGGTTTCAAATTGGGCTCCTACTTCATGTGTGTCATCCAGTAAATGTCTATTCATTTTGGAGCCTCGGTTTCCCCACCTGTAAACTGTGAGAAACCACACTGTTCGGAAGAGTAAATGAAATGATTCAAAACACACATCAGCTCTGCACCTCTCTACGGACTCCACACATACTACTTCATTCAATTCACTCAGCCCTGGGAGGAAGCAGAATCTCGTCCCCATCAGCATCCCTGCTTCATGGAGAGGAAACTGGGGCAGAGCTGAGACAGGCTGGGACCTGGGACCCTCTACCCGAGTGCTTGCAGCTGAGCAAAGTCTTCTCCCACAACAGAAAACAAAAAACACCATGAGGGACTGAAAATAACTGCACGCATGCGCAGTTGGGGGGTAATTACGACCAACAGGATACAAAAAGGCCACAAACCGACTGGCGTTTCTTAGGTGCCCGGAGCAAAAGCAGGGCACTGCGCATGGTCCCTGCGCACAGCACCGATGAAGGGGTGGCGCCTCCGGCCCAACTTCCGGACCTGCCCACCTTCTTACCCCATTTTAGGCTCCAAGCCTCTCCTGCCCGGGAGCGAGCAGGGGCACCTGTTTCTTGTTTTTGCTTCCTCGTGTTGCAGCACGAGCCCCAGTGAAGCCTTGCCTGAAATTCTCTTCCGGCCTCATCAATTTGTATCGATTAAAAAGTCCAGGAGGCCATGTTGGTAACAGGGGAGCCGGCGACTTGTCCACGGCCTCACGGCCAGGAAGCGGCGGCCGTGGCAGAGCCGAGCCCCGCAGGCCGTGGGACCCGCAGCCTGCACACCCAGGCTGTGCCCGCCTGCCTCTAGGGAAGGGGGAAGCCCCTGGTGCCTGGTCGGGGGAGGCTCCCGCTGAACCCTGGCTCTTCCTCCTACTGCCTCGGGGAAGTTATTCCGGCTGCTCTTTAAAAAGAGGACAGCGATGTGGGGGCCAGCAAACAATACAAGAAAGAGCGTGAGGCAGGAGGAACATGCGAGGCGCTGTCACACGCAAGGTGAGTGGGGAACCAACGAGGGGAGCAGAGGACACGGGCTGGGGCCGCCCTGGCCTGTTCCCTTGCGGGATGCTCTTGAAATCCACACAGTCGAATATTTCCAACCAGCTCTGAGGAGTTGGATAGTCAGACCTGACAGCTTGCCGGGGTGGCGGCTGCTGTCTTCCCTAAACATCTCCAGATTTCGGGCTCCTCCAGCCCATCGCTCCTGCCCCAGCTGCTTTCAAGTGGGAGCCACACGCTGCTGGTATTGGCTGCCGCCCCTGCCTCTCCCTGGTGAGAGTGAGTCTGTCATTTGGGTCCTGCCCGCAGCCCTCCCGGCCCTGCCCACACACTGTCATTGCTGTGGTATTGCTGCTCCCAGCACAGACCAAGGTTTCCCCACGGAAGAAGGTGGCCACAGTGCTGGCTGGCTGCCCCTGTGGACTTCATCCAACCCTGCAAAGGTGCCCCAGGCTGGGTGTGGTGGGCGGGGACACTGGTGGGAAGAGAGTGACTTGAAGGAGAAAGGTGTGTTTGAAGGAATCCAGTTGTTGGTCGGTCCAAGACACTCCACTCCCAAAAGAACAAAAGCAGAGAGCCGCAGTGGAGAAGGATGGAGGGAGAGAGGCCTCAGGGAGCAAGGCTGTGGCTGGCTGTGTCTCCGTACCCGACTCTGTACATGGTTTACACACATCTCATCAGGCTGAGCTCCCTGGGCCTTGGAGTGTTCTCGCGTGTCGCCCCACAGACCTCAGCCTCCCAGGGCCAAGGCGTAGGGCTGATGGGGTTAGTTCCCTGCTCTGAGCTTCAGTTTCCCCTGTGAAAGCGGGAATTCTAATTCCACTCTCACATGAAAACAAGTCTAAACCACCTGACACGTAGTAGGTGCTTAAGGGAAAAAAGACCTTTGTGAAGGTGATGAAGCCGTTCTTTGGCGTCACCTCCCACTGCTATGTAGAACTTTTGGGGTCTCTCATCTTCTTGCCTCTTCTACCGAGGACCAGTGCCCTCCTAATTGCTCACGGGGCACTTGGCCCCCATTGCCGGGAGGCTGGATTGCTGCTAGCCAGCCAGTGATGGCCAGGAAGTCTATGTCTGAAGTTAGGGCATCGACAAAAGTGACTTTCAGTGCTTTCTAGCCCAATAACTATCGTAAACGGGCAGTTCATCAACCATGACCTAATAAGGGCAAGGCCTTAAGGATCAGACCTCTTGGGGATAAAGGTCTTTGTCACTGCCGAAAGCAGTCAACTTACAGCAGCTCAGTACTGGCTGAGAAAGAGGGAAATGGAGAATAGGTGATAGAAATAGATGGTGAGTATCGGTTTGCAGTGGGCTGGGGCTGGGGATCAGAGCTTGTTTGACCGACTCACTCTCTTGCATTAAGTCCCATCAGAGGTTGCAGACTTGAATACTCAGCTGGACTTAGAGGGTCCACATCAGGTATGAAAGGTACAAGGGACATCCTTTCTGCCATCATTCACATCCTCTCAGTCTCACTGCCTACTTTCCTGACAGTTGCAGGGACCAGTTCTGTACAGGTTTCAAAACAGCTGAACTCAGCGGCAGTGGGACACTGTCCTGCCCCAGGGCTTCCCTGAAGCTGCCATGTGAATGTCCACAGAATTCCCAGGGCACTCAGCCAGGGACTGCCGGAGATGTGGGGCAGTTAGTGGGAGGGGCCACCCTTGCCCAATGGAAGACAGGAGCCTATGGATAAATGCTCACCCCTTTCATTCCCTGAGCAGCGAAATCTGAGCTGCGTCCCATTGGGCTCTCCAGAAAGCCCATGGAACTGATCATCGGTTGCCCGTGGGGGTGGCCAACTCACTCCTGTGTCTTTGCCTTTTCCACTTCCCCCATTTCACTCCTCACAGCCAGTCTCTGGGTCCCTGAGATCACTTCCCATATAAACTACCTTCAGTGAAGCCGATATCTCAGGCACAGTTTTTAGGGAAACTCAGGCTCAGACAGCCACATACAAAGTTTCAAGAGGACAGGGAAGTTGTGAAACAATCTTTTCACAGAATGGAAAAGTGGGCACATTAGGGAAGTAGCATAAAAGTGCCCAGTGTGCTGGGTTCCTTTCTGGAGTGTGCAGTAGTGTGTTCAAGGTCAGCCCCCAGCGTCTGTGTATTTTCTCCCACAACTTGGAGCATCTCAGGTGTAGTTACAAAGCATGTGCATATGGATTTAATCCTGAATGGGCTTTTGCTGAGTGAATTTGATGAAAAGAGAAAAATGCATGAAAAATAAGAGAATTCACAAAGGAGTAATTACAGTGGTAAACCGTGGAATTAAGCAATGCAAAGAAGCAAGTGAGGACACAAAGGGAATAGTTAGATAGGTAGGTAGATAGATAGAGATATATATCATCTTCGTGTATATTTTGTATCTTTACAAACAGGTAAAGGTGGTAGGGTCAATGGCTTGATACCAGAGAGTAGAGATAGGAACATAAGAGTAAGAGTGTGGCTCAGATGATGTAGGGAATAAAGGTTGTTGGAGGTGAGGAGGTATGAAACTCAGCGGGCAAGGTATTTGAATGGTTACAAGGTTAAGTTCACCAAGAATGGTGCCAGGAATAGGGGTGGGGAGCCAGGTGCTAAAGTCATTCATGAATGCAAGAGAGTGGGTTGGGAGATAACGTACCAAGTACAGATGGCAGTAGGTAAAGTCTGGCCTGCATTTCAACAGGATCTGGGGGTTTTGAAGGGGGAGGAAAGAAAACTGAGTTGCAAGTACAATTGGACACCTACCCCTCTCTCTAGCCGTCTGGGATACAGTCACTCCTACATCCCAGCACTTAGAAATGCGAACGGAGGTGGGGCAGGAATGACCTCCACTCGAGAGGCTGCAGATGAGGTGGTATTTGCTGGGGGCAGCCAAATTTCCATTAGGGCAAGATATGAAGAGACCTTGCAAAAAAGGGCGAAAGATACAGGGCACTTGCTGATGACAGATCCCAAGTGTCAGGGTACATAGTATGTAAAGGCTGGGAACATGGACGGGGAGAGAGAAGCAGAGATAATAACCTGCCTTGTAAGATTGCTGCAAATTTGAGATACAGTTTTGTGTGAAGTGGCGAGAAGAAGATAATGATGATGATATTGGTGAAACGGTGATCGCAGAAAGAGCCTGAGTTAAGGCGGAATTACGGGTGAAGCAGGACAGCACAGGTCTAGGAATCAAGTGTCTTGCGTCTCATCCTGACTCCATTATCAACTAGCTGTGTGGCCTTAGACAAATCAATCGCCTTTCCTCTCTGGGTTATGGTTTCTCCACCCAGAAAATCTCAGCGTCAGATAGCATCACTGGTGGCAGAGTGGTCATACATAAGAAATAGATGATAATTCTCTGAAATACTTTTTAAAAACATACGTATTTGCTACCCCCTCCCCAACCCCCACCCCCAAGAGGTCATATCTCATTCTCTAGGGATAAGAACCCAGAAATGTGCATTTGGAAAAAGCCCCCAGGTGGATTTAATAAACGCCCCCACCCCCAGCCCTATTTTCTTTCTTCAGGGAATTGCTTTGCCGAGAAGCTAGTCTTTCCTCTCCCAAATGTCATCGCTCAGAAAGTGATAGTGAGAAAGATGTGGTTAGTCAGTCAGAGCCGAGTCAGAGCATTTATCAGAGGGACCAGATGCCCTGAGCTCTGCCCTTGGTGGGCAGATGGCCAAAGAACAGGCAGCAGTATCTGTACAGCTTCGTTCTTTGGGCATGTCCCCCATTCAAATGCATAAGAATGAGAACAGAATGAGCATGGCTCAGTTTTGTTGCTACTGCTTTTGGTTTTTGGCTTAATATCAGGCCACACCATGCTGTTGGCCAGCCTAAGCACTGGCTACCCTTGAGGGGGGTGGCCCTTCGTGCAGTAATTGGGGGAAGTGCAGGAAGTGCGGGTCCAGTGGTGGGGAGCGAACCTAGCACACTTAGTCGCCCCTGTATCCCCAGCACCTAGAGATGTACCCGGCACACAGTAGGGACCCAACAAATACTCATCAAACTGAGTTCTAAACAGTAGTAGACCAAGAAGGTGGCAATTTAGAGGAATTCATTGGTTTCCAACTGCCGGAAAGAGAATGGCTGCAGAGAACTACAGTTTGACACGGAGCCAAACTAGCATTCAAGTTGAAGGACGAGGTAAAGTCACTGACAGGCAAGGACTTGAAAGATTACCACCTACAGACCTTCTCTGAGCAGGTAAGTTGGGTGTTTCTAGTATGAAGAAAAATGGAACTTAAGAAGGTGATCAGCAAGTAGCAAGGAAGTGGTAAACTAAAATTCGTCGTGAAATCTAAAAAGGTTTTGATAGCACAAAGTGAAAAATTAATGTAACTAAACTAGAGCAAAAATCCCAAGTGATTTCAATGTGATCGCTTTTAGATGGAGAAGAAATTACATGCAGGCTAATACTGGAATTACACCACATCAATTAACAAGTATCAGCGATTCATAGAAAAACATACACTTAAATGTGCATTAAAATATAAAGATAATCATTTTTAAAAAAGGGATGTACAATTCCCAAACTACAGGAGGAAAAATATGCAAAATATTCAAAATCAGTTAAAACAGATAGTAAAAAAAGGAAAACTAGCAGAGATTTTTTTTTTCTTTTTAAGTAGGATACGTCAGAAAATGTCAGACTGTAAAGATGGATACATCCGATCACATTAGTAATCGTGATATATGTTAAATGAATTAAACTTCCTCTATTGGAAGACAGAGATTCACAGTTCGGGTAAAATAAACTCCAGTGTGGGTCATGATGTGAAAGGTTGGAAGGCGTGAGTTCAAGGGCGTGTACCCAAGACTGAAATTCCTGAGTCAGAGCATATGCCTGTTTGGCTTGAGTAGTTACTGCCTCACTGCTCTCTCAATTAATTGCATTCATTTACCTTGAGAATAATTTTAGAGTTCTCATTGCCAAATCTTGGTATTGTTGGACTTTAAAAATTTTGCCAGTGTATCAGGTATCAATTTTTTTATCTCATTACTATTGTATTTTATGTTACTTTGCTTACTAATGAGACTGAGCATCTTTATATGTGTTTTTTTTTGCTGTTCCAGTTTATTATGTGAATGGCTTGTTCCCATCATCTGTCCACACATTAATATGTTTTGGCTTGTTCTTATTGATTTGTAGAATTTCTTTATAAACTTGGACAGTAACCTTTTGTCAGTCATATGTGTTACAGTATCTTCTCCTTGACTTTGGTTTGTCTTTTCATTTTGTTTATGTTATTTTTTTTTGAAATATACAAGTTTTTACAGCTTGCAATCAAATTTTATGGATTACTCTTACTGCGACTTGTTTAAAAAGTCCTTTTGTACTTTAAAGTCATAACCAGTTTCCAATCAGCCCAAATATGCTGTTTTGTTTTGGGGGGGAGGTAATTAGTTTATTTGTTTATTTATTTACATAATGACAGTACTGGGGATTGAACCCAGGACCTTGTGCATGCTAAACACACACTCTACCACTAAGCTATACCCTTCCCCCAGCCCAAATATTACTTCCTTAGGAAAGTCTTCACAAATTCCTCAAAATAGATCAGATCCCATTGTTATGTGCTCTTATGATACTGTTTTCTCTCTTTTATTACACTTATCCCAGCTGCAATTATACATTTATTTGTGTGATTGACAAAGTCTGAATCTTCCACTGCAAGGTGAGCTCCATGAGGTGTCAGATCATGTCTTACACTTTCCCTTTCATTATAATATCTCCAGGGTTTTACTTAGTTCCTGTCATATAATAGCTAATGTTAATTGAGTTCTTCCTGCATGTAAGCATTTGTCCAGGACTTTACTCGTACTCATCTAATACTCATGACAAACACATGACGCAGGTACTACATTAGCCACATTTTAATGGCGTGAAAACTGGGCACAGAGAAGCTGAGAAGCATATTCAGCGTCACACAGCTAGTAGATAGCAGAGTTAACATTCTCTCAAATACTCATGGAACAATAACAAAATTAACAAGAATGTAGTATCTATTATGATTCAAAGACAATCTTAATCAATATTAAAAAGCTGATTGTATTTAAACAAGTTTACTGGCCAAATGCAGTAAAAGTATAAACTAATGACAGAAGAAGGGCAACCCCCCCACACACATTTTTGTTGTTGTCCTTGTTGTTCTTCTAAGTATGATTTACGTAGTTAGACGTGTGAGGATTTGGTGTACAGTTCAAAGAATTTTGACATATACACCTCAGTAACCATCATTCAGATCAAGATTTAGAACATTTTCGCTGCTGCGAAAAGACTTTCCATGCCTCCTTTCCAGTCGTTCACTGACCCACAGACAGTCACTGTTTGTTCCTGAACTTCGTGTAAGTGGCATCCCACAGCATGCACCCTTTTGTGTTAGGCTTATTGCACTCAGCATCATGTTTTCGAGGTGCATCCATGTTGTTTGTTGTATGTAGCAGCAGTCCATTCCTTATTTATTTATTCATTTCCTATGTAGTACCTCTTTGTGTGGATATATTACTGTTCGGTAATCTGGTTTTCAGTTTGGGGTTATTGTAAATAAAGCTAATCCAAACATTCGTGTACCAGGATTTTTCTGAACATATGCATTCATAGCTCTTGGGTATGTTACCCAGTAAGAGAATCTCTGCTTTGGAGGGTAGAGGTATGTTTACTTTTATTAGAAACTGCCCCAAAACTACCACTCTTTTCCAAAGAGGTTGTGCCATTTTTATGCTTGCATCAGCAATGCACAAGAGCTTTCTCATCAAATTTGATACTTTACATCTTTTAAGTGGCAGCCATTTGATGGAGGTCCAGTGGTATCTCAACGTAGCTTTAATTTGCATTTCCCTGATGACTGCTAAAGTTGAATACCTTTTACATGTTTATTGATCATTCACATATCTCCTTTTGTGAGTTGCCTGTTCAAATTTTGCCTATTTTATAATATGCTGTCTTTTCATTACCTATTTATAGGAGTTCTTTAAATATTCTAGATACATCTACCAGGAAATTTTAATGCAGACTTTTAAGTAACTCCTGGGTTAAAGATAAAATTGTATTGAAATTACAAGCAACTTGGGAATAAATGAAAATGTGAGCACAGCATTAAAATAAAAAGCTTGTGGGATGGATGCTAAATGATATCAGAAGACATTTTATAGATTTAAATATCCTAATTAGACAATGAGAAAGATTTTTTTAAATGAACTAGACTTATGGATCAAAAAGCTAGATTAAAAAATGATAAGGTAACCCCCCAAAAAAGTAGAAGGAAAAAATTAATAAATGAGAAAATTTAGGGATTAATGGAGTAAAAGTGAAAAAGAAAAAATTGATCAAGGCCTTGCAACTCTAATTATGAAAAGGAGGAAATTAATGAAACATTAGAAATAAGAAAGGACATGTATTCTGTTAGGAGATCTAAAACAGAAAAGCATACCAGGCTCAAACTCATGTAATAAATTTGAAAAACTGGATTACAAAAGGGGTGTTTTCCTGGTAAATATAAATTGTAGAATTAACTAAAGAGAGATAAATAATTACAAAGACATGTAGCAGTTAGTCAAAGTTAGTCATAAAGCTCAGATTGCCAAGGAACAGATAATTTGGGGGTTATATCATTTCTTTTGGAACACAGTAAACTTGGGAACTTCTCAACTCATCTATGAGGCTTGCAAAACCAAATACCAAGACTAAACAAAGCTATCGTGGGAAAAGAAAGCTGTAGATCAATCATTTTGTGAACAAAGATGCCAAAATCCTAAATAAAACATTAGCAAATTAAATCCATAAGTATACTAAAAGAATAATACATCTTAACTAAGTAGGGCTTATCCTTGGAATGCCAGGGTGTTTCAATATGAGGAAATCTACTAATGTAATTCATTGGATCAAGAATTAAGAGAAAAATCATAGCATCTTCTTCATAGATTTAGAAAAAATGTTTAATGAATTCAACAAAGACCCATTTATGATGAAAAAAAACCACTTAACAAAATAGAAAACCACTTAACAAAATAGAAATTAAAATAAAACAGCTTGTTTTAATAAAGAAACCGCTCCACAAACATCACATTCAACGGTGAACCACTAGTTTGAAATCAGAAACAAAGACAACACTAACGCCATTATTATTCAACATCCTAGTTAATGGAATAAAACAATGAAAAGAAAACATAAATATTGAAAAAGAAGAGACAAAACTATTTTCACTTGCAGATAATAGAATTATCTATTTAGAAAATCCAGGCAAACCAAGAGAAAAATGATTTGAACTAATAGGAGAATTCAGCAAGTTGGCCACAGACTATACCCCATTAATAAGCAACTGAGAGAATGTCATGAGAAAAAAAAAATGATGACATTTATAAAACTCTAAAACACCCAGGAATAAACGAAATAAACAATGTGTAAGATGTACATGGGAAAAAAAGACTGAAACAATTTCCTGAAGAGTTAGGGAAACTTTGTTGAAGAAATGCTTGTGTGTCAGTGTAGAGGGAGTTATGGTGGTATCTGTCCGGGTGAGATGCGTCCACGTTGTCATATTTGACCAATGACTTCCCATCAAGACCCTGGGTTTACTTTTTCTTGTGCAGATTTTTCAAAACTGAACGTAACAATTCCATCCACTTGTCAAGATTAAAAATTATTTTAACCCCTTCCCCTGATGAATCCAAGCTGTTGTATTTTCTTTTTTTCTTAATTTGATTTACTGGTTTTGCAGAGCTGAAACCTAACTGTCAAAATGACCTCTGGCCATTTGTTCACTGACCAATTCAAGCAAGAGTCACACGATCGTAGTTCCTAGAAAGAAAGAAAGGAGGTTGCAGGGGTGAAGAGAGCTGTTGGCTGATCTTCAGGCAGCAGGTAAAGACTGGGATTGGCTGAAACATGACTTGGTAACACCAGTGGTCACAGAGCCATGCATTTAACCTCATCAAAGGATATGGGGGGTTACAGGAACATCTGTTCTCTCATCACACTGAGATGCTCTCTCAACATCTCACAAATATGTGCCAGTTTTCTCCTTACAGAGGCAGGTGGGCATCGGGCGGCAGCGGTCCACCTCTCATGGGTTTATGTGTGTGTGCCACACATTTGAAACTGGCCTTACAAACTAATCTTCATGTCCGAGCTGGGAACTCCAAGACATCAGGACATGCTTTGGGGCTCAGTTTTCATCAGGACTCTGAAGTGTGGGGGAAGAAACGGTGAAAGAGACTCTGATGTTTGAGTTTCTTGGAACACAGTAAATCAAGCAGCCTGAGTAAAGAGAGGAGACGAAGGCCAACCCCAAACTTCGGAAGCTCCCATGTCAGGATGGAGTTTCCCAAGAAGTTGGTAGTTTGACTTGGGCTAAGGGGGTGTCATAAAAACATACACCTGAAAGAGTGAGGGTAAATTAGAACATTCTAACAACTTAACTCCTGATCCCAGGGGGGTATGTGGTGGCAGGACTGCTCTTGTGTGCTTGCTTTGTCATTTGTCGGTTTGTCCTGGGAATGTTGATGGCGTGGCTCCCAGGTTCCAGCCCTCAGAGCACAGTCCAGCCTGATGAGTCTAGAAACGAAGTCCCACCAGGAACAATTACAGCTGCCTTGGTCCTTTGCCCTTTTTTCTCTCCATGGATAACGGAGACTGTGTCACTAAGTTTTTCCCAGCTGGCGGCAGGCGTCCAGGATCCACAGCTGATCGCTGCCCTCGGCTCAGCTCCACTGCTACCCGCGAGGGAAGCAGGAAGTCACCTGCCTCCTTCGGGCCCGTTTTGATGTCTGGCGGTTGACACAGGCAGCAGCAGCTGCAATAGTATTAGGTTGTTTTCTGGTTTTAGACCAAACACCAAAATACCCTGTTGGAGTAAGCTGGGGGAAGCTGGCCAGCTCTGGAACAGGTGTGCTGTTCATTTTTCTCCTTTGCCACAATGAACTGAGTTTTTGTGTTTCCCAAATCCCACATCTCCTGCCTGGTCAGATGTAGACACAGCCCTGCCTGACAAAGTTCTTGGACACCAGCAAGCTGGACGCGATTGCTGCTCCACTTCGGGTTTTGCCTCTGATCTCCAGTTCATTCCTTCACTCTGGTTAGGGTTAGAATAAGGACATGCATTGTCTTTGCTCGAAGGTACCTCGCATCCTGCGGGAAGGAGGCTGGATGACGAGGTCCACGCCGCAGAAGGATGAGCCTGTTCTTCAGCTGTTCAGATTCCTTTTAGGTGAAGGGGAAACCACTACCACAGCCTCTCAAGTGAAGACTTTCAAACCATAACATCCAAGCACTCAGACAGATATTTTAAAGCCACAATTTAAAAGTATAATCAGATTTTAAAAACCAATAGGTTTGTCAGTGATGAGACCGTTTCCCCCAGAATTCTTATCTTTGCATTCAACCCTTAATGCACTAGTCTCACCTTCTCCTTGGAAAATAAATTGTCAGGCTGTTCTTGGGGTTTGACATAAAGTTCCTCCAGCTCCAGTCACTCTGGAAAAGGGAGGGTTTTTTTGTTCGTTAGTTTGTTTTTTATTTTTAAGTTCTACATTGTCTCCAGGGCATTTGGAAAGGCTACTTGAGTGGAATTCAGTATATTTATAAGAATTTTGAAAGTCAAAGATTGTAGGATGAAAAGGAAGGACGCAAAAAGGAAATACTGTTTGCATAAAACTGCCGTACCCTGACTTAGCCAAATTTTGTTCCAGAGGTTAGTAACCTTCTGTTTCAAAACAGGAAAGAAGCTGAATCACAGGGAGTCACCTACACGCAGGCTTTGCTAGATAATTCGGCTGACAGTTCAGAGAGCTTAACAAACCCTGCTCTGTGGTCTCTGAAGTCTGAATTCATTATGTCTTAAACAAGGAAAAAAAATCCCAATTGGGGTTTTCAGATCTTAGTGTTTTCTTTAAATATGTGGTTTACCTGGTTAAGGACTTGGCAAAGAAGATAAAAATGCCTTTCCTAACAGTTATATCTCAAGCTTTAATTATTCCTATTTTTGATCTTCTAGCTGTAGATCTAGAATTAAACAGTCTTCCTTTAATGTGGGTAGTTACTTTAAAAAAAAAAAAGCCATTTGCAACTTGTGGACTTTAAAGTATTTTTTTTTTTTTCTGCATGAACAGCTTGGGTGGAGAGAGCAAAGAAAGTGCGAACTACCGCCTTTTTGTTTTCCTGGGAAGCTGATGGGCAATTATTTGGAAATGTCTGGAGTGCCTTGTGCCACCCGGATTGGGAGAAAGCATGAGGGGTGCTCAGAAGTGTCCGGGGGGACTGACATATGGGCACAGCCACGGTAGCCTCCTCTGCCCGTGTCCCTCACCAGCGCTGTCTGTGAAGATGGTCTCTGTTCCCCAGCAGCTCTGTGGGCTGGGAGGATCGGGGCTCTGGGGAGGGAGAGGATGCTATGTGGGGCCCGGGGATGTTATTTCCATAACTTCCACCCAGGTGGCCAAAAAAAGGTTTACTTTAGAGAATTCTCTTTTAATTCTACTCCTGTGTTGTTGCAGCTTTGAAAAAGATAGCAGTTATATTAAGAAGGGAAAATCTTAAGAAAAACCAAAGCAGTCTCCTGTGTGCCTCCCACATTTAGGGAGTTAGGAACACAGCACAGCTGCCTTTTTCTCCCATCTTGGGCCGTGTTGTGGGGCTGAGTGTGGTGGTGGTGGCGGTGGTGGTAAGGTTGACAGATTTGGGTCTTTTCATTTTTCTAAATCAAGTATGTATCTGTTTATAAAATATAGATACATATTTCTCTCTGTGTAAGTGGAGAAGGGTGGATAGACAGAAATGTGAGTAAACAGATAGTTCCAGAGACAGAGGAACAGTCCCAAGAACAGGAAGGTCTGAGCCACTCCGGGATCACAATAAACAGGCGGAGAGAGTCCAACTGTGTCGCAACATGATGGATTAACTCACTGTCCCGAGTGGAGAGCGGGCCGGGCAGTCTCTACTCCCTCCCTCCTGAGAGGCGAAACCTCTGAAGAGCCCCGCTAATTACGAGATGTTACTGAGATGCAGGAAAGCAATAACAAAGCAATCAACAGCCATGCGGTGTTTACTGTGTTCCAGGCGCTGTTCTGAGCGCTTCGCATGCACAAACTCATTTAATCCTCACAGCAACACTGTAAAGGAGGAGCTGTTATTATATTATTATTGTCTCCATTTTACAGCTGCAGAAACCGAGACACCCAGAGATTAAGCCACTTGACTAAAATCACATACACAGTAAGTGGTCAAGCAGCTTGTAAACTCAGGCAGTCTGAGACCCGGGTCCATGCTTTTTATGACTAACAGTTAATTAGTATGAAAAAAAATTAAAGTAAGCAGTACATCTACGTAGGAAATGCTGTGACCACGGCTTGCGGGGTATCAGAGGAGGGACGGGAAGTTCCACTAGAGGGAATGTCGGCAGTCAAGAGAGGGAGGAGGTTTTTCTGTGTATCTCATCGGAGCCACGGTCCCCTGAATCATCAAATCCCCACCACATATTCCAGCTGGATGTGACTCTCTCTGGGGGCTCGTGATCTCCAGTGGGAATCAAGTAAAAGTGGTCCCTGCGCTGCTGACTCCTGCTTGTGCCCAGGCTGACACGTGTGGACAACAGTGCATTGGATTTGGAGTTTCTCAGGGCTGTACTGCCCGCGGTGCAAGTTGGAGACTGGTCCAGAGGCAGGATGCGCTGCCTGCTTGTGGTCGCTGTTGACACAGAGAAACCACATGGTTAATGGAGTTACCTACCAGCCAGCAGTGGGCCTGGGAGAGAAGCTCCCTGGACTCAGGAGTAACAAGACTTAAGTCCAGAGCGCTGTCTTCAGCATCTCACTAGGCTTTTCACCTTCTCCTCCTTGTAACGGAGGAAGCATGGACTTGGAGGGGTTGAACGGCTCACCGACGACTATGCAGAACCAGGACGAGTGAGGCATGGCCTCCATCCCAGCGGTTCAGCCACTAAGACCCTGGCTGTTCCTCTTGGTGTGGAATTGTACCACCTCTTCTTTTCTAATTAAGCCGGGGTGCATTTGGATGCCCAAACCTCAACTAAAAGTTGTTTTATGTTTCCCACGGAACACTGGTGAACATAGGTGTGACCGGAATCATCAGGGCTTTGAGGAGGGTGGCGAAAATGACTCATTTCTCACCTCTGTCTACAAATGGCAGAGGTGCTGCTTTGGGACCGAGTGCAGTGAAATCACAGGTGCACAAATCAGAGCTGTGGGCTCGTAGCCAGTGAACGGCTTCCTGCTGCCCCCCAATCAGAAGGTTCTGCAGCCCCCACTCCTGCTCCCAGATGAGGCATGTAGGCTATAGCAGATTTAGCTCCCGTGATACTCTTTCCTCAGGGAGGACTTCTGGGGGACAAAGAAGAGGTTTTGGATTCTTGAATGACAGCAGCAACGAGCTATATATGACTAAACACTGTCTCCATGTTGGGTCTTTGGCATGGATGATTTTACTGAATTAGTACGCCAACCTTATGAAGTGGGGACTGTTTCTAAACCCATTTTACAGATGCGGAGACTAAAACTTGAGTAGACAAGTCACTTGTCCAAGTTGTGGGACCCCAGAGCCTAAGAGGATAACCACTAGGAACACTGCCTCTCTGTGCTTACGTGTGATCACACACATCTGTTGCAACGAGTTGAGTTGGAATCGGACCTGCTGAGTGTGGTCTAAAGGGAAACCTGATTCTGCCCTATTTGTCAGGCCCCTGACCTTGGCCTCTGAGGCCGTGGGAGTCCTGAAGAGGGAGCTCACTCAGCAATAAGAGGAAGGAAGCACCTCGTCATTTCCCCAAATGAGGCCTCCCACTTCCTCACTTCCAAATGGACTTGTCAGAACTCCTGAGTTTGGCTTGGGGTTGAGGGTCTGAGGGATAGAAAGTTGTCCTCGGGGCTGCGTCATTTTAGATCTGGTCAGGAGGTCTCTGCTCTGGGAGGAATGTATCCTTAAAGCCAAATCTGAGTGACAGGCTGGAACCTTCAGGGTCTTTCTGTATCAAGGAAAGGAGTTTGTGAGCTAGAACTAGCCCCAGTTCTGCAGGATGATTACCCCATGTGGAGTTTTCCTCAAAGGACGAAATTGTAATGGAGTTTAGTCACCGGTTTCACCCTCTACAACTTGCTTTGAGTTTAGAGCTAAAATTAAGTCAAGTGACTTCTAAGTTTTATCTCCAAATAGTGATACAGATTTCGTGGGTGTTTTTTCGTTGCTGTTTGTTGTTTTTTTCCTTTCCTGGTGGTATAGATTTTGGAAGTGAGATCATTTTTGGAGACAGATCATTTTAAACATGAATACAGTATCTCCCTTTTACAGCCTGGAAGATGTGACTTGGGATCCCCACGTCATCCCTTGACTGACAAGGCTAAGACTTGAACCCATGTCTCCTGACCCCTTGTCTAGATCCTCAGACTTGCTTATGTCCAACGGCTCACTCATGCCTTTGAGTGCAAGGGACCTTTGTCTAGCTCAGGGGAATTTGGACAAATCCTTCCTCACAAGTCCTCGTCTCAGAAGAGAATGTAATGTTCAGACTGTTATAATGCAGTCTTGAAGAATGATGGTTAGTGTCTCATGGTGGACATTTAAACATCCAGTGTCCTGTTTCTCCAAGAACAAGATAGAAACTTCTCTTGTTGCAAGTCTTTCCAAAATATTTGAGGCCAGATCCATGACTTAGTAGAGTTTGAGCATAAAGCACATTTTCATATGATTCAAGATGCTGCAGTATCTCAAGGTCACCTTCCTAGAGCTCTCTATGCATAGCTTCTAAGACGCAACCTCGTTTGACATTTTTCAGTTGATTGTTTTCTTCATTTGACCAGCTATGTCTATAAAAGTAGAAAGTAAAATGTCTGTTAATTGAGAAGTTTGAGTTCATTGAATTTTAGTTAGTTGAGGTCTTTTTATGCTACACCGTCTGCTCTAACTTTGTCCTGCCAGCCTCCTCAAGTTGTGAAGAATATTTCATGGCATGGAAACTTCTTGAAGTCTTTAAAAATACTGTGCATTCTCCCTAGCCTAGAGCATGTTCATGGTAAATCAAACAGAAAAAAAGATAAAACACCAAAGTGACTGACACGCAGCCTAGACTATGAATCTACCCAGCCTTCCTGTAGCTTCTCATCTGTTGTCAGGTTCTAAAAGGCTAAGGGAATCAGGCAGGAACAGGGTTTTGACCTCTTCTGAGGCCACCTCTGCTGTGGTGCCCGTGTTGCTGGCCCTGCCCAGAGGGAGACCGGAGAGCTGCCTGGCATGACTTCAGTGTTTTGAGTCTCCAAATGGACAGCTGTTGTGGCAGGAGAGATCAGATGCCCATCTTTCTCCCTCTGAGGCAGTCAGGTTACTTAGTCTGTGAAAAAGGCACTGCTTTAGCCTGCCTGGATCACCCTCGCTGGGTCTGGTGATTGCCTCATCAATCAGGGCTTTTGTCTCCCTTCCTTTAATCAAATCGAATGGCAACAATTAAATGTGTTCTTAATTTAATCACCCTTTTCTTGTTGGACCCTGGGAAATAAGTCTCCCCAAGATGTCTGTTGTGATTTTTCAGGCGTGTTTTCAGGGAAGGAATAGGCTTCTTGAAGTGAGCCTCAGGAAGGGGGAATTGATGTTGAGGTGTGTGGGGGGCAATGAGGGAGGCCAGAAACTGAGGGCAGAACACAGGGCATAGCTGGGTCACCTGGACACGGTACAAGCACTCCTCCATTAGGACAAAATACAGTCCACCCTCCGTATGCCCAGACGTGAAACCCCCCAATGTGAGGGGCCAACTGTGGGACCTGGGGGTCCAGGATTCAATCCCCTGTGGATACGGAGGGATGACTGAACCTGTATTCAGTGTGATAGCCTCTTTCTCTCTCACTCTGAGTGGCTCCTTGTGTTTGCCTGCGGCCCTGGCTCACCCTTAATTTTGACCTCTTTAGCTTTATGTTTACTTCATGGCTCTTAAGAAGTAATTTCTCCTGCCGATAGGAAAATCTTGTCTGATTCATGATTTATATTGGGGGCGGGGGGCAAGGAGGATTTAATCACTTACTGCCTCCTTTTTAATTTTTTTTGAAAATATATGGGTCATAGGTCATTGGAAAGGTATCAGTTGGTTCTTCTTATGAGTACGGTCTCCAAGCCCTGGTCCAATGAGCTGTGCAGGAGGTGTATGGATGGAAAGAAATGGTTCAAAAGTTTAACATTTAAGCAGCAAGGGCTTTACCTGGGCCAGTCTCCCTTTGAATAGAGTGTGGTCCAAGCAAGCATCAAATACACCAGAATACAGCCAGCATGTATGGGCCTCTGAGAGTCTTTTTTTAGAGGCGCCAAAGCTGTTTATAAACCATCACCTCCACGGAAGATCTGGTTCCAAAGGAGACTGGAAAAAGCTGGGAGAAGGTGGGAGACATGTCTTTGGCTCTAACAGTCCAATACGCATTTTCAATTCAAGGGCAAAGCCATGGACGATCTGGCCATTTCACAGCGGAATGAAAGAGACACGCCCGCGGCCTCGAGCCCTGCGCTGCGCCCCCGGCTTTGAGCCTGGCGCTGGGACCAGCACGGTAAGGCCGCACCACTGGCACGTGCGCGTCTGTGTGCTCGCGCACGGCAGGAGGCAAGGCCAGTTGTGGCGGGAGATGGGGAACTCCCCTGCCGTCCTAATGGGAGGGCTCCTGGTGCCCCTCTGTTGTCGGTCTGAACCAAGACGCCCGCAGCAGCTGCTGCCCTTTCGGACAGAAATGTCGACAGAACTGCTATTGTTTCCCTCAGGTAACAAATGCCACGGGCCTGGGCCAGCCAAGCCATCCTGGAGCCCAGCTGCTTCCGCGCCATCAGATGAGAAGGGTGCTTTGTTTTAATTGTCACGTTTGTTGTTTGGAAGGATGCTTTTTGACCGTGTACTTTTCTGGGTGACCTTTCCATAAGAATTGCATGCAGATGTCCCAGCGAAAGGTTGTGATTGGTCTGGAAGGGTTATCTCCATTTGTCTAGGCGGCTGTCTTCAGAGAAGAAGAAAGTTCAGGCAAGGAGCCCAGGGCTGGGGTGCAGCGGAAGAGAAAGGTCATCTGGTCTACACCCCTCTGTCCGCTGGGCCCCGCTTGCAGGTGGCGGCTTCTGTTTCCTTCTGGCCTCCCAAGGTTTTCCCTCGGCCTAGAATAACCCTGCTGGCCGAGGCGCCCTGCTGCTCTTTCCCCGAGATCGCCTGTTTCCTCGGAACAGGCTCTCTTTGAGCAGATGTAATACATCCTCCAGTTGCCCTGAGATAGGCCATGCAGAGGAGTCGCCCCTCTGAACAACCGCAGCTCTGTTAATAGGTTCTTAAAGGATCTGTTGAGGGGACAACGTGTTAATGGTTCACCCTCCAAACAACTCTATTTAAATAACTGGCCTTTCTAAACCAAAAAAAGAAAAAAAAAATCTCTCTGGAAACTCAGCTGAGATTGATGTGATCCTTATTACCCCAGAGCCGCCTGGTAACCCCCTGTCCCTAACCTCAGGCTGGCAGTGGGAGAGAGCCGGATCTTCAGTGAGATGTACTTAGATTGAAGCTGCTGAAGAGAAAGCCTTCTGCGGTGATTTACGTTTGTGGGGGCTGGATTTCTTGCCCTCCTGCCCAGTCACGCCCAGCGAGATCTGATTTTTTATTTTCTTTCTGGGTGGAGGCCTTGAGGCAGTGTAATTACCTTATAGGTTGCATGGGGTGAGGGTGGGAGAACGGGAAGGCAGGGAGCATGAAGCCAGGGACCCGGGCTGTGCGTGAGAGATGGCAGAGAAGGTTCCAGAGGCGTGAGGGGATTGCAGGGGAGGTGTGTGAAGTTCTCATGAGTTGTGTCGGCTGTTGACTGGGGATTCACCACAACAGCTGCGTGTGCAAGCCTCAACCCAGTCCTTGGGGAAGCAGGTGGTGGTGACAAGTGGGGATGGCCTGCCCCAACCTGTCTCCATTAGCTGTAATTATGCTGAGGTCTTGTGCTCAGGGACAGCAAGGAGCCATCAGGGCCTGCTGGGGACTGCCAGAGACCTGCATTTCTAGCCAGTGGTCAGTCAGCTGTAAAAATGGGCCACAGTTGGCAACAACAGAAGGAGTCTGAGGCCTGAAGCAATTTTTCTTTGAAATCAGCTTCTAAATTGCAGGGAGTCCAAATAAATTGACACATTTACTAGCTTGAGCTGCCTTCTCATTCCTGCTTCATTGCCTTAGCCTGGCCTCTCCTGGCTGGAGCAGTTCTGGGCATGGGGGTGGAGGATGGAGATGGGGGGTGGGACAAGGGTGGAGGGGGCTCTGATCTGTTTGGAAGGCTGTCACAGCCTGGGCGCATGGGTGATGATCTCTGTGTGCAAGAACGGTTTCATTACCAGCGTTACTGAGTGCTTTTCCATTTATAAACTGAAAACACCTTTCACAAAAGAAACCTGTAATCTACAGGGGAAAACCCTGTCAACTAAAA
Organism: Camelus bactrianus; assembly: GCF_048773025.1. Lineage (NCBI taxonomy): Eukaryota > Metazoa > Chordata > Mammalia > Artiodactyla > Camelidae > Camelus > Camelus bactrianus. Next base: position 81,766,010 of record NC_133541.1, read on the forward strand.
AGCGGAGAGGTACCAAGTGCTCATTACAGGATAAATGCGTGTTGTGCCATGAAGTAGGCTCTGTCCCCAGTCCACGCTCCTTGGTTGAGAAAGCTGCTTTCTTAGGCAGCAGAATTCTCTTATCATTTACGCAGTTTAAATTCTGGGCTGTTTCCTTCCCTAATCATAATGGAAATTAAATGACAGAGGAAGGCCCTCATGAGTTTTGAGTGGTCGCTTAGCATTTACAGCACCATGTTGGCCACCAGCATTTTGAAGTGCAGGCCTGAGTGGACAGCCTTGAAGCACTTAGGGAGGAGTCATCACTGGAGGCCGACAGTCTCTGTGTGGGTGGCCAGTTTAGGGACCAAGCTGCCGGTGTGGGCATGAACTCAGATCCCACCTCGGCCACTTACTGGCTGGGCGAAGAAGGTCATCTTTTTAACATTCAGATTCCTCATCCGTCAGTGGGGATGATGATGACTCCTGAATGGCTGGTTTGGGACTGAGTGACGGATGTGACAGCACTGGCATACTGTAAATGCTCAGTGAGCGTCAGCTGCTTTTCATCATCAGTGAAGGTCAGTACGATCACATTTTCTCTTTACAGTAGTGGGCAGGCTCAGGCCGTGGGAGGGGGATCACATCCTGGCACCGTCCTTGATGTGAGCCCCGCATGTCTGTGCCCTTGGTCTCTACACAAAGTCGGAAAGCCAGGCGGCGTGGGCTTCTCCCCTCTGAACTCTGACTTCTGCTCTTTGTCCTTTCGCTTTCCTTTCCAGCGATCCTCACGTAGTGGCTGAAGTCTCACCTCCTCCAGGAAGAGTCACCTGTAATGATTCCTGGAGTATTCATGGGCACTCCCTGCCTCTTCCCACATGTAGCACTGTGTTCTTAATTAGAAGGAGATGAATCCATGTCACCTTTTAAGCCAATTTTGAGGTCATGAGTGGCTCGTTCTGTTTCCTTGCATTTCCCCCTGTGCCCAGCGTAGTGTCTGGCTCAATTTGGTGCTCATCAAATGCTTGTTTATTCATAGACTGATGTAAAAATACCAAGTGGGCTGAAGACTTGTGCGAAGATCAGTTTGTTCTGATTGTCTGTGGCCTTGATTCATTTCACCAACTGTGACTGAAAACCTTCTAGACCCAAGAATCTGGCCGTGAGCAAAACACAAATATGTGTGGATGAGAATGAATGCATTGCATTGGGATTGGTGTTTCTTCCACGGGTGTAGGGGAGAGGTGGGAGGTTGAGGGTCTCAGCTCTCTTACCCAGTATTACGGCTGTTCATAGCGTGGTGGTTTAGCTAAATTGGAGCTCCAGCCTGTGAATTCCCTGTCCCTTATGGTCCTGGATGAGCATTGGTCACATGAGACATTTGAAATGAATTTGGGTGGTGGGGGGTAAGGCAGGAGTCATAGTTCTTTCAGTTCAGATGTGGTTGTGGTTACAGGGCGCCAACTTCTGTAGCAGCTTGCACACGCCGGTGTGGCTCTGCTGGCTCTCCCAGGTGGTGCGGGGCAGCGCCTGGCTCTGCAGATCCCCCAGCTCCCACCAGATCTCCTGCAGCCTCTCCCAGGCCTGGGCCAGGAAAGCCCCCGCTTCTCCTGCAGGTCACCCGCAGCACCGAGGTGCAGAGACATTGAGCAGGATCTCCTTGGGTTCCAGGTATCATGTGAGTCTCAGATCCTCTACGTAGGTTCCAGTTTGTCCTTGTGGGTTCCACCCATATTCGCTTCTCAACCAATGGTGTGGCTGACCCAGAGTGACTGCCAATCCGACGCGAGACACGGAAGCAGCGGGCTGCATAGACTGCCTCTCTCCACTGCAGACGGTCTGACTCCCTCAGACTCTAACGAACCCTGTTCTAAATCACCCAGAGTGGATCTGCTTCTCTGATCAAACCCTGCCTGACCCAGTGAGTGCAGCAGATGACATCTGCCTCATCATGTGCAGGTTCGGTGGTGGCACCTTGTCTAAGAGACGTATGCAAATGATAGGGAGAGGCACCCACCTCTCGTCTCTTTCCAGGGCTGTTGAGGCCAGGCTTGGGTTGATGGAGAGGCGGTAGGATTTGTGTGTATGACCACGACTGGAGGAACAACCTGCTCATCACAGATTGGGCACCATGGAGACGCAAGGTGACTTCCGCTTGCTTCGCCGGACTGCAGGGATGCAGCAGGTTCCTTTCAGTCCAGCAGACGATCGCTTGGCTTCTGTGAACTGGCAGTGGGAAGAGGTCCCAGGGAATCCCATTTCCCCCATTTAGGGGATGCATTTACCTACAAAGGGCCACCACAACTGTACTTGGTCTTTGAATGATGTGGCCCAGGACCGGGTGGGAGGAGGGGGTGTTGCACACGTGTCCCCTCGGGAGCAGCACTGGACCTGTGGCTCCTGCATCACACGGGGGCTGACCCACAGCCATCACTGAGCATCAGGGCAGTGCAGATCTAAGGAGGGATGAGATGAGCAGAAACATACACGCTGGAAGTAAAACACACAACAGTGTACATATTCACATGAGGAAAACACGGGGCCATGGAGAAGGAAGCGGAATGGAAACAGGGAGCCTCCCTGGGGGCGCACTTTTACAGAGTGAGAAACCAAAGCCTGGCTGTCTGTCACTGTGCAGAGTGCCGTCACTGTCTCATTCTTCCCACGCAACGCTGCGCTATTTTGGGTTCTGTTATACCCCCCACCGCCACCACCTCAGTACGCCCGAGATGCCTGACGAATGTGTAAGAAAATGCTTTCTTTTGCCCAGTTCAGATGGAGAATTTATTAGGGGAATACTACCTCCTCCTCTGTGCCGTCATGCTCTGCCCTGCGGAAGATTCCTGCCGAGTCCAGAAGCCCAGGGCACTTGCCTGATGTGGTCCTGTGCCCGGGACCTGAAGCCCTGTTGCTGTTTGCTAGGAAGACTCCTTTTCTTAGCCACAGATCTGAGGTGAACAGAGAAGAATGCCAGCCACCGTTTGCAAAGACCACATCCCTCCCCTCTCCCTGACACACAGTGTGCCAAAGATTTGTCTAATTTCCTTTGTTAGAAAAACGAAATAAGACAAAACCGGGAAAAAAAAAACCCACCAAAAAAACAGAAACAAAAGACTTGGAACTCTTTTGAGGACAAGGAAGGAGAAACCAGAGGAGGTGGAAACATTCAATGTTATCTTCCTCCCATCTGTTCACCTAAGTGAGCTGTTTAATCAAATGAACAATTAAGTACTTGTATAAACCGGGAGACTGGCGATCACCCTCGTTCAGCCCACTCCTTCCTCACTGCCCTTCTTGGCCCGGCCCTCTCAGTTTCAGGGAGACTGAAACCTTCATCCCTTGTGAGCATCTTCCCACTCGGGGTGAGGGCAGAGCTGCAGGCTGGGCCCAGGCAGGCCCTGGTGCTCGGTAGTTCTCAGCCTGCACCACCCAGGCGAGTGTGGTGCCAGCTCTCCTTGGAGTAAATTGCTCTGCCCACGACCCTGGGGCCGGGATAGCCCCCAGCAGAGTCCCAGAGGCCACATTGTCTTGAGAATGCGATTTTCAGCAGTGGGACAAGCCGTGAAACAGAAGGAAAGAAGGTACCAGCAGTCTCCAGCAGGGCATGCATTCCCCTGAGATTCAGGGCACAGGACATGGCTGGACACTGATCACTGGTCAGCTTGAGCCCCCATCTGCGGAGATCAAGTCATTTCTCTCTGGAACTTGATGACACTTCACCTTAAAGAAAGGGAACTGAGCCAATCTGGGGCGTCAGCTTGGGCTTCATCTAACTGTGATAATAAAAAGTTACATTTCCCTAGGAGAGTTCTGCAGCGACAGCAGAAAGATGACTGCCTGGGTTTTAATGCTCCACTGACAATTACCCCCAGCCCACCTCGTTCTCCTGGCACCCCCCCCCCCCCCCACAAGGCAGATGCTTCTCCATCCTGCCATTTATATGTTTCTCTGTGAGGGACTCAGACGTAAATGAGACCTCCAGTGCTTGGAAGATTTATTTTGCAATATAAAATGCATGACCTCCTCTCTCTACACATTTTCCATCCTGCCTCACACGCCTCTCCTTTGACTCTTCAGCTGGACGCTTTACTATTCCTATGTTTCTCTGTTGCTTCTAAGACCACATTGTTTCTACTTGAAAAACTCCTCCAATAGGACCAGTTTTCCAAATTGATCCATTCGTGATGTGGACACAAATGCCAAATCCTTCACGAAGACCCCAGTGCCCCCGTTCCCCACCCAGGAGTGATCTCTGTCTCCTCCAGGTTTCCGTAGCTGTTTATTGTGACTGACTTTAGGGGTCCCGTTCATTTCTGCATGGTTCAGTGGTTTTCTGGCTTCTTGGTTATAGTGGTTGAGTATGTGGAGGCAGGTTTTCTGGGTGCACACTCTGGCTTTGGTGTTTGTTGTGTGACCTTGGGTAAATTAACTAACCTTTCTGTGCATCAGTTTCTTCACCTATAAAATGAGATAATAATTAACTACCATAGAGAACTGATGTGCAAATCGAATGAGCAAATCCGTGTTGACTGTGTAGAAAAGTGACTGGCAATGTTAGCTGGCTGCTGCTGCTGCTGATTTTATCATTATTATTATATCTTCTCTAGACTTTTTGACAGCAGGGGCCCATCTTACCCGTCTTTCTGCTCCACCACATGGCACTTCGCATTATCGACGCATGTTTATTTACTCTGTATATTGACAGATGTTTATTTATAAATAAGTAGATGGCCCAAGAATAAATAAACCTTCCATTTCTTACACAGGGACCCCATTTTCCTCCATTTGTTTTAAGGCACAGGGGACTTGATAAAACCGACTTAGACTTTAGATGACACTATCACCACATTTTCTTAAATGCAATAGATCAGATGAGCACCCTTTCCATGTCAGCGCGTCGGCCCCATGCTGTCGTTGCTCAGAGGCGGTATCAAGAGTCCGTAGCCCAAACCAAGCCTCCCAGCAACAGAGCGCTAAGAAACAAACCAGTGCCGGGCCGAGGCTTGCCTGAGAGTGCCTGGCGTTTGGCAGTCTTCCTTGGCCCGCTCTGCAGAGGTTGGCTTAGTATGGCCAGAGGTGCGTTCTAGGAGTAGAAATTGGTGACTCAGATGCACCTGGGATCTAGGAAGGGCCTTGGAGAAGCCATGGGATTTTTGTCATAGACATAGAGGGACCCTTCAAGTCGGGACAGATGTCTGCACACAAGTACTGCTGTCTGTTGTCCTCTGGATCTCTTTGTGAAGGGACCTGGTGGCTGGGCGTGGGCGGGAGGTGGGGAGAGAGGGTGGGGGTACTGGAGAACAATAACCACAGTGAAGATTACCAGGGAGAAAAAGGAGAGACTGCAATTTTGACATCTTTTTCCACTGCTGTTACCATGAACGAAACAACAGTGGAAACTGCCTGAAGTATTGATCACCTGAGAGGGAGGGAGGGAGGGAGGGAGGGACGGACGTGTGTGCCCAGACTCGCCAGGTAGGTGTGGCGGGCTGGACCCATCTGGGGATGCAGAGGAGGCGGGCGGCCAGGTGAACGTAGGTGATGGAGGTGTCACGGCATCTGAGTTATATTGAGGCGGTCATAGTCCTTCTTTTCTTTCTTGATGAAAAATCTGTAAGTTTTACACTGTGGCAGAGCAAATGGGACTATGACTGATGGTTCACAACTCATGTGGTTTGACAGGGGTTTCATGCGTCTCGCTGGCACAAGCTATACTGCACTCAGCTTCATGGAGAGACACACGGAGGGGAGGGGAGGTGCTGTGCCCGCTCCATCCTTGATGTCACGTTCATGGCAGATGTTTATTTCTTTAAATTCATTCACCCAACCAGAAAGCAATCTTTGAGCTGGGTGGGAGTCTCGAGATGCTTACAGAACTGTGTAGGAAGGACCAGGTGGACCCAGGAAATCTGACTTGGAGATGAGGAAGGAGAGGTCTTGAATAAATGAGAAGAGTCTGTAACACAGCAGAAAATTTCTGCATTATGTGATGTGTTCAACCTCAAATAACAGGCACCAGAGAACGGGGGTGTGTACCCCCCACTGAGATGACATCTCCAGAAGGGGATCCAAGTAGAGCCCAAAGCGGCAGCCAGCCACCCCAGGGGCTGCATTTGGTCTGCTTTCCCACCCATGAATACAGCAGACTTCTGCTGAAAGCAAATACAATTACGTTGGTTTAAATAATTTAAGGACCAAATAAAATATTCGTAGAGTCGGTTGGGGGGCGCGGTGGGCGCTGGCTGTACCTGTCTGATGCATCCTGCCCGCATATGTGGTGGTGAGGAGGGTATCCTCAACGTGTCCAGGGACAATGAGGCCACTACAGCTTGACTTCCCTTCCTGCCCAGGACAGTGGGAAGGGACTTGTGTCAGGGCTGAGCTGTGTGGCAGTTAGAAAACTCCGCATGACCTCCTTGGGCAGGCCCTTTGCTCCCAGACTTGAAGTCAAGGTTGGGTTGTGTTCAGCTTGTGCTGGGAGCTTCCCACTCGTGGGGTGGAGGCTCCAGATTAGCGGGGGAGGGTGCCACATCCCATACTTTGGCCAAGCTCATCCCAAGGAACAATCCTTCTGATGGCCCGAAAGCTCTTCATCCAAGACGCAGGGTCCCTTCCTGGTCACAGTACAGCCAAGAGAAGACCCCAGGCCCTGTGGCCTCCTTGCCCCCAGCCCGGCAACCACTCCCATGACCCTGAGGAGGTATCAGACAAGGCCATTGAAAGACCAACTGAATTGTTTCTTGCTTACTGGATGACAGATTCAGCTGGAAGGCAGAATGGAGGGGCGTCTGGCAATGCCCATCTGCATTTTAAAGGAATTTACCCTTGGACCTAGCAACCCCACTTCCGGGCATCTGTATGCAGACACACCCGTGGGTATGTTCAGTGCACGCACAAGGCTCTTCCCTGTGATAGTGCAATAGCCAAAGATGAGAATCAACCCAGGCATTCACTAGCAGGGAATTGGTCAATGGTGGTACATCTGCACAATGGAGCGCCGCACCACAATAAAAAGGGACGAGGTGGATCTGTAGGAACTGATACGGGAATATCTCGAGGATGTATTGTAAAGTGAAAAAAAAAGCAAGGTGCAGAGCAGTGCCTGTTGTATACTGCTTTCTGTAACGGTGTTCCTCAGCCTTTTCTTCGTTATCTTCCCCCCCCAGAAGCCTGTTTAAGCTATTTTTCCTAATTGCCACCCCCATGAAAATTTACCACCATGTATATCTGTTTGTGTGCTGTATGTATAATGTATATGTGTGATTTATACATAAAAAGAGTAAGAACTTTTCACTTCTGAAAACCAATTTTCACCCCCATGGGGCTGGTACCACCCTTGTTGAGAATGCCTGTTCAGTAAGAGAGGGAGGAAGTAAGTGTATCGGGCAACAAACGGGAAGGATACACTCGAAACTCATAGAGATGGTTGCCTGTAAGGAAGGGAGAGAGCAGGGAGCCGAGGGCAAAGGTGTGAGCAACATTTCTCCAGGGCTTCGCTTTTATTTTATTTTTGCTTCCAAGCTATGCAGATGTACTGCCTGTTCAAAAAGTTAAGTTGAAAGACATGAATTCATTTTTTTCTAAATTAAACAAACAAAACAAATGAAGGACATCTGAGGCACTGCCAAACCAAACACACACCCAGAACCTGCCGCTCTGTCAACACCCTCCTCCAGACCCCGCAGGGTCCTGCCCGGCGGGAGGCAGAGCCGGGTAGCCAGTACCACCTGGGCACCTCCGCCCCTCAGCAGGCGACTTCTGTCCTCCCAGGTTTATTTTTCAGCACCAAAGGCACCCGAGAGTCTGTTCTGCACTCCTATCAGGGCTGTTTGCACACGGGTTAGTTTTGAAGAGTGTAGCTTCCACTTTGAAAGCATGGGGTGTTTGAAAGGCAGAGGGAGAGGCTGCCCTGGGGCCATGGGGAAGCACTCGCCAGCCAGCCTGTCCGAGGGAGTGTGAAACGAAGGGGGCAGTCACTTGTGTCCTCCCTTCCTCCCACACCTGCCCCAGGCTCTTGCCAGGATGGGACTGGGATGGGGCAGCGCAGCCCTGGTGGTGAGAGAGAGGTCAAAGGGCAGAGACCCTGGGCCCACTCGGCTTCCCAGCCCACCCGACCAAGGCCGGGTCAGCTTCCTGCTGCAGAGTGTGTTTCCTCCTTCCAGAAAGATCGCTCTGGCGGAGGAAAGGCCAGGCTTCAGGTTGATTAGTAGACCAGAAATTCCGCTGTGGCATTAACAAAACAAAACCGAACAAAAAAATTGGGCTCACACTTCAGTGTATCAGCAACTTTAATTTGATTGTGTAATGAGGCGAAACGATAAATAAGATTTGCATGATTGCGCCCTTTCTTTTGCTTAAATATCAAACATTGCAGTGCGTATGTGGAATAAACGGCTGCCTTGGAATGAGTTTTGTTTTTTAAATGCTCCAATAAGTTACCTAGGGAGGAGAGTCAGTACATTAAGATCAAGTCCTGGTTGTGCCCCTCAGCCTCGGTTTACCCATCTGTAGAATGTGTGTAAAGTACCCATCACATCTACATGATAATGCTGTTGTGAAGAGTGAACAGTTGACACAAGAACTGTTTCAGGAGAGTAAGGTATTGTCATTGTTGACAGAGTTGTTTCTCAAAGAGAGAGGGGGTCTTGCTTTTTAGAACTAAGTAGAGGACACTGACCAAACTCATTGAGCTGAATTGAAGTATCTCTGCTTGAAAGAGATTCTAGAACAAACATTTCCCTTTTGTAAGTGGATTAATTTCTCAGCTTCAGAAACACAGAAGCCACTTATGAGTGGATGGTTCAGATATCCATGGTATTATGTACAAAATGACAGCTTCTGATGCTGAAGTCTATACCTCTGGCCGCATCTCCCTGTTGGGCCTCAGGTTTGTCACTTAACTTTTCTGCTTTCTCTCCTCTTTCTATCTCTGGGTTTTGCTCTTTGAAATACCAGCTGGGAAATGCAGCATCTCTCAGGCCACACCAGTGCTGAGCTCTTGACTGTAAACATTAGGGGGTGCTGCTTTCAGAACCGCCTAGCCTCTCAGCATCTTTCTGTATCGTAGTGAATTACCCTCACGCTGTCCATCTCGCTAACATGCGTCCCTGGCAGAAGAAGCTGGGTTTTTTTTTTTCTTTTAAACTAAAGAAAGAAATTATATATAGTTGTTGTATGTCAACCAAAATATTGCACAACCTAAAAGCTGAGTTCTGTTTTATTTGGTGGACTTTCTGAGAACTCGAGCCCAGGAAGTGGTCTCTCAGATGGCTCCGAGAGACTGCTTGGAAGAGGTAGGGGAGGAGCCAGGATACACAGGAGTTTTTCCCATGAAGACCAGGTAGTTGGAACATCAAAAGATTACTGTTAGTTAAAGAAAACCAGATATCTCAAGTTAAGGAATTTAGAGCTTTTCTGTGTATGGGAAGGTACAAAGGTCTGGACTCATTGAAATCCTCATTCCTTTGATATGCACCTGGCTGTCTAGGGCCAGTGTCCTGTTTCTCCACATCCTGAGTCCCCTCAGGGGGCACCTTGGGGGTGGCTGCAGTGACCGGGCTGCCTGCTGGTCTCCATCCTGAGTTCCCTCCGGCTCGCTGTCGGGGGTGGTGGGAGCGGCTGATGACTTGATGGCCTCAGCATCCTTTGTTTACTGATGTGGCAGGCAATATTTTTCATTCATGTGTAGAAAAAGTTCTAGAACAACCAAAATCTATGCAGAAGAAGACATCACTCATAATCCTACTATTTAAAGATATAGAATGTTAACATCTACACTTATAGAAATCTACGTATTTATTTGTATATACGTATATTGTGTGTATATACATATATATAGAGAAATATAGATGTATGCATATGAGTGTATATACTTATATGTGTATATTTAGGTTTATATAATTTTGTTTGCTCATTTTACTTTTATACACAAATGGAATCAGAATGCACATGCTCTGGTGTGACTTGCTCTATACCTTTTCTAAAATTTGATTATATGTTGTAAACAATCTTCCATATTAATAAATCTATTTCTTATCCACTGTTCTCGGCAGAAGTGCCCCACCCCCAACACCCTCCTTGAGAAGCAGAGCTGGGAGCAGGACGCGCTGTTCCAAAGAGATAGGAAACTGGTGAGAAAAGTTGTTCTCCACGCTTCCCCTTTCCTCCAAAGTAGCAGACCACCCCAGTAAGGATGCACCGAGCTGCTAAGAGAGGTTTTTCTCTATTACGTGTGAGCCATGCAGGAATGACATGAACCTGAGGCTTTTCTGTTAATGGCAAAACTTTTCCAGGTTTGTATTCCCAAGTGGGGCAGCAGACCCGTGATGCTGCGGGGCTTGCCCTGGGGCGCAGCATGGCATCCAGCCCTCCTCAGCTCTGCAGAGCCCTGCTGGTTTTCCTGGACCCTCAGGACATCTCTTTGGGAGAGACAAGAGAGGCATTCAAAGGGCTTCTTTGTGCTTCTTTTGTCTGAATCTCCCTGGCTTCTGATTTTTTATTTTTTTTATTATTATTATTTTTTTTTTTTTGCACAACATCCCTGTGCTGTTTTCGGCCAGCTGTTTACCATTTCTGCAGTTACCATGTCTCCTGGCTAGGATGGCTGCTGCCGCTGCGGTCTTCTGATGGTTCTTGTTTACCTCTAAGGGGTTTTCTTTCTTTTACGACAGGATTATGTAGCACACTCAGCTCTGTGCAAACTGTTACATTCTTTTCCTGGGGCTAGTCAGCAGCAGAGTGCAGAGATGCTCTGGAGTCTCCCTGCAGAATGAGCTCTGTCCCCGAGAAGGCCCCTGCCGCCATCCTGCTGGGACCTACTCCAGGAGGTAACTGGGTGTCTGTAGAAACGTGCTTTATGAGGGAGAATGGCCTGGAAGGGTGAGGTTGAGGAGGGCAAGGGTGTCCCCTAAGAGTCAGGGAGAAAGTGCTGCCAGTTTCTCAAGAGCTAAATGCCAGTTGCAGAGCCACAGCTAGGGGCCTGCCTGCAGCTGGTGCTCTGGGCAGGTGAAAACAGATCTTGGGAGTCTGGAAGCAAAGGGCCTGCTTCTCAGAGAGGAAGAACAGAGGAGGTTTATCTTCCCAGAGCAGCGGTTCTTAACTCTTTCTGGATCGTGCATCGCTCAAGAAATAAGTAATAAGCCCCGGACAGAGACTGATAAGAGACCAGTAGGGGTCTTCCCTGTCACATACACGCACGGTACAGACATGTCACGGACAATTTCAGGATGCTCACAGACCCACTAACACCCAGCCAAAGAGCTGCTGGGAGTCGAGCCCGGGAGAAATGTCTGGTTAGAGCTTTCAGCGGAGGAAGCCCGAAGCCCTGGGGAGTGACTCTCCACCCCCAAGCCAAGCAGAGGACAAGACCATTTTCTGGATAACTTAGGTAGAACCTCCCTCCCTTCCCCCAACATTTCTGTACACTGGAAAGTCAAACCACAAGTTTGTGGTTTGCTAGGTACACAGTGCCTTTTCTGCCAGCCCTGGACTCTTGGCCTGGAGACCCGTGGCCCTGGCTTTGTGGATAGTTCTCACTGGAGAGGATTCAGCAAAGCGGGGAGGACGTGCTCCGATCAACCAGGATTTATGAACCAGAAAATCAATCCTACAGCATTGACTGTGAGTTTGGCCTGTGATAACAGGGGCCCCCTATGGCTTCAAAGCTGGTGTGTTTGGACTGATTTATTGCACAGACTGTGGGGAGCCACGGACCTCCTCTGCTAGTGGAGGAAGGAAGGCTTCCTGGCCTCCATTTGGATACATTTCTCTCCTATTGGCAGGACAACCTCATGGCTCAGACCATATCTGTCCCTCAGCAGGGTTGCTGGTGGTGGCCTTGGCCCCGAGCTGTCCATCAGCACCTGGCCTGAGGCCGGGGGCCAGGCCAGTGAGGGCAGCAGTGTGAAAGGGGTTCCACTGGCTTGGAGTCCCGCAGGACCCAGAGATGGCCTTGGGCAAAACTGGAGAGCCTCCAGCTTCTTTCAGGGCTGCTTCCTCCCACCGCCTCCTTAAAGGTATCTCCCTCCCGTGACGGCCCAGCAGTGCCAATTCTGCTTTTGGAGAAAGAGCCCATGCTTTGCCTGGCTCCTTTGCAGCTCCCCCACCTCTCATTCAAAGCACACCTGCTGGCAATGTCCTCCCGTCAGAGTTGAGAAGTTACTTTCTCATTTGAGCTTCAAAATGGCCCTGTGAAGTGAGCAGACTGACCTCGGCCCCAGCCTCACTGCCTGGTTTACAGACAAGGGACCCAGGATGCTGAGAAGATGGGAGTTGGTGTTTGTTAAGCAAAGTGTGACTTCTGTGGATCCTTGGGTTTGGGATCAAAAGAACCTAGATTCAAACTGAGGCTCTGATACTGGCTTGCAAGGTTGCCTATTTTAGTTTTGGGGACCATTCTGAGCCTCAGTTTCCTTAGAAAATGTACAAAATGGGAATAAAATCATGCCTAGGGTTGATAGGAAAATTAAGTGAGATCCCGTGGCAGATTATCTGTTGTGGTGGAAATAGTCTATGGAAAGCCAGTGCACCATGTTTTGTTTTTAATTGCCTGTATACCACTCACGTGGTGGCACCTCTTTAGAGCCAATTTCCATTAATGATGACGCAATGTGAAGTTGAGGTGATACGGCCAGGACGTTTCCCAATGTCCTCAAACTGAAATGACCTGGCTCATTTATTTTGTTCCTCTGCTATTTTAAATAGCTTGACTCCAAAGGGCACTTTCCATTCTCCTTCCCTTGGCAAATGGTTTGGTGCGTTTGCCAGGATCTCCTTGGCTACTGTCAAGTGTGGGTTGGTGGAACATGTTAATGCTGAGGCAGACAGAGCCAAGCTGAAGATTTCACATTTTCAACATGCACATGATTTCTTTTAACTGGGAACTCTCCATTAAAGCCTCTCACAAACTCCTATTCTGTGGGTTTGCAGCTGTCAGTTCTCCCTCTCGCAGCCCCACTGTCACTGGCTGCTCCCCGTCGCTCCTCTGATCGCTTTGTGGCTCCTCATCACTTACAGCGTCCCGTCTCAGACCTTGGCTGCTGGACTGGACAAACATACTCAAGGGTCTCAACACGATCCAGGGTGCCCAGGAGAGGGCGCTCTTTCCTCCTGCCAGTTATGCCCTTCCTCACCAACAGCCCGCCTTCCCAGATAGAATTCCCTCCACAAAGACCCCTCATTCCTCAGCCAGAAGCAACCTGCTGGCCTCAGAAGCCCCTAGCTCGTGACTTTGTCTTTCATATACCACTTAGCACTTTCTACATGGAAGAATATTCGTTAAGTCTAATCTACCTGGCTTAGCACCCCTTATAGAAATCTCCTTGAAGGCAAATTCCCTTCCTGATTTATCTTGGTAGCACTGTGATACAATACCTGTCACACATTTTCAAATGAATTAGTGAATTGAATGGATAGATTAAAATCTTCTAAGTATGGAATAAAGTGGTAGAAGTAGGTTGAATTATTGAGACGTTAGGATCTATTTGAAGCCATGTGGTCATATTACTTTCAAGTGTATGTCTTCAGCTAAGCTCATCTGGTCTTCCTTCATCCATATCTTTAGGGAACCTATTTGAATGAATAATTAAATTATTATTAATATTATATCAATTATTTATGATTTCTGACATACTTCTCAGGTCTTTAGAAACAGTTTTTTTCCCCTTCTAAGTGTCTTTATATTCTTACCTTGAAATCTAGCTTATAGTATTAATTTCTTGTTCATAGATGTGCATAGATGTATCTCAGCCCAACTCCTGTCTCAGTGACCAAAATGCATTCTGGACAGCACCGGTCCTGGGAGATGTTCCATGAAAACAACATATTTTGTCATCCAGTCATTTCAAGATACACTGTGTCCTGTTCCTTACTCTGGAAGATTCCCAGCTAGTTCTCCAGAAGAATGCTGTGTTGACTGAGTAGGCTTCTGCTTCAACTCAGTCTCTCTTTACTGGAGCCTCCACTGGGTATCAGGCACCCAGGCAAGGTGCTGGGATGCACAGGAGAAGGACACTGTCTCTGCCCTCTGGAGACACACGAAAACAAATCCGTACAAGACAACATAATATGAGGCATAATCAGAATGAGGACAACAGTGACGCGGAGGTGACTCAAAGGAGTAATCCCTCTGACCACTCCGAAGGTGTAGGGTCACCTCTGAAGCCCACTCCCGCCTCTCTGCTGCCTCCACCCAGTGGGCAACAGACTGAGGTCTCCCTGCAGCTTGGCCTCATTTTTCACCATCATCCCCCCCCCACCTCCTGCCACAGGCAAATTTCAGAGGCTCCCATGTCTTTCCCCTTCAGCCTTCCCACCAGGTAAATTTAGGTTAAACCATATGAGATTGCCAGTAGTCAACCATCTTGGACCTAAAAATGGCAACTTCATACAGTTCAACTCAGCACTTTTTTGTTGGCCTCAGCGACCCTCCATTTCGGGTAGGGACCAAGGAGGAGTCTGCACAAGAGGAGGCAAAAAGACCATCCCATCTGGGCCCCTGCCACTCCATCTCTCTAATCATCTTCTGCTCTTCCTCCTCTTGACCCCCTGAGGTGGAGTGTCTCCCACCTTCCACCTCCAATCCATTGTTACCTCTAAGTACTCAGAGCTCATCCCCTCACAGTTTGACTTACCACTTGCTACAGAGACCCCAGACCAAACCTCACACTCTGTCCTGAGGCAGAGCCCTCCACATCCTACTGCTGGATATACAGGCCATAGGTCTTGCAGAGGGAAAAAGAACATGATGGCTGTGTCCACCCGTGATGGCCCCCTCACCCCAGAGCAAGAGCAGACACAGCATGGGTGCATTTTCACACGCCTTCGCACTGCTGGAGACGTGGCTTAGGCCCCCGCCCCTCCTCACTGCCGAAGGGCACCATCTGTAGCCTTCGTACAGCTCCCTTCAAGCAAGGACTGTCAGGCTGAGGACGAATCTCTTTGTAAGGATGGGAACCTGAGGCACTGAGAAGTAAAACACCCACCCAGCAGAGCAGACAGGAATCCTGCTTAAAGCTGGAGCTCAAAAAAAGTGTTACTAGCCTGGATTTAAAAAAGACAAATTCAAAACCAGCTCTCTTATTAGTAATGATGTCGCTGGGTGTCCACTACTGCATGCAAGGCTTGGTGTGTGAGGTCCCTGGGGACAAAGGGAGGCTAGGAGGCCCCTCCCAGTGAAGGGGATGAGTTCCATAACCAAGGGGAGAAACCAGGTTGGACACAAAAGGATACATTTTTGGCTTCAGAAATCCGAGGACTAAAATATTCTCATATATGTCATGGTCACATTTTATGCAACGGGTGCTTTTTTGAAGATCTGGCATAATTCAGGACAAATTTTCCCATAGCAGTAAATATAAAGTCAGGGGAACATGTTCCAAGAGCGCATAAATCTATAATTACTATGTTGTCCTTTTGCTTTAAAGCTGCTTTCCCCCCAACATTATCTTTAATATTTGGCAGAGCCTTTCCCCACATTAACAGCACCTCAAAGTCTATGGACATGTTTCGTCATGACATTTTACCCCATCTGACTTCTCTTGCAAAGATTTGATTTGGGGGCCCCTCAGATCAGCCTTAGCTGAGCATCCCCATTCAGGGGTCTTTTAGGTGATACTGCTACAACAGGTTTTTAAAAAAATAGTAAGTGGTACATCAGTAAAGATTAATATTAGTAAAATAGTCACTGAGATAACAAACTCTTTGACACACGTAAACAATGAGAAGGTTCACAGATTACAGATCCTGAAAAAGGGTGGCAGGCATTTCTGTGGCCTGATGTGGGAAAGATACACCGTGTTTCCAGGGACCTCTGCTGCTCTTGATGGCTTTTTTGGGAAGGTTCATATTCATTCCAATTCTGTGCATAACCTGCGACTGTTTCCTATCACCTGGTTCAGATTTGCTATGATAATGAGCTGGGACCCCTCTCCCGTGTGCCTGACAAGTTGGTCTGGAAATCATGTGGGCAGAGAGGAGGGGCAGGGCTGAGCAGAGGTGGGGGTGGGGTACAGGGCAGGCTGGACCGGGGAGACAGCTGGTAGTGATGAACGGAAAGTGAGTTTTCCACCCCAAGGGTGCTGCCCTGCCAACTGGCCGCCTCTACCAGCAAAGGAAATGAGTGCTTGTTAACTGTCTCCTCTACCTGTACAGGAAGACACCCCAGGCGATACTCCAGGGGTGTAGGTTCCCTGAATAGTTCTCCAGTAGTGGTTCCCAAAGTGTGGTCCCTGGTCAGCAACCTCAGCACCACCTCGGGGTCTTGTTACCACACGGATTCTGACCCAGCACCGCTGGTGGGGCCTGAGCTTCCGCATTCCTCACAAGCTCCCGGGAG
This sequence comes from Camelus bactrianus, assembly GCF_048773025.1. Lineage (NCBI taxonomy): Eukaryota > Metazoa > Chordata > Mammalia > Artiodactyla > Camelidae > Camelus > Camelus bactrianus. Next base: position 81,782,322 of record NC_133541.1, read on the forward strand.
ATGCAGATGCTGCCGGTCCAAGGACCGCACCTGGAGAAGCAAGGCGTTCAGGTTCTTTTCGGGCCCATCAGCTCCCTGTCCCCCACCTCTTCACCCATTTGCGAGTGCCTGAAACCCGCCTTGATTATACAACGAGAGAAGGTTAAGCACAGCTGAAGGGACAGTATCAGTGAGGACTCTTCCGCAGGACACGATGACTGGCGCATCACAAAGAACTCTCCCTTTTGATGGTGGAGAGAGGATGAGGGGCCCTGACTCTGACCTGCGAGAGAGGACAGAGAAAGGAGTCTGAGGAAGCCAGAATCACTTTGGAGACTGGACCGTTCTGTGCAGGGTGGGCCAGGGGAGTCCTAGCAGCCACCACCGCTCAGGGCATCTCGGCTCCACGCTGCTTCTGCAGTTTATTATGTCTGACTTCACAGAAGGGGCTTTGTTTAGGGGGAGAGCTAATTGAGACATCGAGGTATATGATTCAGACCGTGCCGACTAGGAGTGTAATGTGATTTTTAACTGTTTCCAGAACAAGACTTAAGCAACCCAACTCTGTGCAGAAACCCCCATGATCAGTTTTCGGTTTCTAAGGACTGTCATTCTGGACAGAGAAGTGGACAGTCCTGCAGGAGTGTGCTTTCTTCTCCAAAAGCCACAGGTCCCTTACATGTCAGAATATATTCAGCTTTGGGGGGAAATGACATGACAACTAAGTTTCATGCAAAATTCACGTTGGTGCGCACACAGAAAACAGCTGGCAATATGCGATAGCTGTGCGTGGGATTCCTGAGATTTATTTTTCTTCTTTATAAACATGCCTTTTACTGTGGTTTTACTGATGTGCGTACCATAAAAACATTCGTTTTAGAAGGCCGGTTAGTCCCTGAACCGTTTCTATTGTGCATTGTATCGGTAGGGGTAGAATAAGCTCATTATTCCCATACAGTCAGGAGAGCGGGAAGTGATTAAACCTTTTGATAAGAAGATAAATGATAGGAAATCCATCTGAAAGCCCGTACTGCCCGAGTCAGAGGTTCCACACTGAGCCAGCACAGAGCCTGCCTTCTGTGCCCGGCTCCTGGGCAGCCTCCTCCTCCCAGCTGTTGTCCCGCTTTGGCTGTGACACTCGTAGAGACCCACACCTGGGGCAGGGGAGTTCCCTGAGAGCAGGACCCCGGGGCGTGGTCAGGCCCCGGGTTCCACACTCCTGTCATACTCATCGCTCTGAGGACCGTTTGTCGTTCAGCGTGTGCCTCCCTGATGCTTGATGCGTCCAGATGTTGGAGGTCAGGTCTCGTGCAAAGCCTGGCACACGTGGGCACTTGGGAATACTTGTTAGATGGATGGACGTATGGATGGACGGACAGATGGATGGGTGGACAGATGGAAGTTTATCAAGCTTTAAAGTGGCCTTCATTGAGTGCTTGGCCCTAGGCCAGACTTTTGAACGAAATTAGTACATCTCTTGCCCCTCTAAGGGGCAGGCTTCTCCTGGGGGGAATCAGGGAAGCCCTTCTTTCCCAGGAATTTTGTGTACACACAATGATTTATTTTAAAATGCACTGAAAGTTATATCTGCAGAGCCCTACACTCTCCAGCAACACAAACCACCTTCAGTTTGTCTGCTTCAGGCACCGTAACTCACAGGCAGAACCTCGAAGGCGCTCAGTGTGTATGGCCCTCCAACTCCCAACTGCCTCGACTTCACATCATGCAGAGCAGCGTCTGGACTTCCCGTCCCCAGTTTAATATCCAGGAAGCAGGGAGTCACTGGAAGGTGATGGAAACACTACTCCATTTGTGTCAGAGCCCGTCGTCCTCCCGTTCTGTGCTTCTGCGCTGCAGGTAAAGCAGCATCGCAGGGTTAGGCTGGCCAGGCACCAGCGAGAGTCCACTCATTGCATTGAAACTTCTGAAATTCAGTGTAGCAAAGACAAGCATTTTTTAAAAATCTATTTGTCATTTCTCTGGAAAAAAAATAAAAAGAAAAGCTCCCTCTTCTTCCTTCTGTATAAGTAAATACGAACAAAAGAAAGCCCCCCGAACTTCACATTAGGCATCCTGTTTGTGCTGTTCATCTCTTGTCTGACAAATTAACAGCTTTGTCACTTCCACAAGCCATATTCAGCTCTTCGCTTTTGAGATTAACTGTGATAGGTTGACAGAACTCCAGAGAGTACTGAAGAATGCATTTGACTCTATCGCCAGCTTACTGGAAATTTTGTCTCACTCATGTGAAAGCAATGGCAGTTTGTAATCCTGAATCAGGGGTTTATCAAATTAGAGCGTTCTCTGATGTCAGAGTAAATTAGAGCACAAATTATTTTCTTGAACAATATTTATAAAATGAGGCCGATGGTCTCATTTGCTGTCATGTATATGAAATGATATTGTTTACATGGGTTTATTTTTAGCAGGTCCTTGACCTGGGAGTGCTGGATAAATTGAGTTTGGGGACCCCAAATTTACCTGCTAATGCTGGCTGATAAAATAGAAAAAGAGGGACACATCAATGAAATTTCTCTGGGCCTACAAAAATCTTTGGTTTAGGAATCAAGAGATGTAAGTTCTCATCCTGGCTTTGCCGCTCATTTACTGGCTCTTTGTTCAGAGGGAACATCTGTTGATTTTGCCTACCCATCACCCATGCCCTTGTCTTCAAGTAACAGCATCTCTTTCTCACTCACACACCATGTTTTCCCTGGGACTGATCCCACATCCTAGCCCCAAGGAATGTGAAAGGCCAGGACATTCAGAGCCAGGGTGATTAGTTCAGCACTGGGTGTGCGTTGTAAACCAGGTCAATGATATTCAAGCTGTGACTTTAACTAGAACTACTCATTTTTGCTGGGATTGCCCACTTGATAGAATACAAGGCTAGAGATCCTGGTGGCCATTTTTGCTCACAGGAAAGCAAATGCATTGCCAAGAAATGGAGAAATATATACTTGGGACAACATTTATTGAGCACCTGGATACAGCCATACCTGCACAAGTAATGCCTGGACTTTTCAAATACAAGAGCTAATTAATGTTCCACCTATTTACCTTTTCTTTTCCCATCCTCTCTTCTTCCCTTCCTTCCTTCCTTCCTTCCTTCCTTCCTTCATTCCTTCCATCCATCCATCCATCTATCCATCCATCTGTCCATCATTTTTTCTGGCTTGGATTTTGTCATATGCAACCAGAAGAAGAATGACTTTAGCAATTGCCTTAACCTCTCTGGGCTTTAGTATACAGTTGATAAAATTTAAGTGAAATGAATTTCCTTTTAAGAGTATCTATGACTCAAATACACGTTCTAGAGACAATGAGGCACTTTGGAAAGTGTATTTATTCTGGGACACCAGCTGAACATTCAGGGACTGGTAAGAGGCAGTACATCTCCAAGTCTTTCTAAGCTCTGGCTCCAGGGAGCAGTGGAGCTTCATTGTCTCCCTGGCCATCTCATCTGTCCTGCAGGGCTGGTGAACAGACTGCTCTCACCAAGTCAGACCTGTCCAGAGGATGATAACTTAATCCTTGCTAGCACATGGCTGTCCCTGAAGTGTGTGTAACTGGCACATTGAATGACCCAAACTCAGTGGGGTGCAGGTGGAAAACAGCTTTACTTTCTCACTGTTGACTCTTCACATCTATTCTGTGGACCAGTTTTTACCCACTCATGGGGTGAATGCTTGGACAAAACCCACGGCTTTTCCTTTCTTCTTAGATAATAAAAAGTCTTCTAGTCACTGTAAGTTTTAACAATAGTTTCAGTTCAATAATTAAAATACCCAATCTGCTGTAATAATTAAAACCTCAAACTTAATTCAAAAATTAAAGTTCTCTGTCCTCCCAGCTTAGGTCTGAGCTGTGGGGGGAAGAAAAAATGGTTGGATTCTTCCCCATCCCCCAACCCCTCCTTGTCTTCCTCCTCCTCCTCACTTCCCCAGGCTGCTTCTGGCTCCTTCAGGGCTTGGAGATGGAGGGAAGACAGGTGTGGGTAGAAAAGCTCACATTTGACTGGCATTGCTGTAACCCACGTCGTTGCCTCCTGGTTTGACAAGTTCCCAGCAGGGACCATCCTGTTAGGTTTTGTGGGGGATATAATCTTCTTGGGAGCATCCCCTTCTCTCTTTCAGCCCCTGCACAATCAGCAGTCTGCTGGCCTTGCTGGGTCCCATTTCTCTCCAGGTGGTCTGCGTGGGCTGGGTCTAAGGTTTTGCTAAGCCAGTTCCCTTCCTGGGGTCTCGCTCCTCCTTCTCTATCCCAATGTAAGACGGAGCACCTGCAGAGTCAGAGTACACTTACACCTCTCTCCAAAGAAGTCTGGCAACTTCATTCACCTCAGCCCTTTTGTCTTCTCCAGGCTAGTGGACAAATCTTCACGATGGTCTGTGTAATGGTCAAGCACCCCACTTTGGGTTGGGGCTTCCTTGGCTCCTAGTGTTCACTGATATATCTCAGCCTCTGGGGCCGGAACCAAAACTGAGACGGAATAAGTCCCATTTAATATCCTAGTCCCTGCCTTGGGTCCAGGTCAGAATTTTCTGGCTCCACTTCTAACTATAAGTGGAATCTTCTTGGTAGATGGGTAGATGAGCTTGGTCCCCCAGCTCATCTTTGGGCTTTCCCCCTAAATGCTCTCTCTGTCCAGGAACCAATAGGATCTGGGCCACGGGGGTCCCAGGCATGAAAGGAATTCACCTTTGTGCAGGAGTGTATATTCAGATGCCTTGCCACTTTGCTCACTTGGGAGGATTTCAATCACATATGTTGGGAATTCCAGCCACTCTTACCAGTAACTTGCATCATTATTTAGATTCTAACATAAATAATCGGGCTAAACACCTTTGTGCGTTAGACTCCTTAAAGGAGATCTGAGAGGTTAAGTAGCTCACCCAAGATCACACAGTAGAACCGTGGCAAGCACTCAGAGTGCGACCACCAGTCCATTACTCTGGCCTCTAGACCTTGCAGACTCCTTCCTAAGCTCATTATCATCCGTTAAAATCCCTTCTCCCGTTTTGCACACAGCCGCCGGAGATGTCTGCAGACTCATTTTAAACAGAATGCAAACATTTTCAGAATTCATTTCCATTTCCATTTCCAGCTCTGAGGAGGTGTTAACTTCGGAGTACTTCGCTGATCATTTTTCCTCTAGCAGCAATAATTGTTTTGAAGAACTTGACACACATTTCACCAGGGCTCAGTGCTACCGGGCGGGCAGGGAGCAGTGAGGAACTGAATTCCAAGAGCTAAATTTGCATTGTGCTGCGTCCCGAGAGTGAGCTGAACACCCCACTCCCATTAACAATAATGATAGGTGTGCTTTAAGCTCTTCCTCGTTGCCAGAAATATATTTCATCCTTTGGGGAATCTGTTCTGATCCTTGGCCCTTCTGTGCACCCAGCCTCCACAGCATTTGCTCTGTAATTTACAAAAGATGTGTGTTGCACCTGGGTGCCTCAGAAAATTTAAAATAATTTCAAAGTATTCAACACCAGCCTTAAATTAAAGCTCCCCAAATCCCTTGCCAGACGAGTATAATTAAACTCAGACCCACACAGGTGAGTCTTTTAATACATTTTAGGGATCGGGGGCCTGGGCTGAGTTGGAGGCAGAAGCAGTTTGGAGACTGGAGGGGGAGAATGATCATCCTGCTGGCAGCAAGGCATGCTGAGGGCGGATCACAGTCTATAACAAAGCGTGGGAGAGCGCCATTATTCCAGGATGCTCTGCCGGCTTAACAGACGTCTTCTTATTCATCTGGCTCCACCCATCAAGGAGAATAGGTTTTGCTTCCCATTTAAAACCCTGGCCGGGAAGGTTCAGGCTGACTTCTCCCCAGGCTTCTTAGCAGAGCCAGAAAGTGAGGGAACCAGAATTTCTCCCAGTGCCTGGGTCACTTGCTTAGTCAGGGGGGCTTCCATGTACACAGCACTGGAGTTTGGGATGTGAATGAGCTACAACAACAACAACAACAACAACAACAACAACAACAACAACAACAATGCTTCCTATTTTACCTTAGGTTTTATTTTCTAAAACAGTTATTTTAAAATCCAAGTTACTGGAACCTTGGGTACCATGAAAAGCACCTCTTTGGGAATTGGTGGGGCCTGGTTTGAGTCGTGGCTCTCCTACCCACTGGTGAGCGGCCTCCAGTCAGTCACATCCCTTCTCACCCTCAGTTTGCGCATCTGTTGGGGCAGGTGGAAAGCCCTGTGCACTCTGCCACAGCTGTCTTGACAGTCAGACGGAGCTGGACACTCTTGTATGTTTCTGGGGTTGCCCTACGTCCGTGGGGCCAGCTGGGCAAATTCACATGATGCTGAATCCTTGGTACTTTACCCCAGATGGCAGATCATCTCAGTCTTCCCCTTATTTCCACCTCTAAAATCAAGGGTGCTCCATAGCTCCCAGGTAAATATGTCCTCGTGCGCCATGGTAGATGGAATTCAAAATCACTCCATTTAGACAATAAAGAAAAAGATGAGCTTAGGACCTAAATGACCCAAGTAATGGCTTTACCTGCTTACTTAATGGGACTGGAGGCTCTGATTGGGATGGTCCCCTTGAATTGCAAGTCCAACGTGTGTGTGTTTGTGTGTGTGCATGTGTGTATACATATATATATTCTCATTAAACATTTTTATATTGATTACATGTGAAATGATAATATTTTGGAAGTACTGGGCTAAATAAAACATTTATTAAAATGAATTGTTATTAAGGAACTTAATAACAAAAACAACAAACAACCCAATCAAAAAATGGTCAGAAGACCTAAACAAGCTATTCTCCAGTGAAGACATACAAATAGCCAACAGGCATATGAAAAGATGCTCAATATCGCTAAGTATCAGAGACATGCAAGTCAAAACTATGATGAGGTATCACTTCACACCAGTCAGAATGGCCATCATTCAAAAGTCCATGAACAATAAATGCTGGAGAGTGTGGAGAAGAGGGAACCCTCCTACACTGTTGGTAGGAATTTACTTTGGTGCAGCTATTATGGAAAACAGTACGGAGACTCCTCAAAAAACTAAAAATAGACTTACCATATGATCCAGCAATGCCACTATATCCAAAGGGAACTCAAATTCAAAAAGATACATGCACCACAGTGTTCATAGCAGCACCATATACAATAACCAAGACACTGAAGCAACCTAAATGTCCATCAATGGATGACTGGATAAAGAAGTTGTGGTATATTTATACAATGGAATACTACTCAGCCATAAAAAAGAATAAAGTAATGCCATTTGCAGCAGCATGGTAGACCTAGAGATTATCATACTAAATGAAGTAAGTCAGAAAGAAAAAGAAAAATACCATATGATATCACTCATATGTGGAAACCAAAAAAGGAAAAAAAAGGACCTTATGAACTCATCTACAAAACAGAAACAGACTCACAGACATAGTAAACAATCTTATGGTTACTGGGGAAAGAGGGTGGGAAGGGATAAATTTGGGAGTTTGAGATATGCAAATGTTACCCACTGTATATAAAAATAGATTTAAAAAAACAGGTTTCTTCTGTATAGCACAGGGAACTATATTCAATATCTTGTAATAACCTATAATGAAAAAGAATATGAAAACAAATGTATGTATATACATGCCTGGGACATTGTGCTGCACACCAGAAATTGACACATTGTAACTGACTGTGCTCCAATTTTTTTTTTAAAAAGGGCTTTGATAGCTAAAAAAAAAAATTTAATTGTACTGGCTCTACTTTTTTAAAATGTGGATACTAGAAAATTAAAAATTACATGTGTTTTCTATTATATCTACACTGGAGATATATTTTGTATCCATTGCAAGAGACAGATACACTGCAGGATCAGCTCAAACAAGGGATTTTATCATCTGAATCCATGTGTTATTGCCTAGAAACCTCAGAACCCAAGCACCAGGGTGGATGCAGCTCAGGGTGACTAGATCTGGAAGGGATTCCTTGGTCCACAGTGGCTCAAGGACCTCCAGCAGCAGGGTCAGAAACGGTCTTCAGTCTATGTGGTTCACCATCTCCTGTCCCTGCGTCTTCTCTCTTCTCCCACTCCCAAGGGGTGGCCTCTCTCCAGGTTTCCTGTTTATTTTCCTGAAAGAGAGGGGATCACATTTGCCTAACTAATGTCATGATTCTCCCTCAAACTCTCTGTCAATCCCAAAAGCATCCAATTATTGTTTGAATTCTGGACAAGTGCAGAGAGAAGCCCAGGTGAGACGTTCACAGAGTGAGAGGAAATCATGGCATTGGGGAGAGAGGGCTCTTGTTACGGGCTGAGTTTTGTCCCCCTCCAGATTCATACTTTGAAATCCTAACCCCCAGGACCTCCAAATGTGACTGGATTGGGAGATAGGGTCTTTGAAGAGGTAATTAAGATTGACTGAGGTCATGAGATGGGCCCTCATCTGAAATAACTGGCATCCTTATAAAAAGGAGAGTAGGACGCAGACCTCTATAGAGCGAACACCACGTGCTGACACGGGGAGAAGACGGCCCTTGACAAGCAAAAGCGAGAGGCCTCAGAGGAAACCAACCCTGCTGACATCTTGCATCTCAAGACTTCTGGCCTCCAGAACTATGAGGGAATGAATTTCTGTTGTTTAAGTCACTTTACCTGCAGTACTTTTTTTACAGCAGCCCCAGCAAACTAGCGCAACCCCCAAGGATGAACTTGCCCCAGGCTCAGTTTTTCTGTCTGCTCAGCCTGCCTGGGCTGCAAGCTTGTGACGGATGAAGGCGGCCAACAAGATTTCCCGACAGGAAGCCAGGCCAGCCAGGTGTTCCTTCCTCCCTGAAACTGGCTGGAGGCACGGGCCGTGGGGGGCCCTCCCTTCACCCTTGCTGCCCTGGCACTTCAGCCAGCCGCTCCTTTCTGCTCCGTTAGCTCCTGGAGGACGAGGTCTGGTTTCCACACCTGCTGTTTACTCTCTTTCCCTCCAGAGTTGGCAGCGGGGACACAAGGACTTGCCCTGGCTGCTCAGCAGCTGCAAGGCAGCCATTTCTGCTTTGAAAGTCACAAACCTGGGAGCGACGAGAACTGCTACCCCTCTGGTGGAACAGGCCCCAAAGAGCAGATGGCCGGGACCCTGAGTGCCAAGAGAAAGCTTAGTTGTTATCCGAGGCCTTGAAACTTTTAAAGTGACTCAGCAAAGCTCTGTACACAAAACTTTATCAATTATGCATCATAAATAAGTCATTTAGATGCACAAGGTACTAATTGAATGTTACTTTAATTCATAGCAGTATGGAGTCATTATGAACCCCCTCCATACCCTTTCAAAATGCAGAGTCGAGCAGAATGGACTGCCCTTGAGATGCCTTGCCATTGGGGAAAAATGCCCAGAGTGTATTAATGGGAGGCAGTGGAGAGATGCCTCTGCAGTCCATTTCTGTACCTGTGTTTGCCTGTCCTTCTGTGATTGCAGAAATCTGCAGGCAGCAATCCCCATTCATCTTCTCTGCTGAGTTTTTGAGTCCAAAGAAGGGACAGCTGTTTGGCTCCTGGCAGCATGCAACACCCCTCACCAGCACCGACCTCTGATGGGCACGCGTGGGCCTGGGATGTGTGTGGATGGCTCCACCTTCACCTCCAAAACCCAGGGCTTATCCAGAACCTTGCATTGTCTTGGAATGTTCCTTATAGAAATCACTTACCAGGTATCTTGTTTCATTGAAAGAAAAGGATTTCATAAGAAATCAGAGTGACAGTAATTTAGTTTTTAACGAGAGGATTGAGATGCTTACAGATAAGGTTCACTTACTTATCTCCAACGGGTGACATCACCAGAAACTTTTGTTTTTCTGCTTCATTTTTTGGTAGCAGGCTATATTCATTTTTTTAATAATCATAAAAAGAGACAAAAGCATATGAATGTCTCCTTTCCACACTTGAATCAGATGCCCTGCATCGTGGCTATGGCAGACCATCCATCCACGCTACAGGGAGTCCGGGATGGCATCCAAGCCACGTGACCCACCAAGCCCATCACTGGAGTCTGACTGCCAAAAGGGCCTGTGTGTTGGAAAGAGCATCCATGGGAGAGAACATTCGAAAGGTGGCCTCAGGCCAGGGAGAGGCGCCGGGCAGAGCCGGCTGGGAGGCGGAGCCTTGGCCGCCCATCTCAGCCCAGTGTTCTCTGCCCTTGCCTGACCCGTCTCCTCCGTGACGTCTGCTTGTCACTGCCAGATGGTGCGAAAGGAGCTGGTTTCCCTGAGAGCATGGCACAGTGTTCCTGTATTTAGGGCTGGAGGGACAGGGGTGAGAGAAGTAGAGCTGCAACTATCTGCCTGCAAAATCCACATCTAAGTGTTCCCCCAGCCCCCTCCTGGCAGCAGCCAACTCTCCATCTTCCCACGGGCTTTGCATTTGAAGGAGGAGGTGCGAGGGAACTAGGGAATGAACAGTCAGTATTTGTCAACAGTGAGCCAACAGCTCTATGTAAAATAATCCATCTGAGTTGGCGCCAGGACTCAGAGAGTTTGGGATGGTAATCCACTTTTCAAAATGGGGAGACTGGGGCTAAAGATCTAAGAAATAAGTCAACTCATGTTACGTAGCCAATAAGAGACAGTCAAGATCGGACTCTAGGTTTTCTGACTTTGAAATTCAGGCTCATAGCTTTACTTCTGGTGCATCCTTTAGGGTTAACTCGTTCTGTTACCAAACCAAGCTTGGGTTCGCTCGCCCGCTCTCAGTAAATCCAATCTACTGACAAAGCGAAAGTACAGTTTACTGGAAGGCGTCAATACAAGGAGGATGGGTGGCTTGTGCTCAAAAGCCCTTAATGCCCCTGAGGGTTTCAGCAAAGCATTTTTAAAGCCAAGGTAAGGGAGGGGAGTCTCGGGGTATGTGATCAGCTCGTGCATAGTTCCCCAGTTGGTTGATCGTGAGGTATCACCATCAGAGTGACGTCACTGGGGTTAAGGTTATCAGTCCTCAGGGCTCAGGAGGCAATGGGCTCATGGTCATCAAGTAGTTAACATCTTCCACTTGGTGGAGGTTTTCACATCTGTAAAACAGATTAGGAAGTGTGCATCAGATACTGTTATCTGGGTACTCAGAGAGAAGCTACAGCAGAGAACATGGGGGAGGGGTCTGTCCCAGGAAAGCCCAGGAGGGTCCTTCTATGGGTCTGGCTTACAGTTCTGAGCCTCCAAGTCCATTATTTTTTCTAAAATTTACTTCTATGAGCTGAGAGGCTCTTTTGCCTGGCTTTGTGGTCTGCATAGATATGGAGACAGCGATATATGGTCCATTGGGTGTTATCCTGCAAGAGCAAGGGGAAGGAGAATTGCAGATAAAACGGGTTGTGTGGCTTTGTCATCCTTCCTCTGGTGGACATGGACATCCCCGAGCATGGAGAATGCGGTCTCCCTTGCCCAGCCCTGCACTCCACCTCTCCCACCACTGCACCCAACAGTGCTCTTCCTTCTAGTAGAAGTTTAAAAAGTGTTGAACCACAGTCAAATTAAGGTTGTGAACAGATGAGCCTTTGATTATATGCCCCAGTGTGAAGTCTGCACGTGAATGGTGTGTTGGAATCCCGTAACCGCTGCGGCACATTTAATAATGTAACTCATTGTTCTTTCAGCATAGTTGAGAAGTTCTTGTAAGTCCAGCTGCTTAGTCACTGTTTTTACATAGCCAAATGTGACATTTCTGGGTTCAGCCGGAGGGGTGGGTGGGTGGTAAGGATTGAAGGCAAGAAAAAGAAAACTAAATACTCTGAAGTAATTTAGCCCAGAGAAGCAGACCCTTTTTGAAGGCATTGGAGCGATAACCGAGAGCAGAGTTTACCAAATTTCTTTCCTTTCTTTGCCATCTTTATGATTTTTGTCAATACAGTAGATCACTGAGCTATCATTTATTTTATATTCTGATTTAACTTGACTTTTTTTTTTTTAAGCATTTTGGCTTCATCTCAGGCAATAATGTCCATGAAATCACTTACTAGTTGTCTGTTTTTCTAAAATGCCCTTAAATTAGGACAGCGAAACCAAAAGTATCTGTGTGGCATTTATAAATCATCTGAGTGCCACACTTTAGTAATCGAGACCCAAGGGGAACAGGAACTCTTTCTTCCTCTGCACGGGACGCTCTGGATTCAGGGCTTTAAAAGAGCAGGAAGCTGCCAACTCCCACCCTCCCCGGTATTGGGAAGGACCGCGACAGCACGGGCAGGTCCTGAGTGACCACTGGGCGGCGCCTACCCTCTGGGGTGGGAGCTGCATTTCCTGAGAACTCAGAAGATCTTGGTTGCCACTTTGTGAACAGTCGCCATGCTTTCAGAACCCAAATCTGGACATATGGCTTGGTCACAGGATAGAATATCTAAAATGAGACGGCCCTAGAGAAGACGGGGAGTGAGAGCTTGTGGGGTGGGGGGTGGGGCAGCTCTTCTCCGTCCCCTTGTGCGCCTGGTGCTTAGGGTTCAAGTGGACCCACCCGGGGACAGCTTGTGCCCTTTGCTGCCTCGCTGGGTTGTATGGGCTGGCTTGAAAGTAGCTGTACATTTTCTAAAACTTTAATTCCTTGTTTCTTATTACTTGATACCCTCAGGCTCCTTCACTAGCATGCACTGCTGTGGTCCAGACTAACTGGAGGGAAGGAGGGAGAGAGAGAGAGAGGCAGGGAGAGGGAGAGAGAGAGGGAGGGAGGAAGGGAGGAAGGAGGGGGGAGAGAGAGAGAGGGAGAGGGGGAGAGAGAGAGAGAGAGAGAGAGAGAGACACTCTGGGTGAGTTGATGTGTTGCAAGGAACACTGAGAAGGGAAATAACGTAGAAGCCCACGGGTCCCCTACCATCGCCCTTCTCCGGCTTAGAGAAGGGGGCCGAAAGAGAAAATAAAAGAGCCCCCATGGGGGTGGGAGGTCTTTATATTATTTGGGCAGACTGAGCTGTTTATGGTGTGCTTTTCCTGCCTCCATCACCTCCATCAGGGAATTTTCTTTGTTTGTGTTGATCTTTATTGGACTCTTGATTGCAAGTGACACAAGAGCCTGCCCAAGTCCTCAGCAAAACCAGGATGTATTGATTTATGTAGGTGGCAATGCAGACGGGTAGGACTGGTTTCAGGCACGGCTGGGCATGAACCTCAGACAGTGTCTGCAGGACTCATTTTCTCTTCATTTTTCATCTCTGTTGTGACTGAGGTGGCTTTTTTTTTTTTTTAACTATGGCACTTTTTTTTTTTGTTAATTGAAGTATAGTCAGTTACAATGTGTCACTTTCTGGTGTACAGCACAGTGTCCCAGTCATGCATATACAGACATGTATTTGTTTTCATATTCTTTTTCATTATAGGTTATTACAAGATATTGAATATAGTTCCCTGTGCTATACAGAAGAAACTTTTTTCAATCCGTTTTTATATAAAGTGGCTAATATTTGCAAACCTCAAACTCCCAAATTTATCCCTTTCCACTCCCTTTCCCCTGGTAACCATAAGATTGTCTATTATGTCTGTGAGTCTCTTTCTGTTTTTTAGATGAGTTCATTAGTGTCCTCTTTTTTTCTTTTTTAGATTCCATATATGAGTGAGATAATATGGTATTTTTCTTTCTCTTTCTGGCTTACTTCACTTAGAATGATGATCTCTATGTCCATCCACGTTGCTGCAAATGGCATTATTTTATTCTTTTTATGACTGAGTAGTATTCTATTGTATAAATAGACGACAACTTCTTTATCCAGTCATCCATCAATGGACATTTAGGTTGCTTCAGTGTCTTGGTTACTGTATATAGTGCTGCTCTGAACATTGGGGTGCATTAACTTTTCGAATTAGAGTTCCCTCCAGATATATGCCCAGGAGTGGGATTGCTGGATCATAGGGTAAGTCTATTTTCGCCTTTTCTGAGGAATCTCCATGCTGTTTTCCATAATAGCTGCACCAAACTACATTCCTATCAGCAGTGTAGGAGGGTTCCCTTTTCTCCACACCCTCTCCAGCATTTATCATTCATGAACTTTTGAATGTTGGCCATTCTCACTGGTGTGAGGTGATACCTCATTGAAGTTTTGATTTTCATTTCTCTGATAATTAGCAATATAGAGCTTTTTTCACATGCGAGTGGCCATGCCTATTGGTATGTCTTCATTGGAGAATAGCTTGTTTAGGTCTTCTGCCCATTTTTAGATTGAGTTATTTTTTGTTGTTATTGTTATTAAGTTGTATGAGCTGTTTATTCTGGAAATTAGACCTTTGTCAGTAGCATCATTTGTAAATATTTTCTCCCATTCCATAGGTTGTCATTTTGTTTTGCTTATGGTTTCCTTTGCTGTGCAAAAGCGTCTAAGTTTAATTAGGTCCCCCCACTTTTTTTTTCTTTTGCTTTTGTTTCTGTTGTCTGGGTAGATTGCCCTAGGAGAACATTGCTAAGATTTATGTCAGATACTGTTTTTCCTATGTTTTCTTCTAATTAGTTTATAGTGTCTTGTTGTTTATTTTGAGTTTATTTTTGTGTATGATATGAAAGAGTGTTCTAACTTCATTGCTTTACAAGTTGCTCTCCAGTTTTCTCAACACCACTTGCTGAAGGGACTGTCTTTACTCCATTGTATATTCTTGCCTCTTTGTCAAAGATTAATTGACTGTAGGTCTGTAGGTTTATTTCTGGGCTCTCTATTCTGTTCCATTGATCCATATGTCTGTTTCTGTGCCAATACCATGCTGTTTTGATTACCATAGCTCTGTAGTGTTGTCTGAAGTCTGGGAGGATTATTCCTCCAGCTTTGTTCTTTTTCTTCAGTATTGCTTTGGAAATTCTGGGTCTTTTGTGATTCTATATACATTTTAGGATTATTCTAGTTCTGTGGAAAAAGTCATAGGTAATTTGATAGGGGTCACATTAAATCTGTAGATTGCTTTGGGTAATATGTCCATTTTAACAATATTGATTCTTCCAACCCAAGAGCATGGGATCTCTTTCCAATTTTTTAAGTCATCTTTAATTTCTTTAATCAGTGTTTTGTAGTTCTCCATGTACAAGTTTTTCACCTTCTTGGTCAGGTTTATTCCTAATTATTTTATTGTTTTGGATGTGATTTTAAATGGGATTACTCCTTTACTTTCTTTTCCTGCTATTTCGTTGTTAGTGTAAAGAAATGCAATTGATTTTTGTATGTTGATCTTGTATCCTGCTACCTTGCCGACTTTTATCAGTCTAGTAGTTTTTGTGTGGAGCGTTTAGGGTTTTCTATACATAGTATCATGTCATCCACATATAGCGACAGTTTTACCACTTCTCTTCCAATTTGGATCCCTTTTATTTCTTTTTCTTGACTGATTTCTCTGGCTAGGACTTCCAAGACTATGTTGAATAGAAGTGGTGAGAGTGGGCATCCTTGTCTTGTTCCAGATTTTAGTGGGAAGGCTTTGAGTTTTTCGCCATTGAGTATTCTGCTGGCTGTGGGTTTGTGATAAATAGTTTTTATTATGTTGAGATATGTTCCCTCTATACCCACTTTGGTAAGAGTTTTTTTTTTATCATAAATGGGTGTTGAATTTTATCAAATACTTTTTCTGCATCTATTGAGATGTTCATGTGGTTTTTATCCTTTCTCTTGTTGATGTGGTGTATCACATTGATTGATTTGCATATGTTGAACCATCTTTGTGTCCCTGGGATGAATCCAACTTGGTCGTGTTGTATGATCTTTTTTATGTGCTGTTGGATTCTGTTTACTAATATGTTGTTGAGGATTTTTGCATCTATATTCATCAATGATACTGGCCTGTAATTTTCTTTTTTGGTAGTGTCTTTGGTTTTGGTATCAGGGTGATGGTGTCTTCACAGAATGAATTTGGAAGTACTCCCTCCTTTTCAGTCTTTTGGAAGAGTTTGAGAAGTATTGGTATGAGTTCTTCCTTGTATGTTTGGTAGAATTCCCCAGTGGCCATCTGGCCCTGGACATTTGTTTGTAGGGAGGTTTTTTTAATTGCTGATTCTATTTCATTTCTAGCTTCTTCCAGTGCTAACATGGCGGCAGGAGCACCAGCGCCTACACTGTTTTTGGTTTTCTAGCATGTGTTCAGCTGCAACTCACTTCCCACAGCTTTTCAGCAGATTCAATGTTGCAGGAAGGTCAAAGGCCATTTCCACCAAGTTCAGGTCTAGCTGTGAATTGCAAAAGAGGAAAACTGAAGGGCAATGACCAGGCATATAACTTAGTTCAGAAAAATCTCTGGTGGTGTTTGCACCTTTTAGGATAAAGTAATTTATGGATTTCCATCACCAGATTGGGAGGACTTGGACTGTCAGATTTCTGCTCAGTTTACAAAATATACTTTAAAAAGATGGGGAAAATATTTCAGAAAGTCAGCAATACAACAGCTCTTTGCAGTGATTGAAACTTTTAGAAACACTCTCTGGGCCGGATTCACTAAGGCCAAGGATGGCCATGCATACGCAGTGCCGGTGGACCCTACCCCATTCTCCAGGCTGTCTCTTTGACTGGCTTCTCCTCCTCAGCCAAATCCCCTAACTTGTTTCCCCATTTGAATTTCTACTTTTGTTCCTTAATGTATCTCACAACATAACCCAAGGGTATGGGCCAAATAGGAAACCAAAGGAACTTGGTTTAGAATTTCCCGACAGAGAATATAGAATAACTCAAACTTACTGCTAGACACTGACATTTGTTTCCTCATAGAATCTTAATAATAAAATCGATATTGTTCATGTATCTGTCTGGAGGAAGGGTCTCAGACGGCCGCACAGGGTCACCTTTAGCCCTGAGATGATAAATTGCAGCCTCCTGTCCCGTGTTGCTCCTTCTTCATGCCCACTCGTCCTCCAGCCTGTCTCCTCTGGTCGCTGCCTTTAGCAACCATCTCCTTCCTGCTGAACGCAGGCCAGCTGCTGACTTGGCTGGGAGAACCAGGGCTTTGCTGCCTGTTTACTTTGGAATGATGCAAAATAAAGCCGATTTGACTCTCTCAGGATTTACCGAGAGCTTTCACTTTTCATACCCCCTGTCTGGTGAGACTGCCATAACACTTCCATGAAGAAGGCTGAGAATATGACTGGCTGCATCACGGCCCACCCCGAAGCACAGTGGCTGGAAACACCAGCAGTCATTTACTTACCACGTGGGTCTGCAATCTGATAAGTGCTCCACGGGGAAGGCTCGTGTCTACTCCAGTGGAGGAGAAGCTGAGACAACTTGACTGGAAGCTGCCACATGAACTTCCAAGACAGTTCCCTCACTTGGCTAACAAGTTGGTGCTGGCTGTCCAGCTAGGCTTCTCCAGGGGCTAGTTGAGTTTCCTCACAGCATGGCGGCTGGGTCTCAAGAGTGGGCATCCCAAGGGATGTAATGTGAACATTTGCCATTTTTAATTTTTATTTTTTTCATAGTTGAGAAAATATTTTATTTATACAGCATATATATATACAGAATACCTGGGTGCTCATTACACTATTCATTCAAGTTTTCTATATATTTAAAATGTTTCATAATAACAAACTGGAACATAATAAAATTTAAAGGGGCCTAAATGCAATGAGATACCCAAAACGGGTTCTGCTTTTAGCTACGGAAGGTCTTCCACATTGTCCTCTATGAAGTCTGACTAACAAAGACGTCTTAAATCCTGGCCACGGTGTGCCTCCAGGCCTCTCTCAGGCAGTCTCTGTATTCCCCTTCCCTCCATCTTCTCCTAAAATTTGCCATTTTTAAAAACCTGAGTCTGGACCCTTGCATAGCAGAATTTACGCCAGATTCTACTGGTCAGATTTTCACAAAGCCCCGATTCCAGGAGAAGTCACCAAGACCTATACCTCTCAGTGGGAGGAGTGGCAAAAGAATTTGTGGACCATGTTTTAAAATTGCCAAATTGAGATGAGGAAACTGAAGCGCCCCAAGAAGTCTAGTGACTTCTTTGAGATCACTTCGATAGACACCTTCTGAGGTGCCTGTTATTGCCTTCTCTGACATATGCTCTTTATTCATGGCGTGGGCCCCGAAGCCCTGTTCATGCTGGAAAGAACTGGGGGCCATAGGAGTTCCATGGTTGGTGTGAACAGCGCCCCCTGGAGTTTTTCAGTGCCGCCATCCTGAGAGCCCCACTGTGACTGGCTCCCAGGAATTTGGAATTGGGATGCTGGCAGATGGGGACTGATGCTGGCTGCAGTTTACAAAGACAGACCTGTCTCTGGGTCAGAGGACCCAGAGTCCAGAGCAAGGGGGCACCGCTGATCCATGTTCAATACAGGGGATGTTATTTCTTTTCTCTGGGCCTCAGCCTCCTGTAACTGAGGAGGGTGAATGATGTTACTACTGTATGTTCCTGTGAGTCAGCGCAGAGTAGGAATACACATGCTTGGCCCCCAAAGCATTTTCAGTGTCTTGTTTCCCGGTATTTTGATTCCTGTTGTAGGACTGCCAGACGACTGAGAATAGGGCAGGAGGTGGCTCATTTTGTGGTTATGCAGCAATGTGAAGTCACAGATTCTCTACTTCAGAGTGGAAAGGCTGAGGCTGAGCTCCAAAAAGCACCAGGATGCCCCAGGCAGTGGGGCAATGGAAAGTTCCAGTGGGGCCTGTCTTACCCTGCAGGTCTGCTGCATGGGCCAAAAGAGATCATGGCTGGAGAAGAACTTATCAACCATAGGGCAGATCATGACACTGGTTTTGGCACCACTGCTATATCCCAGTGGCTCCCCGGATTTGCCCCTGGGGGACACTTGGCAGTGTCAGACATTTCTGGTTGTCCCACGTCGGGAGGGAGTGTGCTGCTGGCAGCTAGTGGGTGGAGGCCAGGGATGCTGCTAAACATCCTATGAAGCAGAGAACTGCCCCCTTCTTCCCCAGTAAAGAATTCTCCAACCCAAAATGTCAGTAGTACTGAGGGTGAGAAAGCCTGCTATATCCTATCGCCCGAGGGAAAATCTGAATTTACAATCTACATTGACTCAAAGTTTAGGTTATGGCTTGAGTTTTTAATACTGGGCTTTTCTTTCTGGGTTATGGCTTTGTGGTCCAGATGACAGCTGAAATCTCCCTGTGTCTTGAGTTATTTTCATGCAGTTAATTCAGATTTCCAAGTCCGCACCACTTGGTCCAAGATTTCTGCAGACTCCCATGTGTGAGCTTCTGATCATCTTCCTTTACTGCATGTGGTGTGTCTGTTCCATCCCACGTCAGCGCATATGTGAAACTCACCTTCTGTCTCAATCTCCATTGAAATGTGAGTGTGCACACACACGCCATGGGCACTGGACAATGTGTGTGTGTGTGCAGTACAGTATTTGTGTGTGCGTGTGTGTGTTAGAGGGGACTGGGATGGAGTAGAAGATTAATAATGCAGCAATATTCTTGTTCTTGGAAGTTTCTCACCTGTCCTGCTAATGGGCCACATGGAAACCAAAGAGCTGCCACAATGGGTGTGTCAAGAGAGAGTGAGCAGATGTAATAATTGGTGGCTATAAGAGAATGATATTTTAAAAATGGAATGTTCTGTGAATGAAAAAGCCAAGGGAAGTATTTTCCAAACTTATTTGACCATAGCTCTCAGGGGAAAAAACCTGACACTCCAGCCCATCAAATATGTGTAATTCAAGCAAAAGTTTCATGGGGAAAACATACCCTTATTCCATGCAATGTTCTTGGATTTTTCTTTTATATTTTCTTTTGTAAAGATGCTGCAGCTCACAAAATGCACTTCATGACTCACCATCCACTCTGACCTGCAGCTGGAAAATGTGGCGAGGGTCATACCCTCAGGTGAAGGCCTGGGCCGTGGGGGTGGGTGGTTGTGGGGGACAGTGAGGCTGCCGGAGGTGACAGAGTTGGGGAGAGCGAAGTTCAGGTGCCACATGAGCCTTCATGTGGTGTCCAAGTTCCCCAGGGTAGTGGTGGGGCCAGTGGGTCGGGGAGGGCTGTGCTACGTGAACCCACGTCATCAGTGAATGAACGCGAATCACCAGGATGCCACTTGGTGTCTGAAAGGAGAGGGGAGAGACGGCAGGTTGGAGACTACCTCAGAGGTAGCGCTTTTCTCTGAATGGAGGAGTACTGGTGGTTTAGAAGACTTCTAATCACCCTTCCAGTCCCAGTCACCCACGACGCAACAAAGCTGCGAGGCACAGGTGGATAATCCTTTTTGTTGGATTCATTATTTTGACAAATATTTATTCGGCACCAACTAACTTAATACCAGATCCATACACTTCTGGGTCCTGCTTTGTTCTTCTGAAGAGGATCCTAGGGATTCAGAGCCACACCTGGGGCGCTTTCTGATCACATTATCTTTTTCCTCCTGTACTTACTGTCTGCATTAACACATAAGTCAAGTGCAAGAAAGCAATTAGAACATGTAAAATTCTGAACTTGTTATAGAGGGCTTGATCCCATTATAACATAGATTTCAGGGCAAGATTGTGTGGCTCCTATAGTCCCAGCGTGGCTTAAATGCCTGCAGGAGTGCTGGGAATAGGTGCACAGTGGATGTACAGACTAATGACGAAAGACTCGGGTCATTGGACTCTAATTATTACTTCAAGCATAATGTTCCTGCTTGAGGCCCTTTGGGAGAAGCCTGCGTTTGAAAAGATCACAGTTTACTTACCTCCTTCCTGGCTCAGTATCCATCTCTAGCTCTGCAAGAGGGAGAGAGAGCTTGCTATCTCCAGCTGGCGGTCCACTGGCGGGGTCTGGGCTCTGCTGGACCCGTGTGTGAGTCCTGGCTCAGTTGCTCACCAGCGTTCCCAGCTAGATGTCGGTTTTCCACTTATAATATAGGGTTCTTGCAGAGATAAAATAAAATTCTGAACCTAAAACACATAGTAGAATCCTTGGCACAAAATAGAGCTCTAAAAATATTATTTCCTTTCCTGTCCTTCCCTTTATCCTCCCTCCTGATGGTAGATGGCTTATTGTCAGTTCTTTTCCCCTCTCTGTGTAGCATTTCCTTTGTAAATTTGACACTCCTTCCACTAGAGGTAGAATGTATTTTTCTGCTCCACTGATACCAGGCTTGGCTACTAGATTTGATTGGGTTTGGTCATGTGACTTGCTTTGGCCATTGGCATATTAGCAGGTATGACATGAGTAGAGGCTTGGAACGTGTTTTTGTGGTTATGCAAGTGAGCTTATTCACGTGTACTCCCACTTTTTACCACTAGAACAACATGCTTCACAGAGCTGCAGGGCCAAGGGGGACGGGAAACGTGGAGAGACCTGGACCCAGTCTGCAGCTTGGAGCCAAATCCAGCTGAACCCAGCCTCCATCCGCTGAACCCCAGCTGATCTTTGGAGAGAGAAATAAATGCTTATGGTTGTAAGGTTGTACATGTCTAAGTTAATACAGCATTATTGTAGCAATAGCTAACTGATAACTGCCTTATGGTTTTCACCACCCATAATAAATGCTGCATAGGTTAAGTAGCAGAGAGAGTAACTTTTCCAGGGAAACAGTAGAACAAAGTAAATCACTGGTGCAAAAAGCTTTATTCTTCTGCTCGGCCCTGAAAACATTTTGTAGTGTCACCTACTGCAGTTCCCCTCCGTCTTTATTTGTGGGCAGGGGGTTTCACATCAAAATGAAACTCTTTGGAGATGGCACTCTTACCTTTAAGATAATACTTTCAGGATTATTGTTTCTCTGAGATTAGACCCAAACTATTGTTAATAGAAAAAAATAAGCTACTTTGCATGAAACTAGATTGCATTGACCTCAAAAGAATACTAATTCTTGTTGGGTAAGGTTGTTCACTCTTAGCTAATCAAAAAGTAACCTGAGCCATCATGGTGGAGAAATTAAAGTGGGTCCTTGTCATGCATGGGACAGAGTGCCCCTCTTTCCACTTTGCAGTCTGCGAAGGAAGCAGAGGAGAAGGGGCACCACCTCACACATCTCCCAGGGACATCATTCACACTGGCCTGCAGACAAGTCTCTCATCCGGAGGGTTGTATCCAAATAGATGGGGCAAGAAACAGGAAGAAGCAGCAGAGAGAGGGGCTCCAGGAGAAAAGGGATGAGTGACCCAGAGATAGAGTTAGGAGACCCTGGGGCCCCCCGGAGCAGTCGGGCAGTTTGTGCACGGAGCATTGGTGGGTGAACGAGGACTAGAATTCCAGATGTGCTCCACTGACCGAGCCAGGCGTCAGGCAGAAGCCCTGTCTGCCTGGAGCACCTTTGGGATGGAGGAAGGAGCTTGCTTTATTTTTCTGACTCTCACACAAGCACAGCATGAACTGGCAGCTGCTCTGGGGAAGAACAAAGCGCTGCTGATGTGGGCCTGTCCCCATGGGACATCCTCTGAAGGCTAAAGTTTGAGGTCTGGTTCTCCCAGCCCCGAACTGGTAAGGAACAATGTTAGGTAAATAAAGCTGCACTTTCCGGCCCATCTACCGTGTCAGCTGTAGGGATACCTTCTTGAACTCTCAGTCAAGCATCCTGCTGAGTTCAGAGTGCGCTCCTTCTAAGGAAGGTGGGCGTGGTGCTGCTTCCAAAGAGAAGCACCTGTTTCCTGATCACCAGGGAGCGCCCGGCCCTTCCGCTTTGGTCTGCGATTCCTCAAGCCCCAGGGACCATCGGGCGTTGTTTCTCTGCTTGTCCAGGACCCCCCTTAAGTGGTGAGGGACAGCCCCCTGTGAGACAGAAAGAAGGGAGGGTCCTGATACACCCTGGTTACAATTCTGTTCTACTTCAAAAGTAAAAATCACCTTCAGCTTTTAATTTTTTCCGGAGAGCTCCCACCTCTGAGTTTCCTGGTTTTATTTCTCTTTCCTCTGTTTGTATTATACTCAGGATAGATCCAAGTTGTGCGGGGGCCAAGGCTTACACAATTTGGAGGACCTGCTTTATGAAAAAAAAAAAAAAAAAAGAACAATGTGGAGCCAGGTGTAGAAGTGGGTCTTTGTTTAGTATGAGACTGGATGGAGCTGGTGTAAGTGCTGGGTCCTGAACCTTGAGCTTTCTTAGCTTCGTGGTAGTCGGCCTCTGACCACAGCTGATTTAACGTCTACCCCTTTTGTCTAGGAGGATGCTCGCCAGGAGCCAGAGACTCACTCCTCACAGGGGTGGGGGAGAGCGCCCCCTCCTTCCTAGGCTCCCTGATGGGGCGTCTGTCAGGTGGTCCTGGCCTGCACTGCGGGGCAGGGGCACCCTGCCTTCAGGGCAGCCAGCCGTGTCCTGTGTCACCCTGGCCGGGCTGCTGGGGCAGATTCACCCCTCCTGACCGGAGAATGAGGGGGCTCCTCATGCAGAGGTCTCGGCACGTGTCAAACGTCCCCCTCAGCCCTTTGATGGTCCCCTGGGTGGCGCCTACTGGTTGAACAGGGGGTGCTCTGAGAAGCCGGAAGCACCTACGGGCATTTCTTGTTTTCTCAGGGCGCACACTCAACCTCCCCAAAGGCCACTTGGGCTAAAATGGTCTCTTCTCAGGCTTCCTTTTCTTAAAATGTCCATGGTTTACCATTCTTTTAGGTAAGAAATGACATTAGGGCTTTTTGCCCTGCAAACAAATCTAAAGGAAAAGAAAAAAGCTGGGGCATGGTGGTGGTGGGGGTGCTTTACTGGGGAGTTATTCGGACCTCAGAGAGGACAAGAGAGGAACCGGACCCGGGTGGAGTTAATGCCCAGCTCTTGGAGCCCTGTTTTTGGATCAGTTCGTCCCAGCTGTTTGTTATCCTTTAATCACTTCCCTCCAGGATAGCCTGACCAGCCTAGTTGGGGTCCTGGGTCCACCTCTTGTTCATGATGGATCAGGCCATCCTGGTAGTCCTGATAGTGCCCTCAAATGAGGAGACAACGTTCTGCAAAGGAAGTGGGAGAGCTGTTTCAAAGAACGGGGGAGGCGTGCAGTGTGGAGCCCGCGCTGGATTATACTCTGCTTCTCTGAGCATCCCCCTGTTCCACCAACAGGTGCCCCCAGAAAGCACCACCTTCTTTTGCAATCTGCCATCAGCAGTGCCACTTCACCATTAGATTAATTCACAGAGTTCAGGGTGTGAGGAGACGGGGACATGGGCCAATTTGATGGGAGGTTGGGCTTCAGGAAAGGTCTGGAACTTGGAAAGTGGTAAGAGGCAAACCTGGGTGCAGGATCCCAGCGGAAGAGAAGAATCTGAGCCCTAGAGAGGCGTGGAGAGTGTGGGAAGTTAGTGCCCGACGGAGGAGGAGGATCAGCCCTAAGCAGAAACGGTTGAGTTCACCAGTTTGTCTCAGGAGAGCACTGAGGTTTTCCTGTCACGAAGCTCTATCCTTTTACCATAGCCATTTTCAAACCTGTATCCGGGCATCTCAGCCCAAATGGGGGTCAGGGAGTAAAGGAGGCAAGCTCAGAGGAGAGAGCAATTTTGTCTTGATTAGCTGAGTCTAAGGCTCTGAGGAGCATCTCTACAAGGGATTCTGAGAGACCTGAGACATTGAGTGATCAGGGGCAAAGCCGCCAGGGAGGTATTTGTGGGGAACTTATAAAAGCCATGGGAGTCTGTGACAGGTTGGTTCTTAGGGAGAGCAGTGGACAAATAAATCACTTCTATATTTTAGAAAGGCAAACAACGAACTTCGAACATCACGGAGCTCTTTACTGTATCAAAAGTCACAATTGACGCTCAGGGTCTACACACCGAGGTCTTGATCGTCATAACATGAGGCCGTCGTGGCTGGATTGCAGGCTGCTCCTGCTTCAGGGTTTCTGGGATCACAGATCGCTTGCATGGTCCACCCGTAGAAATACTTCCTTTTCCCACCAGGTCCTTCAGGTTCAGAACACTTGCAATGAGCAAATGTTTAGAGTGGCAGTCTTGGTGAAGGATCTTGGGCTCTGAAAGGGAGGCTGGTGATGCCTGCCAGCGAGGAAGGGGCGTTTGGTTATTGTCAGAAGTGGAGCAGAGGTGAGTGGCCCCATCTCTCTTCCTGTAGAGGCCTCTGTGGCTTCTTGCCTCTTCTTGGCTTCCTAGCTCCGCCCCCCCCCCCCTTTTAGAATCTGTCCACATCTCCCCAAACCACTGGGCTCGGCCTGGAGCCACCAGCCGTGGTCTCTAATCTATTCTAGGCTCCTGTCCTCACTCAGCTGTGCTGCCCTTGGCTTTCTGTCCCCCTAGAAGCCTGCTGCACTGATGGGAATGAGCCACTTTTTATTGTTGTTCTTTTAACTACACAGAGAAGCAGAAAGCACCTGTGTGTCCTTCATCAAGGAACATTTTTTAGATGGCTCCCAAATGCATGCAGCTTTTCTTTCTTTTTCTTCCCAAATGCTTAGATTTATTCTTGGAAGCAGCCCCTGCTGCTGACTCGACTCCTTCTTGGTTGTGCCCAAGTCGGAGCGCTGAGCCAGAGTCCCCTGTTGTATGTTTCATGAGGAGGAAGGATACTCAGTTC
This sequence comes from Camelus bactrianus, assembly GCF_048773025.1. Taxonomy (NCBI): domain Eukaryota; kingdom Metazoa; phylum Chordata; class Mammalia; order Artiodactyla; family Camelidae; genus Camelus; species Camelus bactrianus. The sequence goes on from NC_133541.1 coordinate 81,807,655, forward strand.
TGCTTCGCAGAGACCATGGGGCTTACATGAATATGCCCTTGTTTCAGCTCTTGGTTGCTTCGAGAGAGGATTTGTTGGCCAGTTTTAGATTCTCTGCAAGCCTTGTGGGCTTCGAGGATCTGAAGCAAAAACACAAAACCCATAATCTGAGTTCATCACTTCCTGCTTAAACATCTTTGATAGTTCTCCTGCCAAAGCCTAGATTCTTTACGATTTTTAAATTTTTTTATTGAAGAATAGTTGACTTACAATGCTGTGTTAACTTCTGGTGTACAGCATAGTGATTCAGTTGTATGTATATGTTCTTTTCATATTATTTTTCATTATAGGTTATTACAAGCCATCGACTATAGTTCCCTGTGCTATACAGTAGGACCTTCTTGTTTATCTGTTCTGTATATAGTAGTTTGTATCTGCTAATCCTAAACTGCCTATTAATCCTTCCCCCTTTCCCCTTTGGTAACCATAAGTTTGTTTGCTATGTCTGTGAGTCTGTTTCTGTTTTGTAAATAAGTTTAGTATCATTTTTTAGATTCCACGTGGTATCATATATTTGTCTTTCTCTTTCTGGCTTACTTAATTTAGTTTCATAATCTCTAGGTCCATCCATGTTGTTGCCAATGTCATTATTTCATTCTTTTTTATGGCTGAGTAGTATTCCATTAGATATATATGTATATACATACCATACCTTCTCTATCCAGTCATCTGTTGATGGACATTTAGGTTGCTTCCATGCCTTAAAGCCCAGATTATTTAGCTGTACATAAAAGATCCATCACGGTTTAACTGAAGCCAAATTGCCAAGCCACCGTGTGTTCAACTGTGACCATGCACTCTACACCCCACGAGTGCCATCCTACTCCTTTCTGTCACAACTGGCTGCCCAGCTCTGTGTTTTCTTTACCCATAACGAGGCCCTCAACTGGGAGCACTACTCTTCCCCGACCCTGGTATCATAGACACTGGCATCCCTCCCAAGTGAAGTTCCTGGCTCCCTTCTGTGTTTTCATGCTGATGGTCACCCCTCTTCTGGGACACTTACCCAGGTTCATTTTAATTACCTGCTCACATCTACCTTCCCTGCCTGTGAGTTCCTTGAAGGAAGGCTCCAGGTTCTTATTCTCACTTTTAAATCTTCAGTGTGGAGTCTGGCCAGAGCTGGTGCCCAGTAAATATTTGATGAGAAAAATGAACAGTTCTGCAAGGGCACCTGTTTCTCAGACACCAGAAAATTAGTGCTTTTTAAATGGACACACGTCCCTGCAGGGGGCCGGATGTTTGGGGAGGGACTCACACCCGTTCTCCTCCCTTTGCCTGGCTCTCTGCTGGCCAGAGGGGCCAGAATTCCCAGGAGGGAATCCAACGCCTCTCTGATGACCTGTTTCCTGTTACTAGCTAAAGGAAACTATATCCCATTGTTTGCTTTCTTTTTGTTTTCTCTTGGAAGCCAAGAAGTTCGGCGCTAAGCCAATGCCTCCTGGTATAATTATTCTACAGACCACCTCCCCCTTTTGCCTTCTCTCTTTCTTGGCTCTTGCCTTCTGACTTTAGTTTTGAGGTTGCATGGTTCTTTCATATCTGTACTGTTCATTGAAAGTGGTGTCACATCCTTTTAGAAGCAGGTGGGACGTAAATAATAAATGAGAGATAAGCACGTGATACAGTGCTCTTCTCGTGCTTCATGACAGCCCTGCCGGCAAATGCAAGAGGTGCCCCACTTCGCTCTGCGGGCGTGTGCTCCTGGCCTCCTCCAATGCACCCCCTGGATTCTTGGTCACACTCACGAGGCAATGTCACTGTTTATATCATCCCTAGCTGGATCTGGGGAGAAAGTCCCTTAACTCTGTCCTTCTCCAGAGTACCTCTCACAAATTTTAGAGAAAGGAGTCTGTGTATGCAATGCATTCCTCTTTACTGTGGATACATCACCCTGACTTGCCTGCTATGTGCTTTGTAGGAGATTCAGAAAAGGTAGGGTGATTAGAAAAATACTATGCCTTAGTATGACCATCTTTCATAGCATCTCTGGTCACACACACACACACACACACACACACAATTTCACATGTAATTTCAAGGGGGTCAGGAACTCTGGTTTAAATGTCCACTCTCTACAGGATGCTTCAATAGGATGTTGTTCTGAATCAGGGATAGCTATATCCCAGTCATGGCTCCATCATATGTGGATGAATAAATATCTGGTAAATGCCAAGAAAATGTTGAAAACAGAACAGAGTGATAGTTTTGCTTTCCCTGCTTTAAAACGACCATAACTATCTGTGTTGTACTGAGGCAAATGCAAACATTGATTAATGGAAGAGAACAAGGAGAGGGACCCGAGTACCTTTGGAAACTGTATGATAAAGGTGATGACATCACGGGTTCCATCGCAGAAGCAGAGCCACCACCAGTGACAGAGAGTGGTGTAGACTGGAAGCCTTGGGGTGCCCGCGCGCTCCTTCAGGAGCCGTGTTCTACTGAGCCTTTGTGTATATGCGCTGTTTCTTTCTCGTGGAACAGCCCCTCTCTGCCATCCACCCCCAGGCTCAACTGTCATCACCCCGCATGCGGCTGATTCCCACTCATCTTTCAAGACACAGCGGGAGAGCCACCTCCTCCAAGAAGCCTTCTTAGAGCCCCTCCAGCCCTGCCCCCTGGGCGGAGGCCGGGCCCCTGGCCCCTCTGTGGGCCGCACGTCACCAGAGCGCTTGGCGCGCCACCTCCCACTCGTATCGGCTTGCCCGCTCTTCCAGCCCCTAGAAGGGCAACATGCCCCAGGACGAGCCACCCCTGTCTGCTCACGCGATGAACCCATTTCCAATTTTCTGACAAACATTTTGGGAAAATGTATTTGATTGTCATTTTGTGTGTATGTGTGTGTGTGGCCATTAGAATTATGCCACAGTTCTTGCCAACCTAACACTAAAAACAACCAGAGAGGCTTGGCCAAGGCAGGGGAGTGTAGTCTTAAAACTCCTGTCCCCTCCGCACTGCACTCAAGCCCCGCACGCCTCACCCCGTCTCTGAATACAATGCATGTATTGAAATTCTTCCCTCCTCACCTGACAGCTGGGGCTCTGATACTCTGGAGGAAAAAATCTATTGCAATTTTTACCATTAAGGAGTAAAAATACATTGAGCACCTATTGAGTCACATTAGGCGCGGAGAATGTCATGTTTGTTTAAACACATTCGGGGCCCAGAGACCCCTTACAGTGTTGTCACTCAGCCTAATGCTCTCACATGCAGAGTCTGGGTGTCAGAGCGGGCTCAACAAATTGGTATTTACAGTCAGAACAGACCTTCTAACAAAGCTAAGAAAAATCCAGCACTGCCTACGTGTGTCTGAAACCTCAGGACCGTGTGAACTCCAGAGGAAAGGGACCCTGTGCCCCCACCGCACTGTGTGACAAGTCAAGGGGAGAATGGGAGGGCTGACTGCCATTTATTGAGAGCCAGTGTGTGCCCACTATTTTCTTAGATTATCTGATTTAATTCTCTCCTCAAAAGCCTTCTTATTTTTTTAAAGGAGGAAGCTGGGCCTCAGAAAGATTCAGTGATTTTTCCCAAGGCCCCCAGCTTAAAAGTAGTAATGATGAAACTCCAAAATCAGACTTGGCTCCTCCCTTCTGTCTTTAGATGGCGCCGGAGACGTTGTCCAGTGGGCAGGTGATGCCCAGGTCTGCATGGAGGCTCCAGGGCACAGGTACACTGTGATCTGGCTGGGCAGGACGGCTGCCAGGCCTCCAGGGACACGGGCCACCCCAGCTATGGACTCCAGACACCAGACTCCAATCCCAGATCCCAAGGCTAAGACTCAGCCTGGTCAGACTGCCAGGTGTTTGCATCAGAAAGTGATGTAGATAAACAACAAGGTCCTACTGTACAGCACCAGGAGCTACACTCAATACCTTGTAATAACCTATAATGAAAAAGAACATATGTATATGTACATAGAACTGAATCACTATGCTATACACCAGAAACTAACACAACATTGTAAATCAACTACACTTCAATTTAAAGAAAAAAAGAAAGTGATGCGCTTTGGAAGCTCAGATTGCCTTTCTGAAGTGGCCACTTTAGATCCACGGGCAGGGAGTCAGAGATGGGCAGTCTCTGGGACTAAACTAAGACAGGGCACTGGAGGCCAGGGGGCCCAGGGACACAGAGAAGCACCGTCCTTCTTGATTTCCAGTTCTGGGTTCCAGGCCCTCATGTGGCCCAGTGAACTCTTGCATCCAGTATTTGAGAGACCCTCGTTTCCTGATAACAAACTCCCATTTTCCTTCATTGAATCTTGACTGCGTGTCATGTTGGTTTGGTCTCCAAGTTGTGTGCTTTGTCCAGAGGGTTCAGTGCCCCGGCCCAAGGATTCCCTGAAGCTGGGTGCAAACCACCATTAACCACCACACCTTCCGCAAGGGCTGGCAGGAGGACTGGTCTGAATGAAGCAGCCCGCAGCCCCACTCGTGGTAGACAGAGAGCTCGTACAGTGGCTTCTACTTCCCGTCTCACCTCCTGGCATACACCACATGCTGTCCCCTTCCAACGGCACTTACCTGAGACCTTAGGGAATATGGGTGTTTCCCTGTCTGCGTCCAGCACAACTTCCACGTGGACCTGGGCTTTGGAGGGTACATCCGGTGACATTCCTTTTGTTCAGCTATGCGTGCCAACCACTGAGAATATCCTTCTTGTTAAGATTCTGGGGAAAAGACTTTGATCTGGCTTGGGTCACCTATCTCTCTCTTGGTTAGGGGAGGACAACCAGCCTTAATAGTGGTCCCATCAAGACAAACACCTAAAAGGGCATTAACTCTTGAAAAGGGAAGTAGGATGCTGTAATCAAAACTAGAGGCAAGGGAGCAGGGCATCCAAGTGCGTGCCACTACCTGAGGTTTTCACGTGTAGCCTCCGTTCATTCTCACCTGCCTCCTCCTTGTACCAAGGCAAATGGGAAAGGTTGCTTTGTCCTCTCCCTAGGTATCCCCACAAGCTGCATTAAGAACTGAATTTCCCACCTTCCAATGAGGTTCCTTATATTCACTGTGATCCAGTTCAACCTGCATTAAAAAATGTGGCGGGGGTGGGGGGGCTCGTTGTGGGCTCCCTCTGGGGCCCGCTGTGCCCTTCAGCATGAGCTGGGACTCACGAACCCTCGGGGATAACCATTGTGCGCGTCAGCTTGATTTTGTTGGTTGGGCATTTGACAAGCTTCTGATCTTAGTGAAAAGCCTTCAGATTCTGAGTTCTTCCCTCTTCCAGGGCAAGTCCTTACACTGTCCCATTTTAAAAAGGCAGTTATTAAGTATTTTGATGGCCCTCAGGACTTTGACACCGGTTCTCCTCAAAGATCCTGAAAGCACAACAATGGTATTGCTTGCAGATTGAAGAGGTTTCTGCCCAGAACCGCATCCTTACTCAGACTGGGGGGTTGGGGAAGACAGGTGTGGTGGGCGTGGCCTGCTGCTGCTGGGAGGGGGTCCGCCACCCTCTGCCCTCCGGCCCCCCTGTCCTGTCTGGGCTCTCCCCAGTTCTCGGCCCTGAGAGTGGGTGAGAGGACCTCCGAGTGAGGGACTTTGCATGAGGCGGCAGCCCTCTCCCACCCTTGCCCACCCACAAAAAGATCCCCAACTTCTTTAAAGCAACATTTTCATCTCCAGTTTTTGAATAAGTGAAACTTGAAGCTTTGAGGCCTTATTTATTTTAAAATCACATTTAACTCCTTCCCACACAACCCAGATGTTCTTTCCCTTTTTCTATTTTGACTTTCTCTTGACACGAGTGATGAATGATGGAAATCAGGGCCAGGGGAGGTGGCACGGCCAACAACCCCGTGTTCCTTGGAAGGTTCCTGACCTGCGGATACCCCAGCTCTGCATCTACAGTCTCTCTGCCCGCTCTGGACCCTGATGATCTTGCAGCTGAACTTGGGAAACGTGTACGCTTGCTGATTCCGGCACCCTCTGTCAGCTGGCGTATGCTGGCGCATCACAGAGACGGATGAGGAGCCAGAGTAAAAATAAACCTAAAATAAATGGGATTTGAAGACCTTGAAACAGATTAATTTAGACATGGTTTGAAAAAGAGTGGGTTGGCTTTTTTTCCCCCCCTTAATTTCTTAGTTGGGATTTGGAGATTTTCCTTTTTTTTTTTTTTTTTTTTTTTTTTTGCTGGTAGAGCAAAAGATTCACATTCTATTCCTGTAATTTCTTACTTCAGATTGCTGCAGAGAAACATGAAGGATCCACGTGGCTCAAATATTTTTCCTTTGTGTAGAGCAGGCGCTTAGTTAACGAGAGGACACTCGGGACTTCTGGGGACGGGAGAACTTCTACCCTCCTGGCTTCCACTGCGGGGAGAGGGAGAGGCAGGTATTAAACACTGCAAAAAAGAAAAAAATTCAATAAGTGGAGAAGAGCCCTGGTCCTTGAACTCCCTCTAAGAGATATCCTGTTACATTTTTTCAGTGTTTCCTAGGAAACCAGTTCAGTGTAAAAACGTATTCTTTGTCTTCTGCTCTTTGCAAAATTGTTTGAACCATCATATCTCATAAAAGGTTGCTCCACCGGCAATTTGAACAGCATTAAAAAAAAAGCTTAATCTGCAGTTTGCTGCACCAGTGAAGGTGAGACACCTTTATCGGAAGCTTGAATGCTTCAGATTGTATTTGCTGAAAACGGATAAGATTATGCCATTATTTCTGAAGCGTCTGTGAAATCAAATCTTGTTGTCTTTTCCCCTCCACATCATGTCTTTTCTTTTCCCCCCAACCCAAGTTGCATCAAAAAAAATCTCCTAAGATAGTTTTAGGAGATTCTTCTTGGCACTTACACAGCGGAGCATCAAAGAAAAGAGAAATAACCTCTCTCTCTCATATTTAGCACGTATGTGCTTGGTGTCCCCAGCATCATCACCAGGTCCTCCATGGCCCACTCTGCTGTCCTGGGTCACTTCTGATTTATATTCCACTCTCAGTGCATGTTTAGTTCTTTTTGTGCTTTTGCAAACGATTGAGGTATTTGAATGGGCGCTGGGATGGGGCTCTCATGAAGGTCAAGGGTTTAGGGTATTGGAAGATGTATTTAACTGTTTGGTTTTAACACTTGAAATTTTAGCTGTTAACTTCATCTCCCATGTGAAAGTCCCTTGGGAAACAGGACGAGCCTCTCTGCAGGAGTGACATGGGCGCACACATACGGAAGAGCTGCGGGATAGGCTGCAAGGTGTTGTCTGTGCTGTTGGAAGAGTGTCGCTAGGGATTAGCCTGACTCCCATTCCTCGTGTCATTAATCATGTAGCTTCCTGCAGTGCTGGCTGCCTCTAGGTTTCTGATAAGCCTTCTTTATCATGTTAGAAAAGCACCCCCCCATCCCCCCTCACCTCCTAAGATACAATATGGTTAGAAGCACTGGCTATGGGGAAACCCAGTGTACACCGTGGCTCCACCAGTTACCAGCTCAGTGGGCATGGGGAGGTTCTCTGATTTCTCTGTGCTTTGGTTACTTTGTCTGTCAAGTGGAAATGACAGAGGTAGGATCCTCGTGAGGATGAAGTGAGCAAATGCTGGGGAAACACGTCACCCAGTGGCTGGCACCTGGCAAGTGTGTGATCAGTGCTACTGCTGTTGTGACAACTCTGGCACTATCAACAGTAATTTTACTTCTGTGTAGATGTGTGTGCAGACTCAACTCTTACTATCTTAAGTCTGATGGTAACTTAGTTTAGCAAACAGTTTATTGTGTACCTGCCATTTGTCAGGCTCAGTGTCGACTGTAGACTTATAAAGGTGAGAAAAATTCAGTTCCTGTTCTTAATATGCTTATAGTCTCATGGAGAAGCAAATCATTCCACTGAGCTGTGGTACCTGTTAGAAACCTTTAAGTAGGGGCTGCTTTGGGGATGGGAGAAGGAGGGAGAGACAGCTTTGCCTGGGGGTCCAGGGAAGCTTGGGGAAGGCTGGGTGCCTAAGCCTGGTTTCGCTGTAGCAATTACGGTGGTTGATTATATTTCATTTTTGTAAATGTATATATATGTGTATAACTCACGTATATGTATGCGCTCTGCAATAAGATTGATGTGCTTTTATGTGCAGAGAATGTGGCAGGCTGCTGATATCCTCTATCCATCCCCCTTTCTTTTTAAAAAGTCCCAGCACACTCCTGATTGTAGCAGAGCCCAAGGCACTAACGTTACAACTCCCAGCCACCCTTGGGGCCTGACATAGTGCCGTGATTACCCTCCTGTCCCTGGGATGTGCTAAAGCGTTCTGTGCAGCTACTAAGATTGGCCCTTAAAAACGGCTGGGGATGCTCCACCACTCCCTCCTCTGTTCTTGTTGACTGAGACAATAGCACGCTTAAAAAGGCTTCTTGGCTATGAAGTAGGAAAGCACACACTGAAATTTGCAGAGCTGCTGCACCAATGCTGGGTCATGTGCTTTTGGGCTGTTACATGAGAATGAAATAAATTTCCATCTTTTTCTCAGCCTCCGAGCTCTGGTGTTCCTTTTTTTTAGAAGTTGAGCCTGTACTTCACAGAGTATGGTGTCATGTCATGAATTAGAAATTGGGATGCCTGCGTCTTGCCTCCAGCTTGGCCACGAACAAGCAGTGAATTATTGAGCAACCTCTCATGTCTTGATTTCATCTTCTCCAAAAAGAGGTGTTGAACCAGAACATTCAGCACCATGAGATATATAGCAATGACTATCACTTCCATGTTTGGTATAGTGCTTTACGGTTGTAACTAAGTAGTTTTTCTCTTGAAAGAAATGTCACAAACTCTTGGGATGAGAGATAGGGTTGTGTTGGGGACTGAGTGAGTGGTACTGCCGTTCAGGCTAACATTAGCTCAGACTGGAAACGCTCTGGACCTGGACAGGGCAGCACTGCAGATGTGCTCAGGGCAACTGGCTGAGCGGGTGTTGGCTCCAAGTGTAGGTCACCAAAACACATAGGCAATCCAGGGCCACCAGGCGTAACATGTTGGTACCATGACCATTGCCTCATTGGCCAAGGCAGCAAGTGAACGTACAGCTGTGTTCCTGGCAGTGCATTCAGGGGCCCATACTGAAGGCCAGAGAGTCCTGTGCAGAGGTAGCAGCTGGGGCCAAGCAGATAGGAGGAGCCCTGGGTAGCAGGGAAGGCAGGACACAGTGACAGCAGAGACGTTCTCCCCAGCCAGCCATCCGGGGATGGAGGAGGAGAGCAGCGCTGTAGTGTTCGGAGCCCCCAGGCCTCCAAACAGCGTCGTGTGGCTGAGATGGCCCCACCGGTGACAAAGAGCCAGAACTCTATCGGAGCAAGCAGGGCTTTTGTTTAATCAGGTCTGGCTGGCTGCTTTTGTTGGCAGATAAAGAGTGTTTAGAAGAGAGGGGAAAAAAAGAGAGAGAAAGAGAGACATTGTCATTATCAGCGGGATGGGGACTCAAAGTCATTTATTTAATTTAAAGATTTCAAGAACTGGGATCTCATTTTGGATGCCAAGTTGGAGAAGAAGGACTCAGTGGGATTTTGAGTTTTGTCAGCGCCAGGAAGCATTCACCTCGTGTGACTTTTATGCGCTCCTGGGAGGTAGATGGGGCGGCCACCTTTGTCCACTCTGCAGATGGGGAAAGCGAGAAGCCGAGAGTCTGAATGACTGCCCTACAAATTGGGAGGCCAGCTTGGACTAGAACCCAGGCCCACAGACTCCCAATACAACGCGCTTCCTTCTCAGCTACTTTGCCTCATCAGAAGCACAGACTCCAAGATGCCAGATGAGGGATGACTGTCCCTAAGAGCCTCTAGGGGCTGGCCTTGGTGGAGCTGGTCTGGGAGCATCTCACCCTCGTGACACTGTACCCCGCTAAGCCCTGCTCTGTCCCTGGCCCCAGGACTGTCTGCTGCTCTGGCCAGGTAATTAGAGAGGATCTTTTTGGGTCACCCTTTCCTGAGGACAAAACAAGCCCTTTGGTTTCTCGATTAGAAAGCTCCACAGATTGAGTGACAAGGAAAAGGTTTTGATCTTGCTATTATAGTCACCTAATTAAAATGAGAGGCAGGTGCTCTCACACCTAGTAATTTTCACCTCACTTACTCTGGCTTCAATTACAGCCCTTCCCTACCGACTTACACTGTTTAAATTACAATGTCAGAAGGAAATATGACTATTTACCTGTTTCTGTTCATACATATAAGTCTGACACAATATCTTTTCTCCTCAAGCAAGAAATGTGATCGCAGGCCGTCTCTTCACCCTGGAAACAGAGGGGATAAATCTTTGGTTCTTCAATAAAATTAAAGACCAGGAAGAAGTCCCATCAGCCAACACCTGTGTCAAACTTCAGTAGACAATTCTGTTTCACAAAAAATGTATCCTTTCCCGAGGCATGGAGGAGGCAGGTCTTCAGAACAACTACAACATTTGGGATTGTCTTGGAGTGCACACTTTGGACAGGAAAATTTATTTTTCAAAGTTAACTGGTTATTATTTCAGACCCTTTAGATCTGGGCAGGTTAATTGCTTCAAATGTTGTTATCTTTACTGAGCACGTAATTATATAAATAGCACCGTACAGCAGTTGGAGTGATGTATACATTTGATACCAGAGTTATCAAAGTGGGTGGCAGCCAAGCCTTCATTTTTACTAAAAAGCATATTTGTGTGCTGAGAAAAGGCTTGTGGACTGGGAACAGGGCTTCAACTGGCAAACAAACAAACAAACAAACAAACAAACAAACAAACAAATAACAGCAACCCACCAACTAAGCAGGAAGAGAACAGCTGGGTTAAGAAGAAGGGCTCTTTTCCTCTCCCTCTGAGTGGAATCTGTCTGAGGTTATCTGTTGAGGAGGCAAGGGAAGATGCTGGCCTCTTCAGAATATTCTAGAATAGCTCTACATGGAGATTGGCTGGGCCACGCTGTCCCTGGGGCAGGAGGGAGGCCAGGCGCCCACTCCAGAGAAGATGGCCCTACCTCTTCTGTACCACGTGCCTTCACACCACGTAGCTTCTGAACTCCAGGCCAGTCTGTGGCAGCAGCAACATGGAACATAGGCAGGGATGTGGCAGTGGAAGATGGGTACCCAGGTGGAAACCATCTCTACCTTCTGTCTCCTGCTGAGAGACTTTTCTAGGCCCTCAAACAAATCATCCCACCATCAGAGATGAAGTTGAATTGCTTAGTTGGAGTTGGTACCCAGTGCCAAAGTCATCAACGGAGCTAACATAAGAAGTCAACAGGGATGTTTCTTCTCTTTTTCTTTTCTTTTCTTTTCTTTTTTTTTTTTGGAGCTCAATAGTAATCTTTTTTTTTTTTTTTAAATTGAAGTGTAGTTGATTTACAATGTTAGTTGCAGGTGTACAGCAAAGTGATTCAGTTATACATATACATAGATACGTATATTTTCTTCTCAGATTCTTTTCCATTATATGTTATTACAAGAAACTGAATATTGCTCCCTGTGCTATACAGTAGGTCTTTGTTGTTTATCTATTTGATATACAGTAACGTGTGCCCAGCAGGAATATTTCTTACCTACCTCCTCCTTTCACACTCACTTTACATCAGTCTTCTATGAAGGGAAGGGTGGGCAAATTCTTTGCCCTTCTAGGTACAGAGCACTTCTTCTCTGTTCCCATTTAATCCTGCATTCTCTTAAGCTTCTGAAATTCCTCTAATGACCCGCAGGGCTCGGGTAGGATGAGGAAGCTATAAAAGCTGGGATTTTCACCCTTTTCTTCCACTGCGGCAGCCTGTGTCACTGCCTCTGAGGTGGCAGGGTGCATCTCAAGAAGGAGGGGAGGGTCACTGATTTTGGCTTCAGTCTCCCTTTTCCTGCTTTGTTGACAGTTCCTAATGACACTGCTGGCATCAGGATTTTGCAGACGCAGGAAGGAAACGATGTGTTCCTTAATGATGGAAAAATATTAGAGCACAATACCCTTAAAATAGAATGTGTGCGCCCAGCCTTTATTTTGGGGACTTGATTGTTGTAACTGTTCCTCCCGGGAAATGCTGTGGGAGGCTCTTCCCCTTTGGTGAAGCAGAGTAATTGTGTAACCCGAGGTGTCCCCGGGAGAGCTGAGGGGATGATGTCAACACACAGGGTTTTGAAACAGTGCTACATTTTGATGTTGATCTTTGCACCAAAAAAATCCCTCCTCTCCAAACTCCGATTTCTGTAAAATGAGGATAATCACACATGTGCTGCTCACCCCACTAGGCTGTTATGAGGAACAAATAATATAATGGACAAGATTATGTCTGCAAACTGTAAAATGCCACCAGTATAAATTGTCATTGTAATTGATGATCGGAAGCCCTGTCTCTCTTGGGTGGTACCATTCCACTTTTCATCTTTTAAGAAACAAACCTTAGCCCTGTGGTTGAAATTCCTGCTTTGGTACTGACATGAACCAGGTGTGCAAAACATTCAGTGTCCACAGCAGAGAACTAAGTTTGCCGAGATCCACCTACTTTCTCACTACTCTGGAACATGGTCAGGGTAGTTGTCGTGATGAACAGGATAAAAGAGTTGTCTGGCTCTCAGACAGAGTTTTCATCATCCTTCTCATCCTGGGAGACCTCTGGGAATCCTGCCTGAGCTGCTTTCGTGTTGGTTGCCTGGCATGGCTGTTGTGTCCAATGTCACCTTCATCCGGTTTTTCTTTTTCTTTTTTCTTTTTTTTACTGAAAGTCATCAATGAAAAAAATGCCTCTGACTTCATGGTGACCTACTTTCCCCTTCATTAGTGTCTCCTTATTTGGACCATTATTGTGGCTTCATCAGCGGGACTGATGACTTGCTCCGGGGATGGTGTTAGTGATTCTCAGGGGAGGATCTCCTTCTATCTGAAGGAGATTAGGAAGAATAAAGAATCTACTAGGCATCCCAGTCAGTGTCCATAGGCTGCTGCAAGTGACTGTGTCCAGGCTCCTCTGCCAAGGTCCTGGATCCCATTCCTGACACTGTAGTTTACGACAGTTCACTTTTGACCAGAACGTGCTGAGGTGGAACCCATGTTTTACGAGAAAGAGGAGTGAAAGACCTCTCAAAGGTCTTTAGCAAACATAGGTTCTGAGCTCAGGGACATGTCTGGAATTAGACACAAAGAAGAAAAGGCCCCGTGACAGCATTTGTGTGCACGTGTGTGCAGAGGGGGTTGGGCAACCCCCCCACCCCCCCACTGCTCAGCTGCCTCTCTTGATTTACTCAGATTTCATTTCCATTTGCTAGAGGGACATCTGCACATTTTTCTGCCCCAGTCACATTTAATGCACATCAGTTTAGCCCTAAACCTCTGTTGAGGTCAACTGCCCCACCTCCAGGCATCCCAGGGGGGTTAGAGATAAGGATACACAATAGTCTAAATGGAATATTGAAGATCCCCATCTGTCTGGCAATCCCGATCAATAAATGTGCGCCCTTCCTTCCTGATCCTGTAGAAGACGCGTCACCACCTGGGTTTAAGACGAGTGTGTGACATGGGTTTCTAAGGCCTACTGAGTCCCAGCACCCAGCTGTCACAGTGCCTCAGCCAGGACAAGGATAATGCTCTTAATCATGTTATTTTGTTACTAAAGGGTTCTTTTAAATTCCCCTCACCCCTTTCCCTCTGGCAAAGTGTAGCATCTGAAATTGTAGGTGCCTTTCTGACACTTTTATTTCACTGGCTGAATGAGTTCTTTGGAAAGACCTTTTGTTGAGGCAGTCGGACCTCGGCACTGCAGTCCAGGCATCTTGTTTGGCTTCTGCCAACTTACTAGGCTGAACAACGAGACCAGTTGGTGTTTACTTGTTGCATTTAAGAAAAGCAGGCAGATCTAGGATGTCAGCTCTGGCCCCATGAAACACCTAGTCTGTTGGCTGTGCTGGGACAGCCACTCCTGAGGGCCAACTGTCTGAAACATCTGGCAGAAACCAGCAACCCTGTAACAAGCAAGCAAGCAGATGCAACAGTTACAAAGCTGGGTTATTGGAGGCACTTCTCCAGGCTGAGCTGGACATCTCTGGGGCCCCAGGTAAGATACAGGCTGCACCTCTTCTGCCTCTGTTACCTCTTTGTCAGACCAGAACAAAGCTGAGTGCAGCAAAGGCCACCATGCTGACTATCAGGTTGCACTGCAGGGATTGTCTGCAGGGTGTTCTGAGCTCCATCTCATGCCCTTTCGTCAGCCCAGATGAGGGAATGTGGGATGCCCGGCTGGGGAAGAGTAAGACATGTATAAAGGGCTTCCTGGGAGAAAGGATGCCTGAGTGACACGGAGGCGCTGTTTGGGAGGAGCGAGTGGTGGGTCTTCCTTGCTAGTATTACTCTGAGGGTATGAATGAATGCACGTAAGTGACTATAAATTTGTCCCCAGAAGAGCTGTTCTACTGCCAGCTTTGGGATCAAGAGCAAATCCTTTCATTCAATGGACCACAGCGTCCCCATTTTTTAAAACAAAAGGGTCAGACTAGCTGTCAGTCATTCTTACCGTTTGACATTTAGATGTAACTGGGCAGGGCAAACCTGCCAGTCACATAAGGAGAGGGTGCTCTTTGGACTGGCAGAAGAAGGGGTGGTCACGGAGCTGATTCAGTTCTGTTTCCTGAAGAATCTGAAGCTGGATGTGGGGTTTTCATTTGCGTTGCTCCTACCAACTTGGCAGCAACTTGGCACGTTGCCTGGCAGCCAGCAGCCTCTTCCGGGACCAATCCATTTTCCACACTACTGCCAGGTAGCTTTCTAAAGCACAAACACACATACTTGCTGCTTTATACACTGCAAACATGCTCCACTGCCCATTAGCTATAATCTTAGCACGTGGTACCCAGGCCACTCCTGGTCTGGTTCCAATTCCCCCTTCCCAGTCCTACCCCCGCCAGGTTCTCTCCTAGACCCAGCTCAAGACCTGCTAAACTTTCTGTTTCCCAATCATGGCATCCTCACCCTTAGCGCCTGTGTACAAGTTATCCCCTCTGCCTGGGCTAGCTGTCCAGAGAACTCGTTCCGTAAGAACCAGCTCACGTGTAGCCTCGTGCACCAATTTCTGAGGCTCCTGCTCAGCACTGTGTTCCCTCCTCCCAGCGGCAATTACAGAGGCTGTGCCCACCTCTCCTGCTACTTGAGGAGGCAGAAACTATAGTCTAGCCCACTTTGTGCCTGACCCTATGGGTGGGATTCAAGAAACGCAATTGGAAATGACTTATCAAAAAGTGATGGGACCACTAAAGGTGTAAGTTGAGGTCCAAGGGCAGCTTCCCACACTCAAACTGACCCAAAACACTTGGAAAAAATGGCTTCAGAAGGTCAAATGTAAAATACTCCAACTGAGGACTTATTTAAATCATTATTTAAAAATCTTCCAAAAGGAAAAACCTGATGTAGGCATTTCATAATGCTATCCTGCAAAATACAAATCAAGCGCCACATCCCAATATACCTCCGACCGTGTCTTCTGGGTAACAAGAGATAAATGCTAACAAGGAGTAAAATCCGGCACCCTCTGCTTTATTAATATGTAAAAAGACTGGAGTCACATCTGTGCAAGGATCTATTTTTAGTGGACCCTACATACTAAAATCCTAGCCTTGATCTCTTAAACTATCAAGCCTACCATAAATGTTTGATGATGAACAAGCCCATAAAAAGAAAATGCATAAAATGAATTGAGGGAGTCAATGCGTGCTCTGCCTTTTAATTACCGGTGGCTTCTGCTCCGATTCTGCTCCAGGCTGGGTGCAGGCAGGGAGAACACATCAATAATTTGGGGAGCAGAGTGTGGGGACTGCAAACAAATGGGTCTAACTATGTTGTGATTTATGTTTTGGAAACCAAATAGAGATGGAGGAAAGAGTGGACTCCTGGCCCAAAAGGGTCCAGGTGAAAAGCGAACAATTATGAGATAAATAAAAGCATTCAGGACACCAAAGAGAATGTAGAACAGTCTTGTTTTATTACTTTTAAGTAATAAAGAGCCTTTTCCTGGCCTTTTTTTTTTTTTTTTTTGTCTTTTTTCCCTTTTTTCTTCTCTTTTTTTTTCTTTTTTACAACATACATTAAGTCGTGAATCAGATGTTAGGGGATGTGGAGATGGAAGGAAAATTGGTGACATCACAATATTTTTACAACTTTACAACAAATATAAATCTGAGTTTGTTGCATCTACCAGTGTCGAGCAAGGGTGGAAAGCAAAGGCACACTCAGGTTCATGGACCCTCCCCCCATATGCCATGGGGAACAAAAGAAAAAGGTAAAAAAATGCAGAAGACCCGCTCAATACTTGTGGGCATTTTAGGGTTAACACCACAAGTGATGGGCTGTGGGATGCAGGGATTGGGGTGGAAGTTAGGACCCAGAGCTAAACAGCTGAGGCAATGATGGGTTGAGAGAGTAGGGGCTGCACCTCAGTACCCTGGGAGTGAAGCTTGGGGAAGAAGGTAGCAGGGTGATATGTACCCATCACCTTCCTAAGTTCGGCATTTCTAGAGAAAATAGAAGGGAGAAAACAATATTTCTATTTCTAGAAAAGTTTCATGGTTTCAGAGTACACTGATTTTACTAACAAAACAATACAAAACAAAACAAAAACCGATAACATAACACAAGAACGACAAAAACCGATCCTAAACAATAGCAAAACTGCAAAGGATGTTTGGAACAAAGGCTGTGCACGTGCCCTGGCTATACATCCAGGTCTCATTCTGATTATAGAGGTACCACTTCTCACCAGTCAATTCAAAATTATCCCAAACTGTTTTTTTTTAAAGTTTTCTTTAAGGACAAAACTAAACCCAGAAGGTCAAACCAGAAATGAAAAGGAGACAAAGAGACCATCAAATACGGTTTAGTTGTTTAAAAAAACAGTAACAACCAACAACAGTGTGCCTGGTTTACACTATGTTGACAATTCTTTTGTTCGTGATAGAGTAAACAAAAGTCCCTTGTGTGTGCTCGAGCTAATGAAAACCAAGGGGAAAAACACACGCCCCACCCCCTCCCCCTCCAAACAATAACAAGAAAACGGATAAAGAAATTAAAAAAATTAAAAACCTTTTGCCCCAGTCAAGGTTTTTTTTTGCAGCATCCATTGTGGTTGGCCTTGTACTTGGAGTTGCTCATTAATCACTGCAGGGACCAGCCTGCCTGCATCTATTTCCACTGTCATTTCTTTGTGTACATTGCACGTGCATGCTGAGCACATGGCTTGGAGACTCCTCCCAGGTGCCTGCCCAGCCTCACATGGGGTGTTCTCCAGGCAGCGGACACAGCAGAAATGAGGACTGGGACAGGAGTCCCTTTTCTGCTGGCTAATGAGGGTATCACCATGTTGAAATGATCTGAAAATACAAGGGGAGCAGGGAGCTCTGGGGGGAGAAAGGGGATTTGCCACCCACAACACTGGGATCCATGCTTGGCAGCATGGCCAGAGGGTGGCTGGAGTTGGCACAACTAGAAGGAAGTGTGAATCTGAGGGTGTGGTGCCGCCCAGCTTTCCCAGGCTGCAGGATTAGAACCATCACCGCTGCATTCTTCTTCCATCTGCTGGACTCTAATCTTCCAGAAGGCTGGAGTGGGGATGGGGAGAGGGAGGGAGGGTTAAATAAATATCTGCATTTATTTCCAAGGGGGGAAAAGTTTATCATAATGACAGTTTACAAGTGTACACAACTCAGGGTGTAAGGCACAAATTTACATGTGGAAAACAGGCTATTCACAGATGTAACCCCACGAAAAACCTGTGTGATCAAACCATTAATTTATGCAAGATAGCAGCCAGCATATTAATTAGTTCACACCATTGGTGGATTTTGTTTGCTGTCTCACATGCAAGGTGAAATGAGATGGCGTATCACAAGCTGGTGCCTTCACAGAAAGTAGGAACCACTGACAATGCCATGTTGGCAGCAATGGGACATGATGTGCCATTCTGAAAGTTCCTCTCCTGGTTGCATTAGAAGTTAGGATCTGGAAGGACTTCTAAACTAGTTACTCTTTTGCATGTTACAGGCCAGAGACCTGACCAGCACATTAACTGGTAGATTGAAATAAATATTCCCCTTAAGGTTTTCCTTTAGCTAGAGATAAGACAGTCCAAACACAAAGTGCAGAATTCCAGCTCCAACTTATTTACTCAGTGAATTTATTGTAAAAATAAAGAAACTCAATTATTCCAGTTAATGGATTTCACGTTAAATAGTTTTAACTGTCAAGGGGCTTTCTGAAGAGCTGTTCAGAGGATGGTATGTGGAAGAGTCCTTTCCTTAAGGAAAAAAAAAAGGGTGAACAATAAATAAAGAGTTACTTGCGTTAACGGTCACGTTATTTCATTAAAAAGAGAGGAGCAGAAATCTATGGCATAGTCGCCCAACATGGCATTCATCTGCTATAACAGAAAGCTGTAACACTGGTGGGCATTTCACAGTATCTGCGCATAGTAAACTTCTGCCATTGTTAAAGTCTGAGTTAGAATTATCAATGAATTCTTTATTTTTTTTTTTTTGTCTTTTTAAGTTTCATGATTTTTAAAAATGTATTTGTGTTTTGCAGGTTGGGACGCTAGCCCAGCTGGGCGGCGCCCCGTGCAGTCCCGGACAAAATGTTGCACTTGCAGTTCACGTGTGTGTACGTGTACGTGTGTGCGCGTGCGTGCACGCGGGCGCGCAGGCGCACATGTGGGAGGGGGGGTGGCTGGGTGGGTATGTGCTTTTGGCTCATGTTTGTGATGCTGACTGAAGTCTTTCGTGAGTCCGACCTGTTGTGGAGTGTGGGGGGAGAGTGAAGGAAGAGGATGGAGGTGAGTCCCGCGTCGCGAACCTTCACCGAACCGCATGGCCCAGTTCTCCAGAGGCCCCCCCCCCCCCCCGCCAGCGTCGCAGGGGAGGACCCAGTGTCCCGGGCGCCGCTGCGGCCGTCCTGGTCGGGTGGGTACTCAGCAGCCGAGAACCTCGCCGAGCTGAGCGGGCGCCTCGCCTTTCCTGCTGGTTCGACACATGACCCCTCCCCCTGGGATTATGTACACGCATCATTGGGCTTCATGGATGTGGAAAGGGGGGCAAAGGAAGGTTTGGGGGGCACGTCCGGCTTTAGGGAGGGTGTGCGCTTCAGCCCCGCCCTCGTCAGTGAGTTGTAGGCGTTGAGGCTGGGCTGCCTCGAAACAGTCACGGCCTGGCCCGAGGGCTGGGAGCTGTGCACCTGGATGGAGTCCACCCTCTGCGGGGCTGGGGGCGGGTTGTCTCCCCGGCCAAAGCTCTGGTTTCTGGAGAGATGGGAGGAATTGGAGGAGTTAGTATTGTTTCTTTTGAGCGTGGCGGCCTGGTGGCTTCTCGTGAGCGAGTTCGTGGGGTAGCTCCTCTTATAGTCAAGCCCGTAGGACGAGGAGTGGTGCATCTCCAGCCGCTTGCTCAGGCCGTTCTGAGACAGGGAGGCTCCGGGCGGGCCCAGGGAGGCCTCCCGCTGGGGGACTTTGGGGGGCAGGCTGTCCAGGTTCTCCACCAGGTTCACCCCATGGTTGGGACTCTTGCTGCTGAGATGTTCCTTGATGGTCTTATACTCCAGGGTGGCCGCCTGGTCCTCCAGCGCCATCTGGGCCACCTCGCTCATTTTGGGCTGGTCCACGTACTCATGCTGGTAGCCCTGCTGCGTGATGGGCAGCACCACCACGCTGGGGATGTGGCTGGGGGAGGCCCGAAGGGGCAGGTCCGTGGGGATCACCGGGGAGCCCATCGGGGGCATGTCCTTGGTGCAGGCGTTGATGAGGTTCTGGTTCCTTTCCCACTCGCGGCTGCCGCGGCTGGGCTTGCGCTTGTGTTGCAGCGTTGGGGTGGACTCTGGGGTGGGCAGGGCGGCCAGGTCCAGGTGGTGCTGGTCGGCCTTGATGAGCATCTTGGCCGTGTTGCTGGGAGTGGCGAGCTTGCCATTATGCATGAGTGGCGTGAGGATGGCTTCCGGCTTCGGGTCTTTGGACTGGGTGTCCCCAAAGAGGCCGCTGAGCTTGGTGACGCTGCTCATGGAGCCGCGGCGCGAGTGGCTGAGCTCCTTCTCCTTGCGCTGCACGGAGGCCACGTCTTTGCGCCGGTGATCGCAGACGCAGTAGACGATGATGCCCGAGAAGACGGCCCCCATGACGAAAGCCAGAATGACCGCAATGGCCAGGAGGGTGACAGGGACGAGCTGGTCATGGCCTTTGAGGTAACTTTCCCGAATCACTCCTGCAAAAGATACCGCAGATGGTGTTGAGAAATGAAAGCACACCGCGTGGCTTATTTTTTGTTTGGCATTCACCCTGTTAATTAATAACAGTAATAAGTGACAATAGCACCTCTGCAGAACTTGTCATCGAGGCGCAGCTTGCCAAACATTAGCTAATTAATCCTCCCCACCCCACCCCCAAGCATGTTGTTGCCTTCTTTGTGTGC